>NC_041054.1:12741776-13070772 GCF_900634775.1 Gouania willdenowi | reverse complement strand
TGCGCCAAATGTGAGCCGGAGATGAGCACCGCCATACCCCCGCGACCCTGAAAAACAGGAACAAGCGGGTCTTAAAATGGATGGATGGCTTAATGATAATGCCAGGTTAATGTTAGATTAATGTTTTGCTAATACAGTGTTTAATGACATGGGCCAGCACCTGCATCCTCACAAATATTCTAGTTATGTTATTTTAAGTGTTATGTTTAAGGCCTGTATTGACATGTTTCATGTCTGCAGGTGAACTCGGCTCTAGAATGTTCCTTCCTGCTACTGAAGGGCCCATACGACGACGTGCGCATCAAGCCCGTCATCCACCATCACTCGTTCAGCAACGACACCAATGAGACCGAGTATGTCCTGCTGCCCATCTCTGATTCAGTGGAGTGCAACAAACTGCTGGCTGCCAAAAACATCAACCTGCGCCTGTTCATCTTCCAAGTCCAAAAATAATGAGTAAAACGGGAGAGGAAGAAGGTCTGAGACAGAGGTTGTAATTGTTAGAGTGACACCACTAAACCATTGATACCTCTTACACACACACACACAGAAACACACACACACACACACGTGCATGCACACACCCACCCACCCATGCGAGTACATGGTTGAGAAACAAGAGTTGAGAGACAGACGGCTGAGTGTGGTCCAAACTCTCCTCACATGTACAGACGTCCCAAAGACGTGATAATGTGAAAAACGAGCGACGGACTCTCCGTAGCTGTTCTTTGGACGCTAAAGAGAAGGGAGAGCGAGTGTGTTCGTGGGGACTGAGTGGTTGTTTGTCCCCTTCCCTTTTATTTTTGCTCTTACAAATTATGCCCAGTTTAGTCGACACTGTTTCTGCAAAAACACATTTGTGACTTTCTCCTTCCCAAAGGTCACAAGCAGACAAAACTTGGCTGTGTGCTTTTTCAGTTCTTTCAACTGAAGTTATATTTACACTCAAACACTAATATTTTTTTATTTATCCTAGTACTAATTATTTAAGTACCCGTGAACTATTTTCTCTTTAGTTCAGTTTTTAGTGTTGTAACAGCTACCAATAAGAGTGTGTAAACAACCACGAGATCCTTGAGGACAATTTTATCAAGGCTGAGCTAACACCAGATCCCCCATGGCCTCAGGTTGTCTTCTGTTCATCGGTTTAATTTAATATAAATCCAATAAGTTGTGTAATAGTACCTGATCTTTGTAATTTTGATGCCTTATTTTAATCAAGTTGTCAACATTTTATGTGATTATCCACCTAACTCAAGAAACACCCAAGACTATATTTTGGATGAAGCTACATTTTATTCAGTATGATTTTTTTTTTTAATTCTAAATTAGATTTCATCATGAGAACGAAACTAAAATGCTGGGGTTACACAGAGCACTGACACGTCAAAAAAAAATGTTCCACGAATGTGACCATATTTATGCGTAGCAGCGCCTGAACATCCGTGTCTCCCCGTGCTGATCAGTTTTGGAACGCAATAGAGATTGAAAGCATTTGGAGCGTATCCTCACTTCATTTCTCACTGTTTCAAGATGCCACAACTGAAGAACAAGTCCCACATGCAGCTCCTAATGCTCTTCCATCACCTCCAGTTACTCCTCCACCTCCTCTGAACGGGAGCGATTGAGACCAGTGGTGCAGCTGTGTGCTTTGCTACATATGCTCCGTAACTTAGCACTTCCTGTTTTCACATTGAGCTGTACACATGTAAACAACTTGAAATGTGAGGCACTCTGTCGTGAATATAGATTTCTGGCATTCGGAATATGTCGGGGTTCTGTGTAACCCTATACAAGACAACTTGGCTTTGTCCCGGGTTGTGGATGGCTGTGTTGTCTCATTAAAAACAAAGTTGTACTTTATAGCAGTGGTTCCCTACCAAGGTTACATGTACTCTTAGGGGTACTTGTTCACATCTCAGGGGATACACAGAAACATTTGTCAAATTAAATTCTATTATATGACACATTTTTCTCATCAATAATAAATTGTGGCACAACTCTTTGAATTTCATCAAAAGGTTAGGTTCAAAAGGTAAAACAGCAAAAACATCAGAATTAGATGAATACAAAGCTTAATCCTGAGGTTAATGTTGGACCAGATGCAGGAAAGGGTTCAGACGAGCTTGCAGACATTGATAAAAGACGCATAACAGGAACTAAGGGGTACTTGCGATATGACGGAAAGAATAAGGGGTACATGGGGCAAAAAAGGTTGGGAAACACTGCTTTAAAGGAATGAATGAGGCTTGAAATGTGAGAAACTGTTGCATCACGCTGTGTGCAGGTGGATGGTGTGTGTGCATGGCAGGAGCGCCACAGGTGAGAAGGGTTTTCACCTGGTAACATTGTTAGGATTACTTGAATGATGAGAGAGATGTTACTAAAGTAGATTCTACTGTAAAGCAGATTGCTTTCTCCTCCTGACTTCTGCGTCCTGTGTTTTACTGCTTTATCTCGATGCCAGTGGACTCACTCATCTCACTATGGCTGTACATGTGCCTTTTATTAAACATCATTGAACCTGCCCTGCTTCTTCTGCCTTTGTCCGAACATCAGAAC
The DNA here is from genome assembly GCF_900634775.1 of Gouania willdenowi. NCBI lineage: Eukaryota > Metazoa > Chordata > Actinopteri > Blenniiformes > Gobiesocidae > Gouania > Gouania willdenowi. The sequence goes on along the minus strand of NC_041054.1, from coordinate 13,068,210 downwards.
TAAAGTAGGGCCGGTGGCTGGTGTCGCTATGAATTATGCAGCCGGTGTCATGCTTATAATATGAAATTCAATTTGATTCTATGGCTCAGTGTGTGGGCGAGGGATATGTTTCATTGAATTTGATGAGGAATATGAATCAGTGCATGTGTAAAATGAATTAGCAGGCTTGAGAACAATAACAAAATGCCAGTTATTACCTGCTTGAGTGAGAGTGGGCAATGGTACGGTTGTATCAAATGTTGCCTTGCTTAAGGCTTAACTATGTTTAGTTACTAAACGTGGAGGATTTGGCTGTTGTGCATCTATGTCTACAAATTCAACAAATGCGTTAATGGGCGGGGATCCTGGAGCAGTTAAGACACGCCAAGTCTATACTATGAAATCTCCAATGAACAACCTATGCTATGCCAACTATGTGCTCATTACCAGTGACATGCGATCAGGGTAGGCAAGGTAGGCAGTGCCTACCCAAGGGTGATTTGATAATTTGTTTTAAATATATTATAAATTATTCATTTTTAAATTTTCGATAGCCAATAATACCTATAAGTTTGAAAGTGTCAGCATTTTGTGCATTTCATAGCCCAAATCACTTAACGTTGCTATTTCCTAACCGCTGTAAGGCAGGAGGAGGCCACACCCCTTCTCAAAGGCACGTTGCTGCGCTGCCTCTGTTCCCATAACGTGTTTTTGTGTTTGCGCATGCCCAGTCAGTTTCCCAAGATGACAACCATTTACAGTAAATGCGCTATGCTAAATGCTATGCCTAAGTTCACTGCATTAGTGAATTGATATCACGTGACCGCTGCTGCTACGTTCTCTAGCTAGTGGGAGGGATAACACTACAGTAAGGATGACAGCGCCAAAGACGATAAAGAAACTTTTTTTTGAGGAAAAACGACAGCTTTTAAAAGATGGGAGACCAACACTTGAGCTACCAGACCTTCAGTGACGTGCCGTCAGGGTAGACAAGGTAGGCAGTGCCTACTCAAGGGTGAATTGACATTTAGATTATTTGTTTTATAATAATATAATTATAAATTATTTATTTTTCCATTTCCAATAGCCTACAGTACCTATAAATTTGAAAGTGTCCGCATTTTGTGCGTTTCATAGCCCAAATTACTAAACAGCGCTATTTCCTGGAACAGCTGCACAGTCTCACTCCGCTGTAAGGCAGAGGGAGGCCACGCCCCCTCCCAAAGGCATGTTGCTCCTCTGCCTCCGTTCCCATTGCGTGTTTGCGCATGCGCAGTCAAGTCCCCAAGATGACAACCATTTACGTCCAAAGGCAGCGTAGAGAGCTGACTTTGGACGTAACCGCGCTATGCTAAATGCTACACGTAAGTTCACAGTACATTAGTGAATTGATGCTATGTGACCACTGCTGCTGCATTCTCTCGCTAGTGGGCGGGATAACACTACAGGCAGGATGACAGCGCCAGAGATGATAGAGAAACTTCTTTTTTTTAGGAAAAACGACGGCTTTTAAAAGATGGGAGACAAACATCTGAATTACCAGACCTTCAGCAAAGGTAAGGTCAGAAAATGTTTCATACTTTTCACAGTGAATGGTACAAAAGGAAGGATTGCTTTGTGGATGCGCCTCATTGAGGCTTTTCTGAGTTGTTGTCTTTTCCTCCGTGTTTCCAACACAAACAACAGATGCACTGCCGTGTAATGAGATATATCTTGTTGGGAGAGTATGAAGGCAATATTAAATAATTGTTTCTTTAATGGTGTTTTACGATGTTGATTTTGTTAGATAGCTAAATGCTTGTTCATGTGGATCTTGTTGGGTTTTTTCTTTCTTATCATGAATTTTATATTTTGATGAGCACATTGAGATGACTTTGTTGCAAATTGCTTTATACAAATAAAACTGATTTGAATTGAATTAACACTTGCCAGCAGAAACATGAAATTGTCATTGGTGGTCTCGATTTGCAACGTGCCTACCCAACCCTAGTGGTCATGGCACGTCACTGCAGACCTTCAGCAAAGGTAAGGTCAGAAAATTGTTCATATTTTCAACAGTGGATGGAAGCATTGGCTTTGTGGATGCTCCTCACTGAGGCTGTTCTGGGTTGTTGTCATTTTCTGTGTTTCCAACACAAACAACGGATGTGCTGTCATGTCATGAGATATATCTTGTTGGGAGAGTATGGAGGCAATATTAAATAACTTTTTGTTTATTTAATGGTGTTTTACAATGTTGATTTTGTTATATGGCTAAATGCTTGTTCATGTGGATCTTGTTGGGTTTTTTCTTTCTTATTATGAATTTTATATTTTGATAAGCACATTGAGATGACTGTTGTAAATTGCGCTATACAAATAAAGTTGAATTGAATTGACACTTGCCAGCAAAAACATATGAAATTGTCATTGGTGGTCTCGATTTGGAACGCCCTGCCTACCCAACCCTAGAGCTCACGGCACGTCACTGCTCATTACTTCTCTATTCACTCTTCTCCAAATTCCAACCTACTCACCACAAAATTTAGAGCCCATAGGTACTAGTTTTTATAAAAGGGGCGGGGCTAACAGTGCTTGTTTGTGACGCAAGATGGCCCCAAAACGTCACAATCTTGTTCTCAGTCAATAGCAAAAATCAATTGTAATAGCCGGGTTTCAACCCATAGAGGGCAGTCATTCTAACATTTTACCACAAAATATGCCAAATTGAAATATTTTGACTAAAAGGTTGAGAGTTGGACCAGGATCAATCAACAGCACTCCAAAAAAAAAAAAAAAAAAAGTGGTTTTGAGGTTTAGTTACTCTATTAACCATATCACATGAGAGGGAGTGCTGTTGCACTGAAATATCAACACTGGTGTGATTCGGTCACACATTTTAATAGTCAACAGTATTAAGTGACAAAAGATTATGAGTTGTTTATTTAATAATTTATTTAGCTCCGCCCCCAAACAAATGGGTCCACAACTGGAAGGGAGACGAGGCCGCTGCCTGGCAACACAAACATTTCTTAACTGAAAGTTTAAAAAACGGTTATTAGAACGCGATATAGTCTGTAAAAAGTCCCAGTGCTGTAATACTCTATATCAGGTGGCTTTGGGTACTTTGGATTCAGGAACAAGAGAAAGGCGGTAGCTACTTGAGCTAAAATAAAAAAGTTTGAGAACCACTGCGTTAATAAATAAATCACTCAATACCTAAACATATATGCCGTAAATGTTTTTTTTTTTTTTTTTTAACATGCATTAATGCTGAGGGGTGTGCATAAATAAAATAATTGATTTGAAAATACAAAAAAAAAATACAATTTGCATATATTTAGGCAGCAGTTGGTTAAAATAGTCCATAATGCCATACTGAGTAAACAGAGAAACAACTCAGTAAGAATTTGTGTTAAAAAGCACCGCTTACCTGTCAGTGTTGTCAGTACTTCACCCTGTTACAGACACTTCACTTCCTCAATGTGCACGTGAGGCACACGTGCACATTGATTATCACACCTGTCAACAATTAAGGAATCAGCCACAGCATGACTCGGCAAAAACAAAACCCTGCATCCTGCATCAATCCACTGATTAAAAACAGCAACAAACAAACAAACAAACAAAAACAACAATTTAACGTCCCTCAATGTTTGCAGCTTTAGACTTTAGACTGTCATCATTCTCATGATATAATCATAACCTGCCAAAGAGCGGGTTTGATTCATGGAACAAGTTACCATGGCAACAATGTCTCGATTACAGTGATCCAGCGTTTTGGAATGTGAAGTCCAGAATCTGCCTCATCTTAACCTGAACATAGCCAGGACTTCCATTAATCCAGGTACTTGGAATAGGGCTCAAGTACATCATCAATAATAATTATATATACAGTAGATATGATACCACTATGCTATGCTACGAGATACTCGGTTAAAAACTAGTCGATGACCAGCGATGATGATGTTTTACCTGAAGGTGGCAGTAGAATCCTACAGTAAATAACTGCACAGATCTTTGCTCTGAGGTGGTTCATTTTGCTGTTTCTTCCCCACACATTATACCAATGTAAAGCTTTAAAATAAATAAATAAATAAATAAATGTATTTGAAAGTATGCTTTCCATGTTCTAAAAACTTTCTTTAAAAAAACAAACAAAAAAAAACTACAATGTCCCTGGTTTTAGGCATATTTTTATAAATGCTTTTAAAATAAATGTATATATAATTTTCCCTTTGATTCCGATCGAGTTTGTTGAGATTTTAGCTCCGTAATTTCAGCTGAACATAAACCTGAATGCGTTTTAAAGCTCACATCTTAATGTATTTATTTGGTTAACTCAGTTTACAAAAATATCTTGAAACACTTATGTTCAAAATAACTATCTATATTTGAAAATTGACCCCCTAAAATGACTTATTGTTCCCTAATGTGTTAATTTTAATATTACCATAATGAACACTTTCTTTTTGTGAAACATATTATCACATCTCAGTATGTTATAACACTCAGTGGTTCTTCCTAATGGTCTCTTTAGGTTTCTTCTAAACTACGCATTTATTTTTATGTTGTGTGCTTCTGTTGGGGCGTCGTCCTCATCTCATCGTATCATGCACCAGTGTGATCACACATCCACAACTGTTATACCATCATCTTTGTCATCCAGTTTAGAGGGAATAAAGAGTCGTGATGGTGTAGAAATGTGACTTCTTTAGTCCAGCCACAGCACTTTATTCTCTTCACACAGTGCATTTCCTTAAAACACAATATATAATTTAATATCAATATAAAACTCCATTTGTGAATATAAATTATGCATTCAATACAGCAGCTCTGATATATAATAGTAAGCTTTGGTACAGTGGTGTATTTATCTCTGTGTGCTGAACAGCAGACCCTGGGGGCGCCACACACTGCGTGCGTGTGCGTGTGTGTAAGTGTAACAAAGGTGTTTTGTATAAGATGTTGTGTATGGAGGTGACTTTAAGCAGAAACCAGTGTGTCATCGCTCCATCAGTACTGTGCACTCCATGCTGGTGCACCGAGGTTGGTGCAGCTTTGTGGATGGCAGCCCCCGTGGACGGGGGGTGGGGGCACTACACAGCAGTAGCCGGCTTCTCCACCCATAACTTTACTTTGGGGAAAAGTCACTGGCACTGTTCCCTGCTGGGAAAACAGGCAAAGAATCGTCCGTCAGTCAATAAAAATCCTCCTTGGACACGATGACACCTTTGGGTGCTCTGAGTTTACCTGAATCATGCTACACTGATGAGAGGCCACTGGTGAGTAGGTCCCCAGTACACCCTGGGAGTGGGAAGACTGCGGGCCCCTCACTGCAGGGGCGTAACTTCCTACAAAGCACAAACATAACATGTATCGATGGAGTTTGGTTCCAGTTTAAAAGGCCATTAGAGATCTTTACTTTATGGGTTTGACATGTGTCACTATTTACACTCGGATACAATTTAATTCACAGCATCCAAGCAAAAACACACAAAAAAATTCCACCAACAATAAAAGAAAATGCATAATACTTAAAAATACATTTAAAGAAATGTCACTATTTGAATTACAGTAAATTAGATATTTTTTTTAAAAAAATTCCAAATTCAGCTTTAGAAAATAAATGAAAATCAGAAAAACACATTTCTAGATTTAATAAAATGTTGGAACTGGAAATCATACTTCACAATCTTCCTTTATTCCATTACAGCTCATTACTTTCTTCATAAAGGCAGATATTAGTCACTGGAGTGTGTTAACACTTTGGTATGATTCATTGTCGTTCATTTGACTGATAAAAGATATATTGTCCCAGAGTTTTTTTAAATCGCTTTCATCACTTACTAACATATTAAAGTAAAATGAGTAAAAAGTGAGAAGTGGAAGTTTCAAAATTAAATTAGTCTAACTTGATGTGCCAGTAATATGATTTTAATATCTTTCACTCCTTAAATCACAAGGTTTTATAAAAACGTTGAGGAAAGTAAGCTTTAAACATTCAGTGGTACCCATTCTTTCTGTAAATTAATGTAAACAATTGTACACAAATGCAGGGTTTGCTACATAAATTGTGAAATGAGGCTTAAGATCCTAATAGAATCACAGAGAGTTGAACAGCAGGATTGTTATATTATCACATTTTACTTTAAAATCAAACTAACCCTCAGATGTTTAATGATAACTCAGCACTCATCCACTGTGACAGCGTGTGTCGGTGCTGCTCTGAATGTTCGAGTCCACTTCCTGCTCAAACACACTTGATTCAGACAAATGGCTCCTTATCGGGCTTCTGCAGCATCCAACAACGAGCCTGTTATTCAATTAGGTTTGCTGGGCAGGAAGGACATTTGGTGCTCAGATATGGTTTGAACCAAATAGGTAGGAAACACTAACGCAAACGTTTGTACCTCACTGTTAAAGATTATTCATGTGTTTGGATGGGTTTTATTCTTCTTTAAAAAACAAAAACAAGGTATTTACCCACATTGTTTTCAGTTAATGGATTGAGAGGTTGCGTGTCTATTTATTATTTTCTTAAACAATCTTTAAGCAATCAACTAATAAAACCAATCAACATCATAATGCGTATTTTCATATTTTTTTGAGCAGCAATAGCTTTCCATCCCGTACTGGTGACACATACACCCCCGTCTCAGTGGCTGTGATGACAAGAAGCAGCAGGAAAAGAGACCGGTTCACTGTGAGACCCTCAAACTACATCTCTGACAGTGTAACGGCCCCCTCCTCTGCTGCCACGGCTTGTTATTTTACACACACACACACACACACACACACACACACACACACACACACGGGCGTACGCACACAGACAATCGCAATGTACCTGCTGGAGGAGCTGCACGGCTGTGGGGATGTTGCTGAGTGGGTGAGACAGGTCTGCATCCATGCTGAGCTGAGGTAGGGTACTGGCCATAATAATACACAGGCACCTGAAGAACACAGACACTGAATTTGGAGCGATGTCGTCTCACGGGTGGCATCGTGAAAGCATTCTCGGAGTGCGTTCTTACCTGAGGCGAGGGCTGGCAGTAGGTAGAGGGGTTGGGTGGAGGCAGAGGTGGAGGCGGAGCTGCATAGATGTAACCCTGATTGGCCGGGTAAAGGGGAGGGGTTTCACCCGTCGACTGGCAGCTCACTGTCACATGGGAGAACTGAGATGACAGATCCTCAATCTGTTGGTCAGGAGGAAGGAGATCACTGTGTGTACTTATATATGTGTATGTGTATGTGGGGTGGGGGTGGGGGTGGGCGGTACATACTGTGGAGTATGGCTGTGAGGGCGTAACAGGCAACATTTGTGGTGTGTATGAAACAGACGAGTACTGCAGCACCTGCAAACAGATGAAGATGTCTCTCTCTCTCTTTCTCTGAGCATTTCTGGAATATAAAACGCTTCCTGCAGCGCAGTGTGTGCTACCTGCTGTGGCTGAGTGGGAGGGCCCTGCAGCTGAGTCTGGCTCCTGATTGGCTGCTGAATGTCCGGGGGGTTGTACACAGCAGGGGTCCCGTCCGGGTTGAGAAAAGGCTGCCCTGAGAGAATAAAACAGCAGAAGGGGGAGAGTTAGATGAATGAGTCTGTCAGGTAACAACTTACTGGTGTGTGTGTGTTAGGCACCAGTTTGGGGGTTCACTAAAATGCTTCCCGGTGGGATGCCATTCTCCACCATGTACGCAGAGTTGGGGGGCAGCTCCTCAATGATGGGTGGAGGTGATGGGTGGGGCGGCAGTCTGAAGAGAGAAATGGAGCCTGAGAGGGAGGACGAAAGGTAAGAGAATAATAAGTGAGGTGATGAAAAAGAGCTTGAACAAAAATCACATTTAAAACACCCGATGCTCGCACACTCCTCCCATCTGTGCAGCACTTGTGATGTTTTCCTCCTCCTTCCTGAGAATGTGAAGAAGACTAGAGGTGTCGTGTGAAAATTTACAGCTCTGGTGTGAAGAGAACGGAGTTTGATTTTCACACCAGCGAAACTTGCAGCGCTTTTTGTTAATTAGATGCTGCCGAATTAAGGGCTGATGATTTATAAAGAGCGATTTTTCCCAAGTGTGACATGCTGATGAAGGCTGTGCATAGCATAACTGTGCTGGGACACGCAGGTGCACACACCTCCAATGTGTGACACAAGAGGGTTGAAAACGCACCTGAACCCCGTGCATCCCAGTTGTGGCAGGAAGGCTGGCGGGCTTTGGGGGCGGGGCTCGTCCACTGGTAGGACGAATCGGAGTCGGTGCTGCTCCAGGGTCGGGGGTCGCTGCCAAAGCGGCAGTCGGTCTCGGTGCTGCTCTGCCTGCTGCTGCCTGTCCAGCTGGAGCCCGAGCCATCTCGGCTCCCCCTGTGAGACACATCCCGAATTATCCTCCAGCCTTATTACTGCTGCCCAGGCATGCCTTTAATGCATTCAGAGACCAAAGTGGCCCCTGCACCTGCTTCGTGGTGGACGCCTGAGGGGGTTTTATGCTACATTCTCTCACCAAAATTATCCATCAAGTCTTTCCGGCCAAGCATACACTCGCACACACACACACACACTGAATGAATGGAGTTCTGGGTCTTTCTTCTGTTTCTGAGAAGCTCTCTGTGCCAGCCAGGCTGAGCAGATTAAGATGAAGAACCACTGAGCATCTGTGCAGTGTTACCTGAAGAGCTGCCTTCTCCTCTGGGTCTCAGCGTAGGGGTTGTACTCCTCCACCTCCCTGCACACACGCACAGACAAATATTCATGTTCACATCTGGCAATAATATGCTAAAAGAAGCAATAAAAAAATAAATCCTCTGCATGATCTGTTACCTGGTGTCTGCGACGACACACTCCTGGGAGCAGGGTGGCTAGAAGAACAAAGCAGAGTAATGAACATGAAGCCCTCAGTGTCACATTTGCATGCGTCGTCCTTCCCAGTCTCCTTCGCTCACCTCCTTCCTAAAGATCCGCTCGCGGGCTCTTTGGTACTCCTCCTCTCTCTCCTCCATGGACTTGCTTTGCTTTTCGCGTAAGGGGTGGAGTCGGCTCTGCAGTGGGCGAGCAAAAAAAAAGAAAAAGAAGAAGGATTCGATCTTTGTCAATTATAGCGACAAATTCCTGTGAGAGAAGCTGCGGGAGGAGGAGTGAAAAACACACCAACCTGATCATCCGAGCTGTTGTCTCGCTTCAGAATACTTTTCCACTGCTGGATCTCGTCTGTCCTGTCTTTGTGCACCAGGTCTGGGAAACGCTGATCAGGTCTGTGGCAAAAAACCCCAAAAACAAGTCAGTAGTTATTGTCAAGTTTGTGGCTATAAAATGATGAGTCACACGCTCACATGCTGTATGCTTACATGCGAGTGCTGCTGGTCCTGTTGATGATGACCGACTTGCCCGTCTGGTCTACATTGTGCTCCATGCCAAAGTAGGCCGCCACCCGATGGACCAGCATACGGTGGTAGGATGACATGTGGGGGAACTTCTTAAATGAGCTGAGAGAGACAGGGCAGGTAAAATAAATAGATCGATTGGTGAAATAAACTGGATGGATGATGAATCTATCACTAGAGGTGTAAAGAGCACTAATGTATCCTACTCCAGTAGAAGTACTGTTATTTAATTGAAATTGTACTCAAATACAAGTAAAGCATACATAAAATACTACAGTACAAGTAAAACGTAGCTCAATTAAAAAGTCCTCAAAGTAAAAGTTACTTTCACCCCCCACGTTTATTTTTGGTAATAAATCTTGCCACGGTTCCCTTGCATACAGTAAACATCTCATGTATAAACTTAAAAAGGAAGAGACCAAATCTTGCACAAATAGAACTCAATTCATTCTCCACAAAGGCATCTGTATGAAATAAAAGGTTTGTCAAAATGTACAATTCATTTCTAAATAAAATAATACCAATAAATTAAATTCCAAATAAAAATATTGTCAGGCTCTAAATAGAACTAAATGTATGAACTCTAAAACAGCACCATGCCAAATTTGCCATGTGGGTAACAACATAATAGGTAGAAAACCCAACCTGAACCCAAGAAAGTGGCTGGGCTTTGATCTGAAATGGCACGACTAAGAACATATGGATTATGTTCAATGTGCCTTGATTTTGTTTATGAAGAGACCATAAAACGGAAACAAAAAAATAATAATTTACACAGTAACGGTTGGTTGCATAAATGTAAAGAAATAATTTACTTATTTTAAAACATACTTATGTACAAGTAACATTACTTGTAGATCTAGAAATATACTGAAAAAAGTACACATAAAAGCAACTCAATTACACTGACGTGAGTACTACTCTGTCCATCACACACACACCTATTGCTGGTAATGAAGTCAATCACGTCCTGCTCCAGTTTGAGCAACATCATCCTATCTCGGGGGTTGCTGTTGAGGGTATCAACGATGAACTGATGCAGGTCTATGCCAGTGGAGTCTGTGTACTCCACGCTGGATTCTGATGGACAACAGATGCACCATTAAATAACGATGTGAGCATTTTACATTATTTGAACAGGATCTCTTTCAGACATTAAAAATACACACCTTTGGACAGCGTGGGTTTCTTTGTGTCTGCGTTATTCTCTGGCTCGCACTCCTCACAGGGATTCATCTCAGCGTCTTGACTTTTAGAGGAGACGTCTGAAGATTCCTGAAACGGGATCATCAGCGTTAGCATCATTGAAGTGATATGGTGATGAAGAAGAGGAGAAGATGGAACAGTGTGTGTGTGTAACCACCTGGCGTTCCTCCAATGGGTCGGTTTCTTCACAAACAGCCATACTGCGCACTAACTTTCCTTTGGCCTGCAATGCACACACGCATGAGGTCCAATATTAGAATTTCATCGAGTCTAATGAAATCAATATTTCAGAGAGAATGAGCAATGAGAGGCTGGATTATTTCTGCTTACCTTCACTTTTTTCTTTGGTTGCACCTGGTCAGAGCGTTTCTATGAATAGAAGCACAAAGAAATAAACCACGGCTGGACCATATAAGGGTATGTGCACTTCTACTGTGGTCCCTGTTTGGACCCTCACCTGCTGATCCACCTTCTTTGCGTCACTTTGACGCTCACCGTCCTCATCCTCCCTCTGAATGCAGAGCTGTTGTTGGCATGGCGGGGGCGATGGGCAGTGGAGGGCGTCGCATGACATCACACTGCAGGGTTTCACGAGGATGTCTGCACTTTCTACAGCCGTCTCAGACATCCTGACAATACGAACCGATAATTTTCATCACCCACGTTGCTTGGTATCTTTGCTTGCATAAAACATTATCTGTGAGCTACCTGTTTGGAGTTGTTTACTGGAGAGTCTGACAGGTGAGTGATGAGGAAATATATCCCATGGTCCCTCGGGACAGCCGGAAATGCAATTACTGTGTTTTCTCCTGCTCTCCTTCGGCTTTTCTTCCTCTGTGTGCCAACACTTTACTGGTCAACGGAAAAACTGCCTGAAGAGAGAGGAGGGAGGCAGTGTGTAACAGACAGAGATACACACACACACACACACACACATAGTGGTGTGGGAATAGAAGCAGGACTGCAGGACATGACATAAAGTAGCTGAAGTTTCTGTGTGTGTCAGTGAGTGTGTTAACCTCTGCCTGAGCTTCTCCTGCCTCAGGTGTTAATTGCTGCATCAGTGGTCAGCATGTCACTGACACACACACACACACACACACACACACACACTTCCAGTAATGTACAGGGCTGGGCATGGATGAATGTGGAATTTTCTTGTGTGCTTCCATGTGTGTACCTTGTGTGTCTAGGGGGTGTGTGTGTGTGTGTTTTTTTGGACCGTGTCCTTCCTAGAGCTTTTCTTAGAAACAGCAGCTGTGAGGAGAATCATCCGATCTGCCTGCACTGATATTCCCAGAATGCCAAACCGAGTCTCTGATCCCAATGGTGGGAATGTTGTCTGGACCAGACACACACACACCACGCACACACACACACACACCTCGAGGGGACACTTGATGGTGTGACACCTGGGACAGAGATACCAGCTCAGAGGATGCTCAGCTCGACAAAATGGTTATTTAACACCTGAGTGGAGATAATAGATGTTTTTACACAAAGAGAGACCTCCATCAGTCCCTGTGCAGCTACAATGTTATTTGCCTCACACACACGAACCATGAACAAGATCACACACACTCAATGTTCTTATATAGGCTTATACTGCAGATTTGGATAGCTTACGATGTGGACTAAAATGCAAAAACGCACATTCTAAAGATATAGCCAAATAACATCTGTTATATATATATATATAAGTCAATGGAATTGCTATTAGTACATATACAGTAAAAAAAAAAATCGAGTGTACTATTAAAGTTGGGCATTATGAAAGGATACTGCAGGACAAAAGGTGTCATCCCTTTTATTTGTCGCACTGTTAATTGTCTTTTTTCCCCTCATCTGACAATTAATCCAACTAATTTGCATTATTGATCATTAGTTCGATAAATCAGGCTTCTGTATTGATAAAAAGGGACATTTTTTCCACAGTATTTTATAGACAAAGATAATAAAGGACAGACGAACCCTAATGAATTTGCTGTTAGTTGCGGTATAAGGAGTGACAGTTAATGCTGCGCTGCAGAAGCTGCGGTCTCTGTCGGTGGTCTGCGGCACAGAGAGAGACGGAGGCGCTCAGACACTGGAAAGGACACAATAACTCAAGAGACTTCCTAATGTGCCGCTGGTGACTTCTCGCTGAGCTGTTCTTCAGCCTCACTGAGCAGCTTTTCATGAGCACTGAGTCTGACCGTGACCTCAGAGGAAGCAGGGAGAGAAGGGTCAAAGATGGAGAAAAAATACACAATCCTTTACATTTGATTGTTATAGTGATTTTTTTTTTTTTTTTTTTTTTTTTAAAGGGGGGAGATAAAGGGGTGGCTTTTGTGAATGTGAGCTAATGAGTGCAAATTGGGCAGAGGAGGAGAAAGGAAAGCATGATGAATGGGGTCTAAGGAGAGCAGGGGGGGGGGGGGGGGGGGATGAAGGAGATGAGCAAACGTGTCTGATGGGACTTTAAAGGTGAAGTAGGGTGAAGCCAAACGATGGATGGGAGCTCAAGCTCAGATTTGTCTCCAGGCTTTCTCAGCTCCGCCGGCTTTGAGGAGGGGGATTTGAGTGGAGCGACCAGCGCGTTTGAGCTGAGCGCTGCAGAAGTGGCCGGCCGCCCGGGGAGAAGGTGTGACACGATCATTAGTGTGTGACGGATGGCGGCGGGTGGCGGAGAGCGCCAGCACCCGCTACATCACCATCCATCTGCTGCTTTCCCTGAAGCCTCCAGCCTCAGCATCACTTAGTCACCATGGACACCTATCTCCTCCTCACAGTGAGGATGGAACATCTAAAAACTACCTCAGATGGCCAGTGATGTCTTCCATTCAAAGTCTGATCAGAACTAGTAAAAATATATATGTTTTCATATAGGTCCACTATTGTCACTTCACCATCGGCATCTATTAGATCCAATGAAGATGAAACACCACAAAAATACTAAGACTGATGCTATTTTTAAACAGTAAAATGTTAAAATAGATCAGGTATTGAATTTAAATTCTAATTAAAATCTGAAAATCTTCTGTGGCTAGACAGTGTTTTCCGTTTCTAACATGACATCAGTGTTCTCCGACTGTGAGCTATAACACAATGTCCGTACAATAGGTTCAGTGAGTGGATGACACAGACAGTAGCTGGTGGTCTCTGCAGGTTTCAAAGGATAACAGAGATGATGGAGGCTAGAGCACCATCATCTGGTAATGGACCACCTTTGGAATCCTCTTTTTAAAGTAACTCATGCATATCAATTCTTGAAAGTTTTTTTTTTTTTTTTTTTTGAAATTCTATTGTTATTTTGCAGCCAGTTTTGAGGTGAATGTAAGCCACAGGCGGTGCAGAGATGATGGAGTGTGTATAGGGCTGAGCCTCAGCACCTGCAGCCACAGCTCATGGTGGGAGACAGATGTGGCGCCACAGCTGCAAAGCTCTGCAGCAGTAGATATACAGGAAAGCCCCTACACAGCAACGGCAAGCATGCACACAAACAAACACCCTGAAGGGGATGTTTCTCAGATCAATAATACAAAAACACATCTTGATAAACATCTCGATCTGACCTGTTTATCGAGCCCTGCTTGATAAACAGGTCAGATCTGCATGTGCTGGAGGACATTTCTCTACATGTGTCCGAAACAGCCGCTGAGGTCCGTGTGTGTGAGTGTGTGTCGCATTACGGTGACCCGGGCTCAGGCTGACACGCCGGGCTATTTATACACCGGGACGGGCGGAGCGGAGCGGACCTCCTGCTCCGGGACCTCAGCGGGGCTGTCAGACACTTTTTTAGCCTTCAGACACAAACAGGTGACGTGAAAATATAAATAAATAAAGCATTTAAGAGCACACGGTGTGCGAAACGCGCGGTTTTCTAACGAAGGTGTGAAAATGAAGGTGTAATAAAGCTCTTCGTAGGGGCGGACACACGAAGAAGAACAGCAGGTGTGATGGATCCAATCAGGGAGTCACACCGACACCGCGTCCGTCTGCTTACCGTGAACCGACGTCTTCCTCTGTCCGTAGACCCGAGCCGGTGTACACACCGACCGACTAACCGACCTGCTGCCGTGCACTGCCTGTCTGTTGACTGAAAGGTCCGACGCTCCTCCTCCGCGTTTTTGCCTACATGTCTCCCTGAGAACAGGAGGAGGAGGAAGAGGAGGGTCGAAGCCCCTCAGCATCATCTCTATGTCCGCCCCTGTCACAGTGTGTTCTGTCTGTACTGTAGCAATGACACACACACACACACACACACACACACACACACACACACACACACACACACACACACACACACACACACACACACACACCAGCGGACAAAGACTGCAGAAAAACACATCAAAGATCAGGATTTAAGGTCCAAAGACTCTTTATAAAACAACACAGCTGGTTTAATATATATATATATATATATATATATATATATATATATATATATATATATATATATATATATATATATATAGTTTAGTTTATTGTCATATGTGCTCATTTTTTTAAAAAAAGAAAGAAAAACAAATAGAAGGAAAGAATAATCTATATTCATCGATAACAGTTTTGGGCAACCGGTGGCTCGGGGGCCACATGCAGCCCTTGCTCTGATTTTGTGCGGCCCTCACAGTACACACACAAATGACACAAAAAACAGTTTACATTATATTATATATCTATGATATATATATATATATATATATAATATTACAGAAAAATACACAAAAATTCCTCCAAAAACACAAAATGACAAAAATACAACCTATAAGACACTAGATTACAAAAAAAAAAACACACAAATTAACTCAACTCCAAAAGCAAATAAAATCTGAGAAAATTATACATAATAGACCAATGCATGCATAAACACACAGAATTAAAGAGAAATATACAAAACAACAACAAAAATGACAGCAAAAACACAAAATTACTACAAAAATGCACAAAAAGATTCCAAAACAAACAAATGACCAGAAGATTACACATATAATAACAGAGAAACACACAAAAATAACATAAAGAACATAAAAAAGGACAACAAAAATACAGTAATTACTCTTTGATATCTCCTGTGTTGAAGCTCAGATTGGCATTATTATTCTAAATGCTCTGATCCATCTCTGATGTGCAAAAACATCAGAAAATCCACAAAAGGAAAACTAGTAGAAATAATTCAATACAAAATAGGAATATTAATAATTCCTAAACATAATTCTAGTCCATAATATGGTCCTTTATTTATTTGCTGTTACCTAATGTGCAGTTTTTACTCTTTCATGATAATATTATTAAATTATTCCCAACTGATGGTTTGCTGACCGCCTGAAGTCCTTAGAACCCAGTTTGAGAAGCACTGCTCTAAATGAAGTTGCATTATGAAAAAGGGGGAAACAGAAGCTGCAACAATGTACAAAAAGAAATAAAAGACCACTAATATTAACACAAAATTACTATATTGATATATTAAAAAAAGCCAATTTCCTCACCCCAAACCCTCAAAACAGCAAAAATCAAAGTATCCAGTGCTAAAATTACAGGATGACAATTAAACAACAATTGGCTCAGTAATACCCACAGGGATGAAAACAACACAAACCAGAGTCCAAGAGATGCAAAAATAATCCACAATATCTCATCAAATCAAAACATTTTTATAACTAAATCAAGCGATCAAATAATATGGGCTTTTAGAACACATCAAGAGATAAAGATAAATACATAGAAATAAATAAAAAGTATGCATTGAAAAAGGCAGTTTGTGGTTAAGTAAGTGAGCCAAAGTTTTTCATAGAATCCAGAATGTTGATAGTTTGTAAGTTTATCTTGTCTATATTGACACTCAACATTAATTCAAGTGTAAATGCCACTGTTTTTATAAATTTTCTACCATTGGCAGTTTTAGAGCTGATTGTAAATATTTGCTGGACTGTAGTAACAATAATAAAGAAGGATAAAACCAATTCACTCTGCAGCCTTCAGTCCATTAACCAGAAATTATGGGGGAAAAGACTCAAAAAATTAATTCAAATCGGAGTTTTAGAAAAATTATGCTTCATTTTGGGTAAAAAAAAAAAAATGATGTTGTGTTTGATTATACAAACAAGTGCTGTTTCTGCTTTGACTTTTATTTGAGAACAATCTGACACCTCATTACATCAGTTTTAAGTCATTCTATGTAAATGAGTCTTGTTCAGACTTTACAGTGTTACCTTCACTGGACATGTGGTCATCACAGTCAACTACTTTTATAAACACACAAACAGTGAGAAGCTCTTTGTTTGCATGGTTGACATACACACACACACACACACACACACACACAAACAATGTTCCTTCACATGTGACGTGGGACTTCCTTATGTGATGGTGTTAAATGACATATTTCAGAAGCTCTGATCTGGCACTGGCACATGAAGTCCATGTGCCTCCATCAGGTGTATGTCCAGTGTTTGTAATAATTAATAAATAAGTACACTCATGTGGTCCAGGTGCTATGAAATATTGAGTGGATGAAGCCTGAATGTCTCCACAGGAGGCGAGTGTCCTTTATTACCAGTCTGAGTCATGCTGGCTTCACTTTCTCTGCTCTCACCACATTAGACACACACACACTGGGTCTGGTTACCTGGATGTTGTCATGCTAGAGCTTTAAATCTCATGTGAGCTTGTGTTTGTGGTCGTCTTGGTTTAGTTCTGCTTGATTTTAGCGTCACTGGAAGACTGCTACCCTGTGTTTTGATGTTTTTATTTATTTGTTTGTCTGTTATAGCTGCAGGATTACGTCAAAAATGCTTTTGACCATATTTTAGCCAAAGGTAGACCTCACACCATGGAAGAGTTCTTTAAATATTGGAGTGGATCAGGATCAGTACCGGTATGTTAAGTTAAGGTTTCGTTTATACGGACAATGTTTATCAGAAAATCGCCTTTGATGGTTTCCTTTGAAGTTTCACTGACTTCCAAATGCGATCAGCAGAACTCCTCTGACGAATACTGGCAGTTGACAGTCGAAACATGTCGGGGGATAAAAAAAATCCTGAAAAACATTGTCTGAATAAACAAAACCTTAACTGAACATACTGTTCAAAAAGAAGACTAAATTAATCTCGCTGGACTATTACATGGATCCGGATCAATAAACTGATTCTAGATCATTTTCAAAAATAAATTAAAAAAAAATCCCTATCTATCATCATTTGCAAATTTTCAAAACTTCATATCTCAGTTCATAGTTGATCGATCTTTACGACTCATTTCACTGCACCCCCATTTTTAAAAAAAGGGGATGCCCATATTTGGACCTACTGTATCAATATTAATGGCGATAGAAAGTTCTTTCTGGCCTTTGATGATTTTAAATGATTTTACTGATGATTTTAAATGTTTTGTTGCCGACTTTAATGTTCTTCTTGATTTGAAGCTGTTGTCTGTTACACTTTTTGATCATGTAAAGCACATCGAGTTGCCTAGTGTTTGCCTTTAAAGTGATCCTGATCGTACCATGATCAGGATCACTGATCCATATAACTGCCAATATCTGGAAAAGAAGTGATTTTGGTTTACATTCTCTAGTCTAAGTGCTCTTGTAGTTTAGTCATCTTTTCTCTTTTTGGTGAATACCAATCACAGTTCTAGTTTAGTCTTCCAGAGTCTTTAGAAATAACATGTTTGTAACCTTGTAGGGTTGTGAATCCAGCGACAGTCTGTGACATAGGTTTCAATCATGGATTCACTCATTTCTGTGTTATACTGTGTGGTAAAGCCTGATTCCCAGCCCGTGTGCAGCAGTTCCTGTATTCTCCCGCAACTCAGGACCTGTTCAGGAAGCAGTCAGGACTAATAGAGGGAATCAATAACAACAACAACAACTACAGATCTGTGGGCAGATAGGCCTGTTGTTATTCATCTCAGTGTCATCCACTGTCTGCATCTTTCACAGATGGAGTTATGCAACAACGTCTGTGGATTGTGCAACACTTGTAGCGGCTCAGAGGAGACTTTATCAATCCTGAGCTGAATGTTTGCTTCTGAAATGCTGAAATCTTACAAGGCTCGCTCCATCATTTAGAAATGAATAAAGAGGTCATATTTTTTGTTTTGTTGTTTGTCAGTTAGCAGGATTACATCAAAAGCACGAAATGGATATTGACTAAATTTTAACTAAAGACAAACCTTGCACCGTGGAAGACTTCTGAAGATTTTTTGGAAGGGATCCGGATCAATATACTGATTCTGGATCAGTTTCAGAAATCAAAAAAATCATTTTCTCTCATTATAGGTGAAATACAAAAAGAAAAAAAATCATGTCTCGGTTCATAATTGATTGATCTTTATGAAATTTGACTCAATTATGTCGGGTTTGTTGTCATTACACCAAGTTTCATCCAGATCAGATCCGTTTTGCTCATTTAATCCTGATTTTCAAAAATATGCCCACACATTTGGACCTACTGTATCTTTATTAATTTTGAACAAACCTTTAAGTTGTGAATGATCATGGTACCATGATCTGGATCATTGATCCAGATAGCTGCCAATATCTGGCAAAGAGGAGATTTGGCGCTTGGTGGAGGTTTGCACACTTTGAGAGTTCTTGTTATTGATTATATTTGCATGTTCTCTCCGATTGTTTCCTCACAATTCAAAAACATGCCATATTGTTTGCAGCCAATAATAACAACAGTAGTAGTAATAGTATTGCAGTTAATAACCTACAATTAATATCTCTGTGAAATTTATCCTGTTTTTTTTATTTTTTTCATTTTATAGACGATGATTCAAATATAATCACTTATTATAATGAGATTTTTACTATATGCGTAGTGCACTCTGGCATTGAACCATCAACCTTCCAATCAGGTAACTAACCCGTCCCCTATATTCAGTTTATGATAGGTGATCATCAGGTTGATACTCACTGACACAACAACATGTTGGAGCAACACATCAAATGAACTCAGCGTCACAACCACAAACTACAGAAATGACTGAGCGAGCCTTCCAGGATGTGCGTCACTCAAAAGCCTGCAGCTCTTCTGTGTGTGCGAGTGTCACCAACTTTTCTCTGTGCTCCTCACACACACACACACACACACACACACACACACACACACACACACACACACACACACACACACACACACACACACACACACACACACACACACACACACACACACACACACACACACACACACACACTTTGATGTCAGCTCTGATTTTACACTGACCTCAGTGAAAGTGAGGCCAAACTGAAGATGAGGACAGTTTTTCAGACACAGACAGCAGGTGGTGCGGCTTAAAGTTTGTCTTTGAAAGTGGCATCATCAACACA
Source organism: Gouania willdenowi (assembly GCF_900634775.1). Classification (NCBI taxonomy): domain Eukaryota; kingdom Metazoa; phylum Chordata; class Actinopteri; order Blenniiformes; family Gobiesocidae; genus Gouania; species Gouania willdenowi. The sequence continues at coordinate 13,048,348 of NC_041054.1, read as the reverse complement.
CACACACACATTCACACATGTACACACATGTACACACATACACCTGCTGTCTTCTGGTATTGGCAGCATGGTTGGCATGTGTACCCACAGGATAGAGACTCAGTGGCGCTCATTTCTCAGTGTGTGTGTGTGTGTGTGTACATACCACTGTGTTGGGGTGTATTACATAAACACACTCATTAGAAAGTGCACAGCTGACTGTGTGTGTGTGTGTGTGTGTGTGTGTGTGTCATTCTGTTACATCAGTTCCCAGGGCTGTAATGAGAGGCATAAATGTGTCTGTTTGCAAACCTTCCTGGAAGTGGCCGCACTCTCAGAGATCAGAGTAAGGCACACATGTCGCTGCTGATGCTACCAACAAAGACAGCCATGCAGTCACTTCCCGACAAACACACAACCTGTGCCGTGTGTCTCCTGTCTAATAAAAAAACATATTTAACAGCTTTAAAAAGGATAAAACCAGGGGTGGAATGGGACCAGCTTGCTACATTATCAGAGACACCAGGTAGAATCTGTTATTAAGTCAGTGATTCTCAACATGTGGCTTTTTATGTCTCGTTTTTCATTATTATTCCACCAGAAAACCTTAAAAGGGGGGAACTTTTTAACCCCTTTTCACCTATTTTCTTTGGCCATTTTGCAATTTCCTTTGTCCCATTTTTGCACTTTTTTATGATTTTAGCTCCATTTTTAAGTTCTTTTTTGACACTTTTATTCAATTTTTGTCCTTTCTTGAATTCTTTTGCCCACTTTTCATCCAAATAAGCTAACTTTTGTCCAATAAATACCACCTGTTTCCTTTTTTGTCCTACATTTATGCCCTTTTTCCCTATTGTTTGCCACATTTTGCCCATTTAAGCTACCTTCAGCCAGTACACACCACATGGTTCCTCTTTATTTGCCCATTTTTTGGACACTCTTGACTACTTTTTCCCCATTTTAGTCACCTTACACTCATTTCTTGCCACGTTTTTTTGCCATTTTTGGCCACCTATTAACATGTTTACCTCCACTAAGAAACGTAGCGGACTGGACCGACCCACTTTGGTGGGCCAGATGTTCAGTCCACTACTGGATTAAACCCTTGTTTACCACATTTGTTGTGTAGCAGTTTACACCACATGTGTTTTCAAAGATAAAAGTCTGATGATAATGACGCAGAAACATCAGGTGATGTATGATTACATGGAGGAGGAAAAAATTCAGAAAAGTTCAAGCATCCTAATTAACACATTTTAATGTTTAAACCTGAAGTGTAAAAAATGATTTATCAGTCAGGAAGCGATGCTCAGACTTTACTTCAGCTCTTGAGTTTCCACGGGCTGCCTGTTGTGTTGAAGCAGCTGAATTTACACCTCAGTTTTCAAGCTGTTAAATAATTAAAACGAAACAGCAGAGGTGATAGAAGTGCACATGACTGCATTCACACAAGAGGTAAAAAAAACACTCGAGACACGTACAGACGTGTGAAGATGAAATGCAACTCTTTGAAAGATCCTTTTAATGACTCTGTGTTTTATCAAATAACTTTCAGAGTTTGAAATGAAATCAAACACGGAACAAACGTCTATATTTTGTGCATCATTACAAACAGCGGCTCCACTGAACAGCCACTAAACACAATTGTGTACAGTCAAGTTGAGTCACATCGTATCGCATTGAATTGAATTAATTCCTAAAGGATCAAGCAAAATCAAATCAACTCACCTGGAATTGACTTGAATGGGATTGAATGACCTCTGCCAATGAGGTAATAGTCTCACTGTTTGTCTTTTAACAGGATTACATTGAAAGTATTTCACAGATTTTGACAAAACTTTAACCAAAGACAGAGCTCACGATATGAAAGAATCCATTACATTTGGAGGGGATCAATATACTAATCCTGGATGAGTTTCAAAAGAATTCCCTATATCTCAGCGTTTGTGAATTTTCAAAAATGTATATCTGGGTTTGTAATTGACCAATCTTTAAGAAATGTGTCTCATTTATATCTGGTTGGTTCCTCAGTTACCTCGCTGTGTTTCATCCAGAGCGGATCCAGATTGTGCATTTCATCATGATTATTTAAAAAATGTGATTGCCTATATATTGTATTTAGACCGACTGTATAATTAATAATGGGGAGAGACATTTTCTTCCAAGCTTTTAACCCGTGAATGATCATGTACCGCATGCACCATGATCAGGATCATTGATCCAGATAACTACCAATATCATGGGAAAGAGGAGGAGATTTGACGCTTAGGCAGTGCTTTAGTTGCTGAATACGAGTCAAGTCAGGTCAGTTCAAATTGATTAGAATTGAATCAGATGGAATTGAATTAAGTCAAATCTAATGAAATTGAATGGAATCAGATGGAATAGAAATAAAGCAAACCAAATTATATAATGAATAGAATTGGAATGCTTTTAATTGCATTAATTTGGTTTAAATGGTATTGAACTAAATTAATTTGAATTGAATTGAATTCAGTCGAGTCAAATCTAACTGAATATAATGGAATCTAATCAGGTGAAATGGAACCAAACTAGGAATTGAATCAAATTGACTTGAACTTGATCAGATTGATAGACGACGGGCAGAAATAAATCAATAACAGGGGTGAAATGTCTGTTCCAACCTTCAATAAGATAAGCAGGCATAGAAGACGAATGGAAGCGATGAAGTGAAACTATACGAAGAAGCCAGTGTTTCCATCGCCCAAAACAAACCTGACCTATTCTCAGAGTCACAGTCATTATTCGACGCACTCTCCTCCTACTTTCCGCTGCTGACTGAAACACGAGTCCCACCTCTGTGTTTACCATGACATCACAGCTTTACAGTAACTTACTCCTCCACTTATGAAACCAAGTGTGGATATCGCTGCCTTCTTTGAAAGTGCGTGCGTGCCTGTGCTAGGGCTCAGGCGACACCTCAACAAGTGAGATTAATAAATATTAATGTGGGGCATCATGAATATTCAGCGAGTGGGCCATGAATATTTAAAGCGTGATGGAGCATGTGGCCGGCTGACTCGACAGCCACAGACAGGAAACAGACAAATAGAGCTCCTCCTTCCCCTCAACACTCAGCAGCTCAGACTTTCTTTAGAGCGACATTAATCCTGATTAAAAATACATCTTCTTAATGATTTTGTTTTTCATGTGACCTACTGCTCAGTGGGAGAGTTATGGCTCATGTGCTGCTTTGTGGGCCACGACTAGCTTCTCTATTCAAATGAGGAAATCCTGCTGAGCAGAGCATTCTGGTGTAAACCTCCAGAAAGAGGAAACAGAAAGGTTCATCACCAGCACATAATCAGCCCATCTCAGTGCTGTGACTGTGTCGCTGATAAGCGATCGTAAACAAAGCCTAATTTCACTTTGAAGGATGTCAGTAAACCATTTAAACTTCCTTTTGATAATGTTGACAAAACAAAGCAGGCATGACACCAGTGGTGGACTGGGACAAAAATTCAGCCGTGGCTTTTTGTGTCCAGACCAGCCCACTACATCATCAGAGACACCATGTAGAAGTCGTCATTAAAGGTCCCATATCATGCTATTTTTAACTAATCTTCATTTGTTCTAAGAACCCCAAAAACATAGTATTTGAGGTTTATTTTCCCAAACTCGCCTGTTTTCCACAGTTTTAGCCTCTGAAAAGTCACTTTCTGAGCAACTCTACACAAACAGGCTGATTTGTGGCCTACTTATGCATATTCATGAGTGGGCGTGTCTACAGACTGGACACTGACTTAGGGACGTAGGGCCGTAACCGAGCTCATACTGCTTTATAAATATGAGACAGAGTGTGGGGGCGGGGCGTTCGCCGGTACATACATAGACTGTAGAAAATACATACATAGCACTGCGCGAAGGACGCTGACATTCTCACCTTTGTGGGCGTGTCTGTTTACATGTCAATCACGGCAGAGAGCTTCCTGGAGGCGGGGCTTCTCCAGCTCAGTGCCACGTCAAATTTGTCATCAAAGTGGGAACGCGTCATCAAATTGAAGTGAGGTGTTTGTGCTCACCCTGCAGTAAGAAAGGAGCAAATCACCCTCTAACTAATGATTGAGGGAATCAATGAAAAAAACACTTTGGGCATGTGTATGAAGCCCAAATAACACTTTTATCATGTTTAAAGTGCAGAAAAGTTGATTTAGTGTAAAATGGGCCCTTTAAGTCAGTGATTCTCAACATGTGGCTCTTTATGTCTTAATTTGAATTATTATTCCCCAGGAAACCTTAAAATGGGAAAACTTTTAACATATTTTTACTTATTTCCTTTGGCCATTTTGCAAGTTCCCATTTTTGCCCCTTTTCAAAAAGTTTTTTTTTCAGATTTTAGCTACCTTTTACCAATAAATATTCATTTTTTCCTATTTTTTGACACTTTTACCAAATTTTTGTCCTTTCTTTAGATTTTTTTGGGCCACTTTTCATCCAAATAAACTAACTTTTTCTCAATAACTATCACTAGCAGAGGTGGGTAGAGTAGCCAAAAATGGTACTGTTATATGTAAATGAAATTTACTCAAGTAAAAGTAGAAGTAGTCATCCCAAATACTTATGTTACTCAAGCACTGAGTGACATCTTATTTATTCAAAAACATCCAAATCACAACATCTATTCTTAGAATTTATACATTCAGACGCTTTGTAAGGAAAACGTGACGAATAAAGGCCATTTCACCTTCTCTCCTTTACGTAATTTCCTAACATCACCCTTTCCTCTCTCTGCCTCCCTCCTGTACATGACTCTCCCTCCTTCTCTCACCTCATCACCCCTCTCTATACCACCCCATCCCCTCTTCAATCCCTCCCCTCCTCTTGATGCTGAACCTCATTTTCCTGTTTACTTTGTACCAGTATTAATTGTATGTAAATAAATGAACTGAAAACTCAAAAATAACTGCTAAACCTTAAGAGTGACACAAGGTCAGGCTTTCCAGGGTGACCTGCATTTTTCTGAGGCAAAAGAGTCACTTTGTGACGTGTCGGTTAATAATCAACAGAGTTGATTCTCAAGGTTTTTCCCAAGCATTTTGCTCCTTTTGGCCCTGAAAAGGTTCCCAGCATGTATAAAACGTCTCTCGCTGGCTACATAGGCCGGCAGACCGGTGTTGAGCTTGACTGACAGCTGTTTCACTTAAAGGTACAAGTGTAAAAGCTCCAGAGGTGGGTAGAGTAACTAAAAACGATGCTCGAGTAAAAGTACTGTTACATGTAAATTAAATTTGTATGCCTCAATAAATTTACTCTTGTGAGGAATATTTTTTCAAAAAGTTACTCATGTACATGTAACGGAGTAAATGTAACTCGCTACTACTCACGTCTGATCACTAGTTTCCGTTTCCCCGCTACATTTAGCTTCTTTTTGTTCAAAATGTTTGCCCTTTTTCACTATTGTCTGCCACATTTTGCCCATTTACGCTACCCTTTGCCACTACATACCACCTGGTTCCTCTTTATTTGCCCATTTTCTGGCCACTCCTGACTACTTTTGGCCCATTTTAATTACTTTGCACTCTTTTCTTGCCATGTTTTTGCAATTTTTTGGACCATTTTTGGCCACCTGTTGCCATGTCTGCCTCCACTAGCTTGTCAAAAAAAAACAAAACAAAAACAAAAAAACAATAGATCGGACCGGCCCACATTGGGTCTACAGCCCACCGGGACGATGCTCGGTATAATTCCAATTCTATTCTAGCAGTAAATTGGTGGAAAAACAGGCCAAAGCCATATCAGAGCACATTCAGCTCTTTATAAGAAGTTGGAGTTAATCTGCGAGTTGTTCAAGATTAGAGAGAGTCAATCAATCATAAAATAACAGACAAAACCATCAGAAAGTAAATCATTAAATTAAATATTGTCGTAACAAAAGTGCAGTAATTTTCTGGCCTTTTTTTTTTTTTTAGGATTTTTATCCTAACTCGTGCATTTTTATATTTTACAATTTTCATAAAACTGTCCAAGTCATGGTTAACTTCCTGAAGCATTTGACCCACAATTGTCCATGGTGTGATTGAGGCATATTTAATTTCTGACATATTTCCCAGTGACTTAGGCATTTTACACACCCAAAGAACTTCTTTATGTTCGCCTAAATCATCAAGTTTTTTTTGTCCAAGTCATGAGATGGGACGATATATCAGAAGCAAATATCAATAAATATAAATTTGACATTGATATGAGTCTTGCAAAAGATGGAGAGTCTAATATTATAAAGGTTTATTTAAAAAAAGGAGATTTTAATACAAACCAAATCAACAGAAACCACACCAGGGGGATGTTTTACATATACAACAAATCAGAATAATATTAATTTATTGTGGAAAAACAAAGGTGACTGAAAAAAAGACACAGTCTAACATAATAGAACATGGTGGAGGTACCATCATGCTGTATGGGGTGCTTTCCGAGGTTTGGTGCAGAGATAGAAATGTTTGGTTTTTAGTTCAAATTTGTTACCAAACATAAAAAGGAGCCCAATAGCAGAATGAAAAGCAGATAATTAGTAGTTCCAAAGATTGTTGTCTTTGAAACGATGTGGAGACAATCGAGGAAAACACCATAGAAAATGCTGAAACTGAATGAGTTTGATTAGGTTTTCAAATAACATTGCTAAAATGGATTATTTTACCGAACTTTGTAGATTTTTTCAGATAGTAGAATATCTGAGCAACACAGGACAGTTGGTGTTTAAAAACTGTCCCGAAAACCAATAAAAGGCTAGGTCTCAAAATAGCTTGTAAACTTACCATTCTGCTTAACAACAGTGTTTGCTTTAGGAACACAGAGAGTTCTCATTGGTAGGAGGTCGGGCCATACGCTTCTGACGTTTGCATTGCTAAAACAGATCTGATGACAGAAATCTGTGAAAGGAATCAAAGTGTCGGGAGTAAACGATGAGCAGCAACGTTCTACGACTGCATGATGACGATTCCTCTGAAGAGACTCAATAAACTGCTTCGCTGCAGAGCATCACGCCTGAACTCAATGGAGGAGGCCCCGGTGCTCACACCTTTATGTAACAAGGAGCCATAAACACAACCCCCCAAAAAAAAGCTTTGTAACCCGCATGCTGTAACACGTGTGCGTCAGCAGTCCCAATGTAATGTGAGCACGATGAGGAATAAAATAGAGCTCATGAGTGGAATGGAAGCATTTACACTCTGGGTATGAGTCACGGTGGATCCCAGGGTGCTACATTAAGACCCTTGAACAAGAGTTTGTGCACAGTGAACTGGACAGTGCACAGAGACGAGTGCCACACACACACACACACACACACACACACACACACAAGCACATATACAGGCTTCTAGTGCATGTGATAAAGTGTGCGATGTTGAAGGAAAAGCACCTGCCTTAGCCTGTGTGGGTTTGTGGTCTCTAACGGATGTTTGACAGACTCATGAGCTTTGGTGCTTGCTTGCAGTGCTTCCCACACACACACACACACACACACACACACACACACCCCATCACTGCCTGTCTTCTTCTTCTTCTTCTTATCGCCTCAGGCTGTGGGTGTAAACTCCCTCCATTCCTTTCTTAAGACCATCTTTCCATCCTCCACTGTTTCTCCTCTCCATCGCTCTTACATATATTGTCCCCCCCCCCCCCCCCCCCCCCCCCCCCCCCCCCCCCACTGCAGATTGTGATTTTGACAGGTCTTCAGAGGGAGGGGAATCAAACAATCTCCACAATTAGACAGCCCACACCAGTGAATGTTTGAACTCCACTCGGTCTTCAACACTTGGCAAAGTTTTCATCTTTTTCCCGTCGAGGACACCTTTGTTCCGCGCTTCAAAACACACTGTTCACAACAAAGGCAGAGAGGAGCATTTAGCTTTGAAGGTAGAGGAAGCCGGGAGAAGCTTTTAAAGTTGATTTGCATGGCGAGGAGGGAGTTTCTCTGCTTTTTGCTGCCTAATTGACCAATCAGTCTGCCTGAAATCTGCACAGTCCACACAGCAGCCACTGATGCAAGGTCATTTCTGACTGATTTCGTGGTAAGATTTAACATCGCATCACAATTAAACATCCCAATTGCTGCAGTTTCAAAGCAGCTAACGACGGAAAAGTTGAGAGAGGGAAGCTTCTCTTTATGGTCCAGTGGTGACAATAATGAGGCGAGTGGAGTAAAAACTGTAGTCAGACTTGTGTTGTGGTGAAATAATAAGTGCAGGGACACGCAGAGGTCTAACATCACCAATCAGGCTTTTGTTTTTTTGTTTTTTTTCAGCTGTTTCTGAATCTTCATGTGAAACGCACTCACAGCACCACACAGGGGGGAGAGAGTCCATCAGATTGGAAGGAAAAGAGGGGATGAATTCCACAATGATTCTGTGGGGATGAGTCAATAGTGTGGTAAGCTTTTAGTGCTGTGCAGCTCACCTGGAGGGGCTCAGACCTGTTGATGCAATCAGCAGAGCATGTCCCCCATCTGTCTCCTCTACTACGGTGCTGTCACCTTGTCTCTGCCATCACCCCCCCCACACACACACACAGGCACACAGGCAGCCCCACCCTCATTAGCTGCAGAGGGAAAAGGAGCACTGCTGCAAACAAAAGGAGGGGAAATATAGAATATTTCAGCCTAACTCACACGACGTATCCACACACAGTCTTTTATCTGTGCCTCAACTTTCAGCAGATGGTTCAGAAACATGAAAAATATTGATCTCACACAAGGCGGTAATAAAGAAATTGCCTACTTATATCATTTCTTCAGAGTCGAGCGCAGACATTGGGCAACTAGCGGCCAGGGACGCCACATGTGGCTCTCGGTGTAATTTTGTGTGGCCCCCAAACAAATTTCTAATTCATGGGGTTGGAAGTTATATGAAGCCCAACTGAACACACAAAACTCCAGAAACACAGAAAAATGACAGCAAAAGGCACAAAATGTCAACAAAAGTACACAAAATGATAACAAAGACACACTAGAAAACCACCTGAACATAAAATGACAACAAAAACAACACCACATACAAAAGGACGTCAAAGACCGCCAAAAAATGCAAACGAGATTGCACAAAATGACAAAAAAAAAAATACAACAAAAACACACAAAAGGGCAACAAAATTCACAATAATGACAAGAGAATAGGCAAAATGAACTCAAAAACTCACAGAATTTCTAAAAACTCAAAAAAAGAAGGAAAAAAAACCCACACAAAGTCTATGAAGACATTTTTTTTCCTGTATTAAAGCTCAAATTGGTCTTGTTGATAATGTGGCCCTTGGATCAGACAATCACATTTTTGTTGCACCGCTCTGATAGAAGTCGCCCATCTCTGATTTAGCACCTCCAAAAATAATATAAGGAGGCAATTTCACATTTTTATTCAGCCTTCCAATAAAAAAAAAATATTTGCACTTGGTTTTAGTCATCAGTTCTAACTTTTCATGTAATGACTAAATCAACTTACATTTATTAACCAGTATATTTTCATTCTGTCAGCAGTGATGATTCTGATTCAGAATTTGGTTTAAACTTCACACACACTTGTCTGTACATGCTGTTGAATATCAACACTACATGATGTGCATTTTTTGTTTATGTTTTCTTTTTGCAATTAGATAAATTAATTTATTTTATTGCATAATTGTGACCATCACCAGCCCTCCCTAAAGAAGGATAAGAAACACTTTATTAAAGGGAGGTTATAAAAAGAGAGGACAGTGTTACACCTAGGTGAGGGGGAAGGGAACAGGGAAGAGGGAGTCAGGGTAGGAAAACGGAAGGGGTGGGGAAGAGTTGACTGTTTTAAGGTGAGAGTGCAATGTGATGTTATAGTTGTGCATGTCGTGCTTGTAGTGCTTTTTGTGCAGAGATGAGTTCTGATTGGCTCATTTGACATCATGTCCCACCCTTTGATTCTGACATGCTACACATTTTACATCTCATAACAGAAAATGAAGTTAATAACTTCATCAGCGTTTAGTTATCTGTTTGTTTGTTAGCAGGATTATAGCTAAAGTGCTTACGAAATGGATTTTGACAAAAATGTAAGAACCATTACATTTTGGAGGGGATTCTCTAATCAATGCAGTGATTCTGGGTCAGATTAAAATATAAAATAAAATCCCTCTCTCTCATTAAAGGTGAAATTTCAAAAAAAATCATATCTTGGTTTGTGATTGACCAATCTTGATGAAGTTTGACTCAGTTATGTAGTGTTGGTTCCTCAGTTACTCCGAGTTTCATCTGAGTCGGTTCTGAATTGCGCATTTGATTGCGATTTTTTTTTTTTAAAAATGGGGATGCTTGTACATTTGGACCTACTGTCTCATTATTAATGGGAATACAAATCATTTTTTTTTTAAAGTGTGAATGATCATATAGATACTGTAACTGCCAATATCTGGCAAAGAGGAGATTTGGTGTTTGGCGTGGGTTCTTGTTTCTCGTTAATTTTATCTTCTTCTTCACTTTTTATTTATTTATGAATGAAAAACTTCATCAGTTTCACCTCTTTTTTTTTTTATCTTCAGGCTGAAATTAACAATTAAAATTGACCAAAATTTTCAATCAAGGAAATTACCATTTTTTACCACTTAGTTTTAATAGACCATCATCTTGACTAATATTAATATTTAAAAAGTAATGTACCCAGTGAGGCTCCATTACTGTAATGCAGGGATAGGAATATGAAATTTGCAGTAGGTCTAGTGACACTTTCCTGAAAACCTCTCGTTCCCATCCTAACACAAACAAGTTGATATTTGGAAGGTTTTTCCTCGACTGCTGCAGTGACAAACTCTTCCTTCAGGCTTCATATTTCCTCTCATCCATCTTCCGTCTTCCTCTCTTCCCACACATACTGTACATCCTCCTCCTCCCTCGTGCCTCCCATCACAAACTCAATCTTTTCCTCTCCTTCCTCACAACAATCCGTCTTTATTTCCTCTTCCTACCTACAGATTATTTCTGGTGTAATCCCTTCTTTCTTTCTCTTCTTTGTGCTGTTGACCTGGAAGCCTCGGAGCAGCTTCTCTCAGCCATAAGCATCAAGACCAAAAGCTGAGTGCTGAGGCTATTTATATTTGTTGCTAATGAGGTGAGATTTCTCCACGCCATAGCAACGGTCTCTATGGATACGCTGCTCTTGGATACCAGATCCCATCCTGTTTTAAATGTCCTATTATGGGCTGTGCGTTCCCTCGTGTGTGTCGTAGCCTAATTAAGGCAGAGTTAACACTGACTGCAGCGTAAACGGTGCAGAAACTACCTTTACATCAGAGAAGTTTTCTGCATAAGTGATGATCAATATGAACAATAACCCAATGATCAATATTAAAAATAACCTGATGATCAACATTAAAAATAACCTGATGATCAATATGAACAATAACCTGATGAACAGCTGAAGTATTGAGCCTCATCGACGACAGCGTTACTTAATTGAAATTGTACTCAAGTACAAGTACAAGTACATCATACATAAAATACTCCAGTACAAGTAAAAAGTAGCTCAAATAAATAGTACTCAATGTAAAATGTACCAGTTATTTTCACCCCCCATGTTTATTTTTGGTAATAAATCTTGCGATGGTTCCCTTGCATACAGTAAACATCTCATGTATAAACTAAAAAAGGAACAAACTAAATCTTGCACAATTGGAACTTCATTTATTTCCCACAAAGGCATCTGAACAATTATTTTTTTTTTGAAATAAAATAACACCAACTAATTCAGTTAAAAATAAAAAAAAACATGTCTCAGGCTCTAAGTATATACTGTAGCCATACATTTATGAACTCTAAATCTGAGAAAATAACCTCCATTCAATGCTGTGTTGGCGCCGTTCATTACGTTTAATCTGATTGGTCGGCTATGATGTGATGCATTTGATTGTTGTCGGGTCAATTTATTTTTTTTGGAGTTTCACAATGTCTGTTGGTCATTTTGAAACAAAAAAATAATAATTTACTCAGTAATGATTGGGTGTAGAAATTTAACAAATTAATGAACTTACTTTAAAATGTGCTTCAGTACAAGTAAAATGACTGATTTGGAAATATACTCAAAAAAGTACAAGTACCCATAAAAGCAACTCAATTACAGTAACGTGAGTACTTGTAATCCATTACTTTCTACTCTGAATATCAACCATTATTAAGCTCTATGCTAGTGCTCAATTATTGTAGTCAATTTAGTTTTACTAGTGTGCAAATACACGTTAAGAGTAAAGAACAATGTGTCATTAGTAAGCAATGGTAATAAAGGGGCGGGGAAGAGCACATACAGGCTTGCCATTGGCTTTTGAAAATACTACAACCAATCAGGGTCCTGATTTGGTTATAATCCCTCCTACTTCATTTGCAAAAGGTCTACTAGTACGACTAGTGATTCTTTTAGCTTTACTAGTACTAGACTTAAAACAGACGTCTTGTGCTGATGAGATTTTGAGTGCAATAGTAGTACTCGTAAAGAACTACAAGTGGACAGTTTTGTGTTTGTAGTAGTACTAGTGAACTTAAAATATGTAACTAGTAAAAAACTCAAAGCTGTACTAGTACTTCTAGTAACACAAGTTTGTCGACTAGGAGAGGATTTTGTGTAGCCGACTACTATCCATCCATTTTCTGACCCACGTGTTTCTTTTCCCAGGGTAGCAGAGGTCTGCTGGTGCCTATCTTCAGCTCTCATTGGGCGTTAGGTGGTGGTACACCATGGACAGGGCACCAGTCCATTACAGTAGCCTACTATTATTATTACATTCAAAATCTCACTTGTACAAGTAGAGTGTTTTAATAATGAAGCTAAAACATTCACTTGTAGCCAAGTTAGTAGAACTACTGTAAATGAACCAAAAACCAGCATTTTTGACCGTCCTATGAAGGAAAGCCAGCGTTTTTTTCTGTTTTTGGGATGCTATAAAAAATGATCGCTGTGTTGTAGAGGGTTATCACTGATGTCACGTGGTCCGCAGGAAAGGGCACGATATTTGGAAAAGTTACGCTTTACTGGTGGTGCAAATCCATATGAGTCGGCTCCCTCGTCTTGGATCATTGACGACCCGCAGAGTCTTCCGTCTATTATGAATCCTCATATTGTCAACTACCTGGTTATTGCTAAGCCCGTACACAGCGGAAGACCTTAAATCCTATTAAAGCTTGGAGGCCTGTAACCAGATGGTGTGTGGATGGGTGAGGAAGACGCAGTATCAAGTCATCAACGACAGATGTGCTGTGAAGGCCAAAGTACGCAACGCAATAACGTCTTTAATCAACCTCACCTATGATATCATGAATACCCAAAGTGTAACGATAGCCAAGAGTTTTTCATTTCAATGATCTCCAGTTTGATATGCATTATTCCACAGACCACAGTCTACATTTCTATATAGACTGTACACTATAAACTACAGAGCACTTATCACTTTCAAAGTTTAAATTCACTTACGTGACAAGAAATAGGCCAAACAAATTCAGATGTTTTTCAGATTTTGGCCTGGTTTAGCTTCGCTAACCACAAGCGCCTTTTGGAAGTCTATAAAACCCCAAATGTTTTTCAAGGTCTGACCGATTGGTACAGCTAAAAACACGGCAATAATTCAATTCAATTCATTGTAATTGAGAAAAGAAAAAATTCTGGTCGCTGCAATTGAATTGTAATTGAGCATGGGTAATTCAAAATGTAATTACAACTGAAAATTTGAATTGACCCCAACCCTGACGGTAGCACTTGGAAATGTTCCTGCTCTCTCTCCTCGTGACAGGCACACACACACACACACACACACACACACACACACACACACACACACACACACACACACACACACACACACACACACACACACACACACACACACACACACACACACACACACACACACACACACACACACACACACACACACACACACACACACACACACACACACACACACGCACACACACACACACACACACACACACACACACACACACACACACACACACAATTGTTATGGCATGTCCAACTGTGGCAGCTTGTTTCCCTCAGACCTCTCACCCATGTGTGATGACTCAGAGACGGTGAGATGAAAGGATGAAAGGAGAGCAGCAGCTCAAGAAGGTTAAGTAAATCATATCACTAATGCTATGTTGGGAGATTACTTTGACCTCTGCTTGGCTGTCTGCATATGCAAATGTGTGTGTGTGCGTGTGTCCCTCTAAAGCAGGTGGCAGCAGTGACGTCCATCTTCTTCCCAGCAGCTCACACACACACACACACACACACACACACACTTTCTCTGATGTCCATCCCACTCAATACTATATCATGCTTGAAATTTACTCGTCATATCGGATGGCCTCACTGAGCTGCTCCTCAACACGAGTGTGTGTACACACACACACACACACACACACACACACACACACACACACACACACACACACACACACACACACACACACACACACACACACACACACACACAATGAGCTGAGTTGATTATACAAGCTCCACAGCTCAGCCCGACAGCAGAGCAGGCACCAAAAAAGGAGCCACAAGCAGAATGTAAAAGGCTTATTTGGCTGTGTTGTGTAAGCATGTTTCATCTTCCCACTCTCGCCCACTTTCACCCACACAGGTTACTTCCAACGCTGCTGCTGCCAGGCCGCTCCATCTCTACAGCATAAACATCGATCTCCATGTGAAGGAACATTGCAGCTTGAGATTATTTTTAATAATCTCTTCCCTCAACACCCACACAAGCACCCAGAGAGGGGGTGATAGGGAGGGAGACGGGGTAAGAGAAAGAAAGAGAGAGAGAGAGAGAGAGAAGGCTGGAAGGATGAAATGAAAGCAGAGGAGGTGAGACGAGGGGGGAGGAGAAGTGCTCAGAGAGCCAGGAGGTAGTTGTTATAGTAACTGTGTTTCTATACCTGTCAATCAAAGCTATTTCAGGGATCTCGCCTCTACGGAGGAAAAAAATATCATACACAGCAGAGCCACAAGCTGTTTCACTGAGGCAAAATACACACACACACACACGCAACAATAAGATTAACACTTATGTCATCTTTCATGCATTCTCACTTTTTTTTTTAATACTGCATTGCAAGGAGAGTCGAGTCAAAAAAGTTATTTTGTTTTTTAATTTCAACTTTACCCGAGCAGCGACGACCAGCTCTAACTGTTACACACTGAATGTTCTACACACCAGAAAGGATCATGTGCTTTTTGTGGTATATATCAACACCTCCTGTATGTGAGTCAATGGTGATCTTTACTGGAAATGATGGCGTGCCCTCTTCAGGTACAAGGAGACACTGTGCCTCTGGTGAATGTGTGGAGGTGTGTGTGCTGGGACCATGCAGAGGAAAACTCAGGGTTTGCACTTCCATCTACGTCCCCAACGTCTGCTTCTCGCCTCCCTTTAGACAAAATAGCAACTCGGCCAACAATTGGGACCAGTCCAGGACGAGTCAGAGGAAACATGTCAGTCAGCTGACCTGAGAATGACTCTGGATCCATCAAAAGTCTCGTATTAACATATGCACCTTGTCGCAACGCGCGCCGCCATTTTAAGAGGGGTATGCTTTTGCTTGACAACAGCCGTTGACCGCTGACAACACGGTGGAGATTTTGCAGTCTGGCAGATTTTTATCGTAGAATTCCCAAATCCTGCGTAGTATTCGGCTGCCATCACCACATCTGGCTGAACGAAAAGATATAATTTGACAGAATAAGTCCAGAAAAAAAGCCAGAAACGGAAAATATGGATCCAAGCACTGAGGTGAACGAACAATGACCCAAAATCAAAGTGTTCGTATGTTTGCAGTAGACATTTCATTAATGGTAGATTGTGTATTTTGGGGATCTAATTTCTTCCCGACTGATTTTATGACATTGATTATGAATTAGTCTACATTTAAATTGTAATTTATTCGGTAATGA
The DNA here is from genome assembly GCF_900634775.1 of Gouania willdenowi. Taxonomy (NCBI): domain Eukaryota; kingdom Metazoa; phylum Chordata; class Actinopteri; order Blenniiformes; family Gobiesocidae; genus Gouania; species Gouania willdenowi. The sequence goes on along the minus strand of NC_041054.1, from coordinate 13,032,449 downwards.
CTGAAATGTCTATGGCTAGTTAGCTAGCTAGGGCTAGGCCTTCATACTGGGTTTACACCAAACTGTAATGCTTTACAAATATAATTTTTGCCATCATTCTTTACAATCTTAACATCACTTAATGAATCGGAATAAAGTTCTGAACAGTGTGTGTCAGTTGTTGGCATTTGCGTGAGTCGCGCCATTAATCTTAACGCATGTTAACAGGCAAGGGCGGACTGGCATACAGGGACACCTGGGGATTTCCCCGGTGGGCCTATTAAATCTAAATGTAAAGGTTGAATGTGAACCTAAATGTTGAATGAAAATCTAAATAACGTTAAATGTATATCTAAATGTTAAATCGGCCACAAAGTGTAAAGCTAAATGTTTCAAATTTATACCAAGTGAGCAGGCCCCGCCCACACCACAGACTGCGGCTCAGTGAGTGGTGAGGTGTGTGAAGTGTAGGAGGGTCCTCGTGATGGATGCTTGATTTAACATTTTGATTTAGATTTATATTAGACATTTACATTTAGATTTAATATTCATTTTTCATGCTTTAACATTGATATAGAACATGCAGTTTTATATCAATTTGTCCAAAATGAAAGAAAAGTGAGCTAAATGTTCAAAATATGTCGGCTATGAAACAGTGACAGAGTTTTTAACAATCGGTACTCGATAAGAGTGGTTCTCAAACTTTATCTGACGGATGAAGAACTATTATTCACGCTCAATCTTCCCTTCAGTGAGTTTTTCACATTTTGTCTCCATGTGTTGTTTCTCCAGAGACCGCTGCTGCTCAACACAATAATAGTAACGATTTCAAATTAAAAGTTTTAGAAATTCATAAACGCTTCATGGTTTTACTTTACATTGCTCACTGTAAATTTACAAACATGGTCACATCACACAGTTTCATATGCTAAATACTCAAAACAACTGAGAAACATCTCCATAAATGTTTTATTCCTGTAAGAATCCAATTTTCACAGTCACACTGGGCAACAACATTTCTATTTATAATTTGACGTAATCATCAGCATCACCAACCCAGAATAGTCTCGACTCAGCCCTTTTGCAAACACGCACATTGTGAGGAGTGAAGACAAGGCGCCCAATATGGCCGAGTGTGGCATGTGCGAGTCATTAGGCAGAAGGTAATTAATACCTGTCAGAGCAACGCTCTGCTCGCTGCCTTTATTCTCTTTCAGACCAATTAAAAGATGACACTCCTCCGGTGGAGAGCGTCTTGTTGAAATTAAGCGCCTGAGACGCAGAGACAGCTTTGATAAACACATCCACAGCTACAATTGGCTTTGGCAGCGTGCTCGTGTTGTGTCACCTGCAGTGAGCTGTTAGATTAGATTTTAAAGCAGACACGCACACACAAAATGTGTGTATCCGTGTGAGCCTTGCACTCTGGAACTGAACTAACTTAATGCTAGAAGACGTGGAGACACTGACTGATGAGGATTATGGAACGCTGTCTGAGCAAAAATTTGATAACCGTGATATCAGCCACATGCAGTAAAGCTCTACTACTGCTCAAATTTGAAGTACACGTACTCCATTTTGGTTTACTAGTACGAGTGCACTTTACATAATGAAGCAAAAAGTGTCACTAGTAGTACAAATAAGCATTAGCCGCGTTATATTCTAATAAGACGGCAGGGAAATACTGTCTGTTACGAGACATTTCAATCTGGCTTTACTAGTAAGGTGCACCAAAAACTTTTACTAGTAGAACAACGTCTGTGTTTACCAGTATTACTAGTACACTGGAAATATCACTAGTACTAGTAAAACCAAAAGATTCACTAGTAGTAGTAGGCCTAATGCAAACGAAGTAAGAGGAGTTTTAACCAAATCCAGCTCCGTGATTGGCTGTTATATTTTCAAAAGCCAATGGCAAGTCTGAATGCGCATTTCCCCGCCCCCTTATTAGCAAATAATCTCACTATTGATGCTTTGAACTTCGGTAAAATGTACTTGTGCACTAGTAAACCAAAATAAAGTACATGCAATTTTAATCTAATTTATTACTTAATTTATTTTTGATGTAGGCAATATTGTAATTTACTCTATCGCCAAAATAGAAAACTTGATATATCTTCAATCTCGATATATTTCCCAGCTCTACCATCGATTGTAACTCATTTGCTGGATGAACAGCAAGGAAAAATAAATGTTGTGCAACAACAGATGAAGAACTGAGTGGAAGCAGAAACAAGAGGATGATGATGGCATACTGGGCATACCCGGTGGACCGTCGACCCAAAGTGGGCCACAGTTTTTTTTTTCTGCCTTGTTAGTGGAGGCAAACATGGAAACAGGTGGCCAAAAATGGTCCAAAAGTGGCAAAAATGTGGCAAGAAAAGAGTGTAAAGTGATTAAAATGGGCCAAAAGCAGTAAAGAGTGGCCAGAGAAGTTCTGCTGAACTACGGCCAGGCCCATGGCCCTCAACAAATAACACGTTACCAAGAATTCAGTGAAATGACTCGGTTCCACCGAGTAAAACAAATGAAATTGCGCGACGTAAAATCGTAATCTACTGAATTGCCTTTGAAACGATGTATCACATGACTATGTTCCGATAAATTTAGAAATTACAAAAAGGTCTCTTAAAGGCTGTTGACATTCGCTCACAGAATACCCGTGTGAAATTACGGCCCGATTCAACGAGCATTAATGGAGGAGTAGTCATTTGAAAAATGGGGCCCCGTGGCACATACAGAGTAATGGGCCCCATTCATATGTTGGTATGCGTCAATGATTTGGTATCACCAACTGTCGCAATTTTGACTTACAAATAAATGGGAAAACAACTTCATAAAAATTACCAAAAAAAAAGGGGGTTGATTTGTGCGAGGCATAATCGTAATCTACGTTGAATTACCATTCAAACAATATGTCATGCGACTGTGTTCCCATAAATTTGGAAATTAGCGGTTCTGAGGGTATCAGATTCATTCAAAGAGTATTCATACCAAACTGCATTCCGTAGTCGTAATTTGAAAAATGGGGCACCCAAGGGCCCCCTGGCACACGTACGGGGTAATGGGTCCCATTTATATATTGGTATGTACCAATGATTCCGTACCACCAACCGTCGTAATATATGAGAAATCGACTTTTGGTTGTTTTTTCTTTTGGGGGCTCCCCTGGGCGCTAAATAAAAAAATTGGGCTCCGAGCGTCAATGCGTACACATCCATAGATTATAGTTACCAAATTTTAACCTGATCCGTTTACGAATAACAGAGGAGTAGCGATTTTAACTAGTGTACGCAAGAAGAAGAACAAGAAGTACAAGGAGAACAAAGTGAGTGACGTTTTGAGTCCAGTAGCCTGGCCTAAAAATAGGGAAGTAAAGAGGAACCAGGTGGCATGTACTGGCTAAAAGTGGCTTAAATTAGCAAAATGTGGCAAACAATGGTAAAAAGGGCAAAAATGGGTTACCAAAAAAAAAAAGGCAAAATGTAGGGGAAAAGGAAACAAGTGGTTTAAATTGGGCAAAATTTAGCTTATTTGGATGAAAAGTGACCAAAAAAATGATAGCAAGGACAAAAATTGGATAAAAATGTCAAAAAGAACTCGTAAAAATGGAAAAGAAATAGAAAAAAAAAAGATATTTATTGGCAAATGGAGCTAAAAATCAGAGTCAGGACTTTTGAAAAGGGCAAAAAAGGGACAAAGGAAGTTGTAAAGGAAATAGGTAAAAAAGGGGTTAAATAGTATCCCCCTTTTAAGGTTTTCTGGGGGAATAATAATTAAAATGATGTCATAAAAAGCCACATGTTGAGAATCACTGATTTAATAACAGCTTCAGCTACATGGTGTCACTGATAATGTAGTGGGCTGTTCTGGACAGATAATGCCAGGGATGGATTTTATCCCAGTCCATCTATGATGGCATGTATGAAGAAGCACAAACTTAGAAGCAAACAAAGAAGCGATGGCGCTTTGAAAGAATGTTGGATGGAAATCAGGTGGAATATGGTGGCTTTGCTGATGAGAAGTGGCTCGAGGAAGCAGAAGAATGAGACAAAAGAAGGAACAATGAGAAGTGATGGATGCAGGCAGGAGACCAGCAGCTCTGTGCATCTTTCCAGAACCACACTGTGCTGCCATCTGCTTCCCACACACACACGCACGTGCACACACAGGCACGTGAAACCATCAGCGTCTCCTGACACTGAGTGAATATGTGCGGATGTAATCTGTCTGTGGAGAAAATCACCTGCGGGGAAATATGATTGGATGAGATCACGACCTCTCCGCGGCGTCATTTGCATGTGCTCAAAATGAGATCTGCAGGTCAACAGGAGTCGCATTAGTCGGATGGAACACAGTGAAGAAGCTATGGTGGCAGGTGAGCAGTGCAGTGACGCCCCCTCCTCTCACCTGAGGGCTGTAGGACTGCTTCCCTCTGCTGGAAGCTTCACAAAACACACATTATTACCAAACAAAGCGCTGATTGGCAGTTGTAAGTTTGTTTAATTCCATTAAAGCAGATAAAATATAAATCAACAAAGAGTATGACAGTGCTGAACACAGAGGGTCTTGATAACATCAAATCGAGCCTTATTTATACATATATTTATATTGCCTCGTGTACAGCCTCTGAATGAAACATCATTAACCCCACGCTTCCCACACAAGAGGAAAAAGAAATAATGTCTATGATAGAAAACCTACAGGAAATCCATCATTATAGGTTTATACATAATCAAGGCTCCAGTTGTCATTACAAAAATAGTAATATAGTTCCTAAAGAAGCACTGGGAGTGTACGTGGATTATTGGATATGAAGGTGCCCTCAAACAGTTCCTCACACACACACAAACACATCCAGGAGCCACTGTGTGATCCAGTGAGAGAGTCTGTCCTGAATGGAAACAAACATGTAAGCTAAACATTAGACACAGCCAATGGGGACTGAGTCACACTACAGGTGAGAGAGGTGTGTGTGGTAGAGTTATGGAAAAGTGAAAACAGAGTTAGAAGAAGAAAAAAAAAATGTTTGAAAGGAAAAGTGCTGTAGTTAGAGGGAAAGAAGGATGTGACTGAAGGTTGACTGTTATTGCTGGGGACACATTTTATTTGGTGTTAATGTGAGGAGAGCTGCAGAGCTACTGCTGGGGGTAAAAGGGCTGCTGGGGCTGTTGGGGGTAGCCGGGGTAGGGCTGTCCAGCAGGAGGCGCTGCTGGGTATCCAGGCTGTCCGGGGGTCGCCTGGTACTGCATGTAGGGCATGTTGTACTGGCCATAGGCAGCATAGGGGTTGTAGCCCATATGGACCGGCATGTACCTGCAGGGACACACCAGGACAGGAAGTGTAGCTTGATGTGATTTCATTACAAAGTACATTAGGATAAAAGTTAGAAACTTGACAACACTGTTTTCATTTTGTTTTTTAAATATCTGGTATAAAGGACAGACTGGCTCAGTAAAACATCACCATGTAGATATGGAAATTAAATGAGGATCTACTTTAACACTGTAAAAAATTTAACTTAAGAATAAATTAAAAATTACAAAAATAAATTTAGTTTTAATATTGTTTTATTATTATTATTACAAAAATTTGATTTTCATCAGATAAAAAAAAAAAAAAAAAAAAAAATCATTTACTAGACTTATCAGGCGACCCCGTTTGAATTCCAGGGGAACACATATGGGGTCACAACCCAAAGGTTGAAAAACCCTGCTTTTAACCTCGTTTTTGGAGGACAGGAGAAAAACTCACCCTGGGTATCCTTGGTAGGAGGGATAAGGGGGTCCCTGGGCTTGTGAGGGTGGACCCATAGCTGGGGGGTTGTTAGCAGGGTTTCCAGTGGGTGGAGCGTTAGCAGGCGCTGCAGCCGGTGGAGCGAACATGGGTGGGGGGGGTCTGGCCGGAGGCTGCGACTTTGGTTGGGGCTGCTGGACTTGTTGAGGCGTTTGAGGCTGTTGAGTCTAGAAGGAGAAAATGAGAATAAAGAGATAAAATAAAATAATCTGCTCTGCTGGTGTTTACAGCTCATGCAGCTGCTTACAAACACGGTCCGGGGCGCAGCGGTTGGGCCGGGGGCCGGGGCAGCAGGGGTGCTCTGATAGGCAGGGACGTTGAAGGAGGGAGCGCTGGGCTCTCGGGCGATGCTCTGCTGAAGCTCCCTGAAAAGAAAGTTCAAACATTAATAACGCTGCGCTGCACTGTTCCGTCACACGAGAAATGGCCATAAAGCCACATGGTTTCTAATTACCATGGTAAAACATACTCAGTACAAATGAAAGTTTATTGCATCTGAAAGGGTTTACTTCTATTATCATGATATAATATCATTACATTAGAGGTTAACTGGAATTGTTTAAATGGAACAAACTTTGAAATCATGGGTAAATGATATTGTTCATTTCTTGATTTATGATAAAATATGATACAACACAAGAGGAAGTACTCAAACTGTATACCATCTAGCAACCTTTTATAACTTCTATAGAAACAATGAAAGCCAAGGGTATTGTAAACTACAGCTGATAAATCCACCACCTCTTGGGCAACTTCTTTATTTCATGCCGGGTTCCAACAACTGTAGTCAAGACTTTCTAAGACTTTTTATTTCCATTAGAAATTAAATTTAAGACCAACTTCATAGCAAACATAATTGGGGGGGGGGGGGAATGTCACGTCATTAAATTACATTACATAGGGTTAGGGTACTTTTTTTTTTAGTGTCTAGTGCAGACGTGCAACTGGCGGCCCCCAAAGTAAACACACAAAAATACACAAAATTACAGTGAAATACACCAAAAAAAAAAAAAAAAAAACTAACTAAAATAAACAAAATCATTCCAAAAACACAAGAGGACTACAATAATAGGCAGAAAACTATAAAACAAAAATACAAAAAATAAAATCCATTAAAAAAATCTTTGTTGAACACTCAATTTTCGTTAATTTACATTTATGTTGTTTATAAAAAAAAATAAATAAATAATAAAAAAAATGTACCATTTATTTTGAAATGTGAGACTGATTACAATCATAAAATTATACTTAGTTTGCGTTAGAATTTAGGACTTTTGAAACATTGATGTAAGACATTTAAATGACAATTAAGGCCTTATTTTTAGATTCATGAATTTAATGCCTTTTAAGACTTTTTAAGGATCCGGGGAAAACCTGTCATGTTTGTTCTTGTTTTTTTTTGTGTGTTTACATCCATACATGTTTGTGTATGTGTACATACGCATATATTTGTTTTGTATTTCTTATATCTACTGTAGTTTGGCCTTTCACGGCATGTTTGAACTTCTGTGATTGATTGTAATACATTGAGAGAGTGGTTATGCTGGAGCTATGGGGTGGGGGAGGGGGATGTTTCAATATTCTGGATTGGAACATCGTTGATGTTCGTGTTTTTGTTTGTGTGTATAATTACAAAATAATCAATAAAAAAAACCTTGGGGAATTTTTTTTTTCATAATATTGTTTATCCGCAACAATTTGTGGAAGAGTATATCATCCAGCAATATTTATTATAGTCACAGATAAAACTAATGACCAGAAACTGAGAACAAGTACTAAGTACATACTTGAGGAGTTCATCGCGTTCCGTCTTGCGAGCGAAAACGATGTCGCTGCATTTGTTTTGGAACTTCAGCAGGATTTCTGTCAGGTCGTTGTAGAACTGAAGGAGTGGTGGAATAAATCACCAAAAACAAGAAACAAACAAACAAACATAAATCCTCTTTGTGGTGAGAACATGCAGATGCGCTGCACGGCTGGCTCCTCTCTGTGCTGAGTGCGTACCTTGGTGCCTTCGCGCAGGTTGCTGCTGATCTCAACGTAGCTGTCGTGGGCCGAGGCCAGTTTCTTTAAGACCTCCTCCCTCTGGTTGGCTTCTGAGTTGGATTGCTTCAGGCTGCTGAATTCCTGATGGGAGGTCTGGGGGAAAAATGTAAATAAAGAGTTCAACCACAGATAATTCAGAACTGTATTTCCTCATGTCCTCATTTAGAGGATATTAAACTATCAACATCTAGAGATACTTTTCTGCTTCATTTTCCAAACATACGTGCAATACCTTCAGGAAATAATTCACATCATGACATAATCCCACGTTCACGTTCATGTAGTGATGAATTTGATAGGCTACCATCGATTGGCCAATATCGGACTCCCCATATCTGCTTCCTGGATCATTGATAGTTTGTGGGGTGGTAGCCAGACACGCCCCAACTGCTGTACAGTATGTACTTACAGTGTGTGTTATATTATACAAGTCAGAAATGTCTAAAAGAGTCTGTGGCACTGTGAGTGGACTGAATTAACCTGAGCACCTCAGAGACACGTTCACGTTTAACCATACGTGTAACAGCTAAGGGTGTAAGAAAACAATCAATTCCAAATCATTTTTTTAAATCATGTTTTTTAACAGTTAATTGTGCTAACATTCGCATAGCACATAAACAACCGGTCACTAGGTGTCAGTGAACCACATCAGACCTTGTTAAACTACCTCACTCCTCAATGCATTTTAACTTGGAAGTTGATTTTACTCTATTTTCATAAAACAAATCTTTTTAGAGGTATGTGGTCATTATTGTTTTTTAAGAACTTAACAAAATAAGTTGTAGACACAAAAGTTGTACTTTTTTTGAAAAATGTAATTTGACAGTTTGATAAACATACCACTTGTCTTTTTTATTGGTACTTGAATTAAAAGCACGGCAAGTGATTTTCGAAAGCTAGCATGATTTTGAATGTAGCTTCCACCGATGGCTCTGCCTTTACCCCCCTCCCCCCTCTGCTCCATCTCACTCACATGCACGAGCACCGCTGCTCCAGAAGCAGACCTCGGCTCATCGCTTGTATTGTGTAGAAACTTCGTCGTCTCATGTCTCACACAGCAGTAAGTAAACACTAAACTTTATCATTACATATGTTAAAAAAAGTATGACTAAAAACTGTTTTAAGTCCGTGACATGCTTTGAGTGTGAGCTTGTGCACATGAGGGGTCAAGAACCGTCTTTTTTTCATTGGTCGAAGTTATTACAGGTTTACAGCTGCTACAGATGACAGATTGTCTTTTTTCAGTCTTGTCCTTTTTCAGAGCACATAAGATCTTAATATCTGTCAGGACATTAAGAAAATCTCAACCAAAAACTTAGTGTATCTGGAGAAAATCACCTACCCTACCTTTAAAGTTAGTTACCATTTACTTGTCCTCGCAAGTTTAAAAAATTAAATAAATTGTAATTCATACCATTTTGTATGGGCAAAGGTGAAATATGTAATTGATATTGCGATATATCGTACTGTTAAGTATTGGGATATATTATGTCAGACATCCAAATCGTGATTCATATCGTAAGATTCATGGCAAGGCCCCGCCCATTAGTGACATCACATCAATATCTCATAGATGAGTCGAAAGCTTCTCATATTGTTGAGAAATCTTGTAGCCACTCCTCCTTTCAAACCACAACACAAATAAACTGCACAACTTATTAGGGCTGTGCAATTAATCGAAATTAAGATTGGGATTTTGATTATTACACCCAACAATTACACAAATAACATAATTGAGAAAAAACTATTATAAAATATATATATATATATTTTTTTACAAATTTTATTCGCTAAATAAAACAAACCTCCACGATTTGAGACATCTACAAAGAATAAAGTTTGGCACAGATCGATTATTGTAACTTTGAGTGGTTTAATCCACACACATGCAAGCTCCTCTGCCCCTATAATCGAGCAGCTCTACAACTAATGCAAACTGTGCTAAGTGTGTAATTGAAGTGTGTGAGTCAAACTTTGCGCGTTAATTCAAAAACTCCTAAACCGACTAAATTAAAAACACAAATTAAATGTCTATGGGTGATAGCTCCTGGTGTGACCCACCTGAACCTGTCCCAGCAGCTCCTCCTGGGAGCGCAGCGAGGCCTGCACTCTCTGGTTGTAGTTACTGTACAGCTGGTCGAGCTGTGAGAGAGAAAGCTGCTCCTCGTTGATGGCTCCATCCTGAGCCAGCGCGTTAAGGAAGGTGGTGGACATGTCAAAGGTCACTGCTTTAATTTCCCCCTCCAGGGTGTCCCTCTCCTCCTTCAACTGTTCGAGCTGAGCCAGCTGGGAGCGAAGCACGTTCACCACCTGACAGGAAAGACAGACAGCGTGACAACATCCATCCTCATTAAAATCCTCCTCATCATAATACCCACATTCTAAATGACACCCCAACAGTTTGTGTTCTTCACTTTAACAAGAAAACAAAGTGTTTAGAGAGACAAGCAGATTTTCCTTCCTCGCCAACAGTTCTGCTTGCTTAGTTGTTTAAGTTCCCAGGTGAGAAAGAACACTGAGTCAGCAAACAGAATGAAAAATGCAGCTACAATGTAGAGGAGGGAAAGAGCTGTAAAGTACACTCAGTCCACTGGAGACTTTCAGTTTGTCAGTTGGAGACCATAATGGGACACACGCAGCATGGCGCACTCTGAACACAAACACTCAGTGCAACAATAAAAGCTGAGGGCGTTACAAACGTGACCATCACACACCTCGCTGCCCTGCAGGGTCTTGGTAGGATTGGCTGAAGGGATTGCAGCGTTAAGCTCGTTTTCTGGTTTACACAGCAGGGTGATCATATCACAGTGAGTGTTGTAGCGATCCTTCACCACCTGGTCGGCCTGTACCGCTTTGTCCAGGACGCTGCGGAAGTTTCCACCCTCTGGGCAGGAGATGGAGGAAGAAGCCAAGTCAAATGGGGAAGCCATTTTGGAGAAGGTGAAAACAAAGAGCTGACGTGGCAGAAACCTGCACGGAGCGGCTTGTACAGGTCCCCAGATGGGGTTCGGTTCCAGCGCTGGTTGAACTTGCTTCTCAGCTCATTGTCTGTTGTCTCCTCATCGTCCAACATCTTCAAAGACTGATGCAGAAAAACAAAAAAACTGGCTGAGATTCAGAAAAACAACAGTATACTTCCTAACCTATACGTTTTAGATGGAGAGGACATATTTTTTTCCTAGCGTGCATTCCTTTGATAAATTAGTGTACACATTCCCACTAAATATTTAGAAATGGTAAATGGTAAATGGACTTGATTTATATAGCGCTTTATCACCACACTGAAGCAGTGTCAAAGCGCTTTACATATCAGCTCATTCACCCAGTCACTCTCACATTCACACACCAATAGGACAGGACTGCCATGCAAGGCGCTAGTCGACCACTGGGAGCAACTTAGGGTTCAGTGTCTTGCCCAAGGACACTTCGACACAGTCAGGTACTGGGATCGAACCCCCAACCTCTCGATCAGAAGATGACCCACTACCACCTGAGCCACGGTCGCCCCTATGAGTAAATAAATAGACAAACTGATTTGCATTTCCTGAAGAAAATACAGGTGGGGAGGCAGGTGAGAAAGGAATAACCTATAAATGTATTTTGAAGGGGCCTTCTGCAACCAGTGGGCAATGTGTTTTTCATTTTATCTAATGCGGTAAGTTGCGCCCTCTTAGGTGGACCTACTAAAAAACACTACCTATTTTTTTTGCTTTGTAGAAATGCAGACTTTTACCATACCTTGCAGTTATTACTAAAACATAAATAAATAAATAAAAAAAGACAGAGAGCAAAGCACAATTATAAAGTCCAGTTTTTAAAATGTCAAAAAATAACCACATTGTGTGTCCTCCCTGACTGAACCTGTGTAACTCCTTTGTTCTTTTCTTCCTTCCAGCCATGCTTTCTGACCTGACTTTGCCCACTCTGTACTATTGGAACGGTAAGAACTTTAAGCTATGATTTCCACAGGGCTACTGTTCGGATCTTTGGTTTCAGCCCTCTGAAAAGGCTAGGCCAGGCATCACACAGGTTTTACAATTCGTGTTTGTCTTTGTTGGTTCTTAATCGAACTTTATTGACCACAGTTCACAGTAAGAGTAGACCACAGTAGACTACAGTTGTAGACCACAGGTTATAAACCTGTAACAGGATAAATGCTTCATCACATTATACGCTAACACGTTCATTTAACAGTTCCTACATTACCAATGGATCGTATGTTTCCGACAAATGGTCTGGTTTTCAACCATCTGGTTCAGGTCTAGCTGACTGCTCCTTCTGATTCCAAAATTGACTGTCAAGTACTCATAGCCGGCCCTTTTATACCAGAGCCAATATCTTCTCAGATAATGCTGCTTGTTGATATGTAATTACAGAACTCTTTCCTGGTTGGTTCTGGTCAAACTGCCCTAAGCAGTCCAGATACCACAGCACACTGATAGCACACAGCAAGGTCTCTGTCTGAGAAGGCTCAGCCATGTTTTGATTACCACTATCAGCAGCATACATAACACTGAGAGCACTAAACAGAGGCACACACGGTGAAAGCTGGTTGACCAAACCCTTTGATATAATAAGCCCTGTGTAACTAGACTACCATGTTTGCCACACTTATTAATTTGATCCTTCACTGAATCATACAAACTGCACCAAACTACTGATAATATGCAGAGTTAAGTGAGTAATATTAATTTATATAGCACCTTTCACAGACAGAGAAGTCACAAAGTGCTTTACATATCAGCTCATTCTCACTCACATTCACACACCATTGGGACATGCAAGGCGCAAGGATTCAGTGTCTTGCCCAAGAACACATCGACACAGACTGGTATAGACTAAGATCGACCCCTCTACCACCTGAGCCACGGTCGCCCAATTAACCTACGGTAGATTGAAATTTCCTTTAGTATATGAAAAATGTTTTGGAGGACAATAAACAGAATGTGATTAGAAACTGGAGCTGTTCAAGTGCAAAGTTACAACTATTTAAATCTAGAATAGAACATCAAACTCAAAGTAATACTAGCCTGCAGTAATAGATGTATATATTATAGTGTAATATTTGTGTGATAAATGAAAGGATGAGACTGTCACACTGTGCATCAGGTAGGTTTGTAGCCTCAGTTTTGACTACTCTGTTTGACAACCAGTGAGCGGGTCCTTTTGTTTACGTTTTTTTTTTAAATTTGGGACACAAGGCTTTATATTCTTGTCCACTAATGGTGCTTTTCTGTTTTTGCTCTCGTCTGTTGGTTCTAAGGGCTTTAAAAGCCCAGTTTTGGCTAAAGCTGGTGGATGGTGAGTCCGTGGCCCAAATTTCACAGGATTAGATGCCTGTGCTGATCCTGATCTGGGATTCCATCCACTGGGACACATAAGTTTTCAGAGATACTGTGCTCTCTGATGTTTTCTGTGGAAAATTCCAGCCATAATGACGTGAAATGCATCGTTTCCATATGATGTTTACAAGAGCTGACGTTACTTTTTAGAGTTAGGTAAGAAAATGTTTTAGTAAAGCTTGTATCTACTGACCTCGTCCAGGATCTCTCTGTTACGAGTCAGCAGCTCTGGCAGGTCTTTGATCAGCTGCTCGATGCTCTGCAGGCCTCCTTGTTGCACGATAGACCTGGACTTCTCAGCAATGGATTGTGGGATGGAGTCTCCTGACAAATCCTCGAGAGCAGCTGGCAGGTTTAGGGACGCCAAAACCCTGATGAGAGTACACATCAGTTACTAGTCTTTTTTTTTTCATTTCAAACATCGTAAACAACTTTTAGCTTTATTAAAGAAAACGTCTCTTTCAGCTGCTCTCCTTTAGCACACAAAAATATGAATTCATTAACACAATATGTATTTTCCTTCCTCTTGGACTTTCTGATTGCTAAGTCCAAAAAAAAAGCAGACAGCACAGCGTACCCGTTGCAGAGATTGGTGGCCTCTCTCATGGTTCCCACAAGTCTGTTCACAGTCTCTGCTTTCCTCTGGTTGTAAATGCTCATGGAGTGCTGCACCGCCATGGGAACCATCTTCTCAAATAAGTCTGAATAAAAATCAAGAGAAATAAGCCAATGATGCAGGATGAATGCAGTGTTACAGAATTATAATATGCACATTTATATATAGAGTGTATAGATGCCGATATGCATGTTTATATATATATTTCTCTTTCCCTGCTTCTCAGAGCTCTGTTTCTCATTGATGTGTTTCCCACAGACAAGTCCTCAACTCATGTTTTGTTCTAACAGATAGCCAATCTAATAACAATCCTTTTGCCTCTTTGTTTATGTGGTTAGCCAATAGCAGCTTTCCTGAGGGGACACCTCTTTTTTGTGTTCTGAGAGACCAGAGCTCTGGAATTAAATGCAAAAATTATCTTTTGGTTCATTTTTTTTACTTAAGTTCATGCTCGAAAAATGTCCATGACATGAGTCGGTGTATGCGGGTGATTAAAACCCAGCTATTTGGAACAGGTTAATTACAAAGTTACTTCCTTTAACATCCACATAGTTAAAGCATTTGGAAAGCTACAGTTAAGTGTTGAATGTCTCAAATTCTAAAGGCTCTTTAATACAACAGAAAGAAGTTATTAAGTCATAACTAATGCAGTGTCTGTAGGAAGTACTGTATGTATTGCTATAGGAAAGTGGGAGGTTTAATATTTAGCACTGTAATATAAGCTAACATACATCTGTACATCTGCAGCTTTCTGAGAGACAGAGGTGTGTGTGTTTTATAAATATAAGATAGATATTATCTTTGAATCTTTGAATGTCTCAAAGTTCCCAAGCAAACAGAGTCCTCTGTGGGTTCTACCTGCGAACTTCTGGCTGAGAGGAGGAGTGATGCTTGTAGCTTTAACCAGCGCTGCCTTGCCAATGTGCTCCAGGTCTTTGACTTCAGGTACGCGGTCGTGGTAGATGAAGTCATTGTCTTTTTTGGCTGCAGTCAGGGCTCGGTTTATTTTGTCTGTCATGTCCTTTACACTCACATACTCATCGTAACGAGACGCTACCGTCTTCACCAGCTCTGCTGCGTGCTGAGTTCACCAGCAGGAAGGAGTTTGGAGAAAAAACACAGGATGAGTTTTCACAACGCTTTACTGGAGTTTTTTGTGTTTTTTTTAAAGATCTTAAGGTGATGAATGGTTTTTGGTACCTGCAGACGAGCGATCTCCTCTCCAAAGCGTTTCTTCTGCTTGGCGAGCATGCTTTGGTGCATCTCGGCATTAGCTTGCATGATGCAGTGCTTGGCAGCGAGCACCGGCAGCACTTCCTGAAAATAAAAATACTGACCAGGGAGAGGCAACAACAAAGCAACACACAGGCAGGCAAACATTTATATACAAACACACACACGACGGCAAGGCAACCACAGAGACAAACACCAGCGAGGTCAAATCACAAATGACGTTCAATAAGCCAGTCACAAACAAGCGCGAGCAGTCGTGAGCGCGCAAACACCACATGCGCGAGCACAAGAACACACACACACACACACACACCATCAACACCATCGAGAGGGATGCAGGAAAAAGGAAATAACGAGAGAGAGAAACAGAACAGTCCATAAGTGTTTAACTATACCTTTAATGAACAACCCACACCAGCATGCATCTGTGTGTGTGTGTGTGTGTGTGTGCAACAGTTTATTTAGATAGACTTCTTAGACTTCTTGCTGGGAAAGACACAGATGCTACTTTCTGCTAATCCGTGCCCCCTTTGTTCTTTGGTTATTTCATTTCAAAACCAAATAAAAAAAATAGAAAAAACTGATTGTTTTTTTTTATTGTTTTATTAATTTAAAACCAGAAACAGGAAAATGGAAAAACCAAACAAGCAGCGTTTTTCTGTTTTAAAATTAAATTTGGTTCCGTTTGTGTGATAATTTGGATATTAATGGGGAAATTATGGACGAGAGGTTCATGTTTTATTCTCACCGCACAGAACGACCAACAGACAGACTTTCACTCTGCTGCGTTTGATAAAATTATCTTGTATCATGTTGTCCACCTCACACTGATGGCAGAGGTGTAATGTGTGTGTTGATGATGTTTTGTTAAACAGTTATTGATGCTGGAAGTCCGAATCTGTGAATATCTGCCAACTTCACTACAACGGTGTTGCGGTCCAAATAGAATCCAGATAAACTGGTGACTGGGTTGACTTTTGTTCCCGGTTCAGACATAAAAAGAAGCAACACATAAGTCACATTACTAGTGAATTGAAATGTTAATAATACATAAATAAAACAAAACCAAAAAATGAATATTACGTAAAACATGCTCATTATATGTGGAACCAGAGGTGGTATAATGAATCAACTGGTGCTCCTCGTTTCTTCTGATCAACTGTGTGTGTTGATGGCTGTTGTTAGCGGTATTCATAACGTGCAAAATAAATATTTTTACTGCCCTCAAAAAAGCTGTAATTGTTTTCGCAAAAGTGTCAAATGGTAGAAGTTCTAACATCTATTGTTTCTCACACCAGCCTCACAGTTGATAGTCAGTCACCAGTTTATTTGGATACTATTTGAACCCCAACACCGCAAAACAAAACATTTACGTGCTAAAACATCCACACACTGAAAGAAAACAGGAGCAGAAGCAGAAAACTGCTGAAATAAATCCTCAACAGTCCTATTGTGTGAGGAGACCTGGTCCAGGACCTGGGGAGGGAAACCAGCTGTAGTGGACTTTCTTCTCGCTCTAATTTCCCCCTAAATATCTAACTATCACACAAAAAAAATGCTGCTTATCTGGTTTTAAAGGTTTCTGTGTGTCTGTTTTGGTTTTAAATCAGTAAAACAAAATAACCACACTGTTTATTTGTTATTTTGGTTTGGTTTTTAAACAAAATAACCAAAGAATAAAAGGTACACGAAATGTTGTTGACCTTTTGTCTAGAAAAAAAAAATCGAAACACACCAGCAGCACCTTCATTTAAACAAGTTACAGAAAAACAACCCAGGATTGTTAATAAACTGAAGTATTCATAAAATATCTTCTAAAAACCATCTTGAATTATTCTTAAAACACACACGTCAAACCCACAGAATAACGTACAGGGAGAGAAATAATCATTGAGTAAAGCACCTTATTACTGACTTCCAGATAATTGTTTCCCAATACTTTGTATTTGGTTAGTTAAATCCAACCAACTAGATAGAGACTTATTCAGGCCTTCAGCTGAAGGGTTTAAATCCCGTTTTTGAACGTTATCTCACTAAACTAAATGATAAAAAAAAACAAAAAAGAAAACACCTGAATAAATACAAAAACCCAAAACTTTACATCTTTCTGAATAGTGCAATAATACTCAAAAAAAATATATCAAAATCAAATCTGACTACATTTAATCAGATGCTATATTTAAGGTGGTGGCAGCTTAGTGTGAAAGGGATGGGACAACATTTTAAACAAGCTAATCTCAGTATTCTAGAATGGGGCTTGGTGAATCTTCCTCGTAGCAGGAGGATAATACTGGATACAGAATATAAATGGAAGTTATATCAATTAAATAAAGGCCTTAATGCCCGTAATTCACACAATGACTTCAGATGTTACTTTGTTTAAATACAGAACAACCAGTTCAAGCCAAATCAGAAACTCATCAAAACAAATACAAGTGAGAACAAAGAGGCTGAGAAGAAGAAATCCCACCACCAGAGAACCAGAGTCTGCTTCCCACAAAAACCCACATTCAAAACATCCCAGGAAATCAGACATCACAGGGTTATACGCACACAGACAATAACCTGTGCTGAATTCAAACTGTGCGTGTGATTTCATCACATCTCTGTAAGTCCATCTTGTGGTCGCTGTATGAGGAAGTGTGTGTGTGTGTGTGTTTGTGTGATGAGTTCACACACCTTGGGAAGGTTGTCTTTGTACTGACACTGCTTGAAGGCATCACTGTAGAAATCTGCAGCCTGATTGGCCAGTTTTGCGATGACACCATCTTTCATCTTATCTGTGGAGAATATATTCAGTTTTTGTGACGATATGAAAAAAAAATCTCCATTTCTCCTCAGAATTGATTTAAAAAAAATCTATTTTTTTTTTTTAAATGTCTGCAAATGTCTTTATAGGTTAACACTTCATGTAGTGTAGTGGACTTTCATGTGCAGTTGAAATAAATGTCAGACCGACCAACTGAATAGAATGTGCATTGTTTTTAGGATTTCACTTTTGTTTTTTGTGGAAAATAAGAAAATTTAAATTACAATAATAGAGAAGTTATTATCAAATCGCCACACTGAATGAATCAGATTCCTATATAAATCAAATGGACACCCAAGTATCGTGATTAAATTTAAATTTTAAGATCTATAGGGCAATAAGACTGTTAAAACTGATTTGACATCCAAGCTGATAACACAACTGCTGACCTCAGATTTCCAGTTGTTTTTTTGTTTTTTTTTTTGCATATTATGTTTTAACCAGTTCAGCACAAATACTGCAATAACAAAAGCTGTGGCTGCAGACAGAACTGGGGCACAGATGCCGAGTGGCCCCGCCGATTAAAACTGCTTGTGTAAGCTCTGCAAATTATTCTTCAAAGAAACACCTAAACAGCCAGTACTTCTTTGAGTTAGTGTCACATGAGTCCTTCACAGGCTAAACTTCCAAAAACCCAGACTCAGCAGAACACAGTAATAGTCCACACGTTGTGACACGATGACAGAGCCGAGACCGCTGTGATTTAAACGGTTACACAACTGAAGGGGGGAAAAATAAAAAAAAAACCTATTAAACAGCTTTCAGTGCAGTTTGATTCAATTGATTTGTTAGAAGTGTCAGGTTAAGTATTTCTGCAGCGTGCCATTTTTAATTAAAAATGTTTAGACCAGTGGTTGTTAACCTGGCTTTGATTGAAACCAAGAGGTTCGATGAGTTCAGCAGGAGTTAAAACACACACAGTAAAAAAGTGTTACACAAAATACATTTCCATGATAAACTACGGGTAGGTTATTAAAAGGTAAATTACAATCAAGTTCATGTCTAAATATTAATTAATAATATTTCATTTATTTATCAATTCATTTAAATTCGACCCAGGCTTTCATGTGTGTGCCCGCATAAAATATATTTTGTTGTTTTAAAGAAACCACATTTTATTTATCAAATTACGAAGGCTTCAGTGAATGCACTGATATGCACCAGGATTGGGGTCAATAATAATTGTAATCACGTAAATTGATAATCAATTGCAATTATGGCGTAATCATAATTGTAATTTAAAGAAATATATTTACTTGCTAATCGCAATTAAATTGTAATTGAGTTTAGATAATTTACTTTGTAATTGTCATAAAAATGTTATAAAAATTTTCATTTATATTATAACGGAAAACTGGGGAACCATGTTAAAGTTCTACACATATGTAGTTAACAATTATTAAAATGTATTTCATATCAAGCCTTCCCACATTTTACCATTTACAAAAAATGTATATCAAGGGATATACTGACACAAAAAAGGCTCAGATGCCCACATTAAAAATAATAAAACCTATATTTTCATTGATTGGGAAGCCTAACAAGGTAACCAATAGATAGGAAATAAATTAGATGATAGATATTTGTTTTTAGTGTATTTTACAGCTGATTTAAGACCTGTTAGCGTAAGAGATGCTAACAGAAAGCTAACACAACAGTAAGGTTGTTTAGGTTATTTATTTCAGGCTCAGTAATTGTGATCAATTGTAATTGAATTTTAGAAATTGAGAACGTAATTGTCTTTCTGAGGACAATAAATAATTGTAATTTCATTGTAATTGGCAAAAAAGTTGTCACTGTTATCGTAATTGAACATGGGAAAGTGAGAACGTAATTGTAACTGAAAAATGTAATGAACCCCAATCTGGATAAGCACTGATGCTCCAATAAGATTAAGAACCACTGGTTTAGACTGTGATAGATTAATTGTTTGAAACAGACTCTTATTTATTTGCGATAGGATGGCTAGAGGGGAATAAATGACTAATAAGTTAAAAGTGAAACACAGTGGACCCGTGTCTGGTCTTTGGTACCTGAGGTGGCTTTGATGAAGAAGACCTCCTGAGCCTGAGCCAGCATGATGAGGCTCAGAGTGCCAACAGTCTCTGGGGAAATGTCCATGGTGGGCTCTCTGCTGAGTGCAGACAGCACTGTGTCCTTGATGTGACTGAATGCTCCACCGGCCAGCTGGGTGGAAACACACAGGTTAGACACAGACCAGGGTTGGGGCCAATTATAAATGTAATTGCGTTGTTTATTGTTAATTACAATTATGGCATAATTATGATTGAAAAAAATCTGTAACTGAGTTCAGATAATTAAACTTGTAATTGTAATTCTATGGAAATGTTCGTTACCATTTCATTAAATGCAAAACTGGAGAACCATGTTACAGTTCTATGGCTTACACATACGTAGTTTATTATTAAAATATCGAAATAATTTTACAATCGAGGGCTATACTGACACAGAAAGCTCAGATGCCCACTACAAAAATATTAATACCAATATTTACAAGGATAAGGAAGGAATAGGAACCAATCTCTCTATAAAATCAAGGGAGCTCTGTCTGTCTGTGTGTGTGTGTGTGTGTGTGTGCACCTCAAATATCTCTGCAGATAAGAGTCAGACTGTCATGAGCCTTTCAACATGGCCGCTGCTTGGTTCAAAGGTGTGCGACATTGGATTTGTTTGGACAGCAATGATACTGTTAATAAATTATTTCATACATTTGTCCACCGGAGGCACCACAGTCACGTGTGCACCAGAGCAAATCGCTAGAGCCCACCCCCACGTAAATGAGTGCGAGAATTCACCTCATACAGGGACCGCGAGCACATGCCCGCTCACTAGTGGTTGTAAGCGCGCAGCTGTTGTTTTCACGTGTGTGGCTTTTTTTTTTAAAATGTGACACCATAGCCCCTCCCCCCTCTGCTCAGCGCAGACAGAGACGAAACAAACACATATTGACCAATCAAATGTGATTTGAAGAAAAAAAAAGAAAGACAAGCAACGCGGCTCCAAATCAGGAGCCGCATTAAGACATAGGTCAAAACTGACCCGTTATCATAAGAGATGCTAACAGAAAGCTAACACAAGAGGAAGGTTAAGTTTTATGGGGTTATTTATTTTAGGCACAGCAAGTGTGATTAATTTTAATTGAACATTAGTAATTGAGAATGTAATTGACTTTCAGGGGGAAAATAATGATACTAATTGGAAAAAATGCCAGTCATCGTAATCATAATTGAATGGTATTTGAACATGAATAATTGAAAATGTAATTGTAATTGAAAAATTTAATTGACCCCAACCCTGACACACACACGGCCAAGATGGAAACCAGAGGTGTGCAAATTCCTGTAAATCCATCCATTATGAGGGCGCTGAATAAAACTGGAATTATGATGGTGTTCAATTATTTTACAGTCTGCTTTAAATGCACTTTTTTGTTTCGCTGTGGAGCTTTCTCTGGGGTCTCCTCTTTCTTTTATCTCACGCTCTTATCGTGTTTATTTGTAAAATGCACAAAGAAAATGCTTTCTTTGTGCATTTTCTAATGCACAGCAGTAATGCGTCGCCATTTAGCGGAGGATCATCGATCGAGAGTCCAGCCACGCAAAGGCCTAATGGAAATCCATTTGGATTAATCTGTAGTGCACCTTTATAAAACTCCTCCTCCTGTTGGTGCTTTAAGTTCCTGCTCCATTACAGTGACCATGTTATGTTGCTCAAGGTTCATTTTATGTCCATCATCACTGCGTACGTGTAATTCACAGAATGCAGGATGGTTTATTTTCACAAAGACAATCACATGACACAGCACTGACAGATAATTGGATGAGGACATTTTTGAGGCCATAACTAATAAAAGTGGATAAAGAATTACTTGACAGTGACACTGCACTAAATACTGATCTGGTCTTGTGGCAAATTGACAACTCGAAGTGCATTTAAGAGCACATTTACACCATTGTTTTGCTAAAGAAGATTTGGCAGTCGATGTGGTGTTTTCAAGTTATCAGAAAATAGTTTAAGGGCTCCTAACGCTCTGTATATGAAGCATTTATAAGCAAATATTGTGTAAGTTAGCAGGAGACAGATGTGGGAGTTATACAATCATAATATTTTTGCTATACTTTTGCTAATTTTTTCTATTGTTTGTTTTTATTTGCCAGTAGAACCACACACAGTCTTTGGGGAAAGTCATTTCTAAACGAGTTATATTTCCTATTTTTGTTTGCAAACCTGGTAATATTTGGCAGCAGCCTTCAGGCCTTCATCGCTGTCCAGATTCTGCTCCGAGGCGATCTGACTCGCCAGAGCTGCAGCATTGAACAACACACACGTCTTCTCGTACCCCAAACTGGCCAAAGCTGAAAGACAAAATCAACACTCATTTTTACTTTCAAACCCTCTTTAGTTGTACTGTACAAAGGAATGGCCAACTGAACCTCTAGAGTCGGTTATTATTGGAAGAATATTTGCTTAGTGGGAAATCTGTTACCAACACGTTCCCCTCAGGGCTGGGACAATGTCTCGAGTTTTTTGTTGGTAGCAATAAATTTAATGGCACTAACATGTTTATCTCATACCTTAGCACAAACAAACAAACATTTTTCTTAATAAGATTGAAAGGGTTTACTGTTAAGCTGCTTCGTAATTACTCATACTTTCCATCAGAGCTTGTCAGACCCATTTTAAAACAAAAGTCTGTATCTTTTATTATGACAAAGCTTTGTTTGTGGGGGTGCTTTTATGTATGTGTGTGTGAGGTAGGATGACTGACTGGCTAGAAGAATGAATGTACAGTAAAAAGTAAAACATCTCAAATATTTTAATGCTCATGTTCCTGGCAGCGTTAATGTAATGGAGCCACTAAAACACTCACCCAGCTTGACTGAGCCTCCAAACAGGGATCCTTTATCAAAGGCATCCTTCCATGTGAACGTTAAGCAGAGCTGTGGGAAACAAAAACATTCTTTGTGATCCTCAGTTGAGTAGCAGAGCCAAAGTGGGCGTCACGTGCCATCTCATCAATTACCTGGTTTTCTGAGAAGGGAAACTTTGGTTCGACTGCACACAGCTGGTCGTAGTATCTGCAGAAAAAAATAAATAAATAAAGAGTGCACTGTTTAAATCAGGAGGTCAGATCAGTTTAGAAGTTACTCACATTTTTGGATTATGTTTTGAAAAGCAATAACAGCTCAATATTAAACAAGAAAACATATTTCAGTGCTTTTATTTTGAAAAAACTAAATTATTGCAACATAATACAATAAAACAAACATGATGGGGACTTTATTTGTATACCAAAGACCAAACTAGGTGGATTCTTTGTTTATTATGATTAATTAAGTGATTCAGTTCATTTGAAAACATGAAACATTCAAAACCAAATTAACCTTTACACAGACAGTAAATTAAACGTCAATATGAAATATGTGAAAGCGATGACATCTTGTTTATACTTGACGATGAGTCAAAGAAAAATGTGTCACTAAGAGAGTGTACACATGAAAGCAGACATGAAAACACATGATGATATCTGTGATGTGAACAGTCTATCATTAATAATAAGAGCAGACAGAGAGCTCTTTAAGGATGGGAATCCCTTTCTACTGCCAGAAACACAATTTGTCACATAGAAACACATGTGGTTTAAACACTCTGTAGACACACACACACACACACACACACACACGCGCGCAGTAAAGTAAGCCGAGATAGGGAGTGTCTTATGGTTGTTAGGTAAGAGGAAGAGGTCTTATACAAATAACTGTTGTCATGGTGACACTGGTGAAAAGCATTGGTCCTGTCGCTACGGATACCTGGCTAACAGATGACATGCAAAGAGGTGGAGTCAGACGGAGAAAGCTGCCTATTCATTGTTAGTCAACCCCAAACCGGATCTTTGTGAAACAGAACAGGTGGAGGTCTAAACCAGACAAACCCAAAGCTCAGAACATGGTTTCCAGTTGACAATCAGTTTATTAGATTAACAAAAAGTCAACCACTGAAGGTTTTGTTTCATTCCTTTATATTCCCTTTGTTGTTTCTCTTTAATTTAACCCTGCGATGCTGAAATAAGACAAAGCAGGTCTGAAAATGGATGGATGGATGTCTACTTTTAACACAAGAAAAGTTTTAGACTTCCCCAGAGCTGAGTAACTTTCTGTAGCCATCATTAAACTAACAAATCCAACATCAACATGACAGCACAAACTTTGCTTGTAATATTACATGCAGCACATTTACAAAAAAGAGGTAAAAGTTAACAGTAGGGATGTGAATTTTTGGGTGTCTCACGATTCGATTCTCGTTTAAACCAATTCTCGATTTAAAAATTGATACAATGCATAGTGTGTTAAGGCAAATTATGGCATCAAAACAATACAGTTTGTATATATGATCATTTTAAATAATCTGATTCCAATGATGTAATCACCCAACGACAAACTTAAGACAAAAGGTAACTTTTATTTATGCTAAACAAATAAAAAAAACACTCCTTGTGCTGTCTATGTAATACATTGTAAGTTGAGGTAGCTGTTGTTTCCTGTTGGAATTGTGTCATAGACTGTAAAGGTCTGGGTGAGTTTGTGTGTTTTGGCCCAATACTGTTGCCGTATTACTCGGAAGTCGCCATCTTAAAAGCCCATGGCCTTCTAGTCTCTACGAAGTTCTTGTATTTTCGGCTTGAAAAAACATATGCTTGTGAGTATGTTTAAGTACTGTTTGATAACACTTCTAAGATTGTATTTGTGAAAGTTAAGCATAATTGTGTGTTATATAAATCACTGCCGATCGCGGTAAATGTTAGCATGAGCATATACATTGGTTTTCCCTTAGACGTTAGCATGAAGCTAGCAGACTTTTTGTATAGTGGTATTTTCTATTTATGAAAACACTAATATGTATTTGTATGTTCAGTCTGCAGTGTTTCCTGAGTAAAGACTCTAAGCGGATCTACTGAATCAGTGTTTTTCTTGAAAAAAAAAAAAAACAATTTTTAAAGTTTATGAGTCATTCAGAATTGTAGATGATTAGAATCGCGATTCTTATGTGAATCGATTTTTCCCCTAGTTAACAGCACTATTAAGGGTCAAACAGTGAACCTGAGCCACTTTCACACAGACTGTAGGTCAGTTCCTAACTGGTGGATTAAGTAAAATCTCACAGCCAATTTTTACAAACCAGAATCAGAATCAGAATCAGAATCATCTTTATTCGCCAAGTGTATGTTGTACACACGAGGAATTTGACTCGGTCAGCTGTGCTCTCTCCAATAGTGAAAACATTCAATAATAAACAATCAACTAGAAAAGATGATAATAAGTATAAACATAAGTATAAATATAAACAGTAGTTAGACTAGAATGTGCAAATAACAAGATGATGATAATAATAATAATAATAATAATAATAATAATAGTATAAAAAAATAAATACAAAATAAAAATTAAAAAAAAATAAGATAAAAAGAAGGAAAATAATAGAAAAGAAAGATAATAATAAAATATAATAATAATAAAAGGAAAATAGTGCAGTAGAGCATTGATAAGTAGTGCAGGAGAACATTTAAATTAAAGGTATGTACATGAACATTCTCAGTGTCAGATTGATCCAGGGTTGTTATGTTTGGTTCCAGGGTTTTTTCACAGAAACAGGACTGACACTCTTTGACTGTTTAGTGTTGATCAGAGTGACAGCCTGATGACTCACAGGTCAACGAGAACACAAGCTGGAATAACAGACCAAAGTCTATATGTCACAGAAAAATGAAGTTGATTGGTTAATGCTAAGTCAGGTGTTCAGATAGCATGATGCTACATGACAGAATGAAAAGCTGATTAGGGTCTTGGTAATTTTATTAAACCTGGGTAGTTACATAAGACCATTGGCAGGTGGCATCAATGATATTAAGAAGAGAATGGAAAGCCTAAATTAGCCTGAAGCTAAGTTCCTCTATGCAAAGCGAGTTCCCCACTGACTGTTTAGACTCTCTAAGGAAGAGCTGAACGTAAACAAAAACTGCCCGACAGAAAACCAACAGGCCTTTTATTATTATGATTGTGCATATGAGAAATGTTATGAGTCACCTTTGTTTTAATGACATGGAATATTTGAGTGATCATGTAAAGAGCTTCTCCAGGTTTAAAATAGAGTTGAGAAACTTCTATATAGTCATGATGTTTGACGACAGAGTGCAGTTCTGAGCAGCTGTTGGAATACAACTGGTATTATGAGAAAAAATGTGATCATGCTTGAAAAGCTAGAACGATTTGAAAGGACACAATGGAGATGATCCAACCTCACTACCTCTATGCTTTATCTAAAAGCACGTCTGGTTTAATGCAACCAGTCAGGTTAGGAAGAAAATGCATGTTGATTGGAATAAAAAAAAATGTTTTTTTTAAAAACTTCTTTTAAATCAAGATGATTTTAGCATCTCTCTCCAAATATGTCAATCCCAGTCTTAAATATTTTGTGTACTTTAAAAATGATCAAAATGGGGGAACAATTTAAAAGCTTTCCATTAAAGAAAGCAAGTGTAATATTTTCTCTTCAAAATAAAATTAGAATCAACTTTATTGGCCATTTAATGTATGTTATAGATATGAGGAATTTAACTTGGTGAACTGTGCTGTCTCTAACAATGTAAACATTAAATAATAACAATCAACTAGAAAAAAAAATATAAACAGTAGTTAAAGACTAATATGCGCAAAACTAAATAGGATAATATAACAAAATAATTAGATAATAATAATAGGATAATAGTGCAGTGATGAATAGTGCAGGTGAACATTTAAATTAAATAGTATACGTATATATGTACATGTACATTCAAGTTACAGTTTGTCCCAGGGTTGTTACTTGTCACATAAACAACTTCCAGAACAGCAACAACATAAAATGTGATGACAGGATTGATCTGTTAATAGATTAGTTTACATTCCCTAATTTTAAATTTATTTTGTATTGTGTGCTAACTCTACTGTGATGACATGTTCTATATAAATAAACTTGGCTTGACTAAAAAATCTTATTGTGAAAAGCTCAAAGCCAAAATGTATTTATTTATTTTGCAGCAAGACAAGCCGTAGAATAGTACGAGCTGTTCAAATTAGGATTTTGAATTTGAATATCTTTATTTGTGAAGATGTGTTTTTTTTTTCATATAAAAGGGAAGTTAGACCAAAAGTGGTCACAGGAATAATGTGAAAGTGACATCACAGGCCAAAGGGCATAGAAACTTAACTCGGGTGTAGTTTAAAGAAAAATTGTGGCTCATTTTCTTTGAGAACAAGTTTTCTTCGTCACTTTTGTATGATCATAAGTCTGTGGTCTACATCTAATCACTGGTTTCGACCCACGTCAAACCAAAAGTTTACTCCACTCATGAGCCTTGTGTGTTGCACAAACTGTTTCCTGGTCACTTGGAAGAAGCTCGTGTATTATTTAACGTAGAAAGCGCTCTAAGCTAAAATAACCTGTCACATGACTTTTTTTATCCTGTCACAGTAGAACAGGCCCAGATTAGATCCACTATCTGTGTTTGTTTGGCGGTTAGTTTAGGTTCACCAGTGACTGACAGCTCAACCAAACTACCCAGCACGTTCACATTTGATGTGATATGGAGTTACATGTGAACCGTGTGGGGTGAAGAGGTGATCGTTCGTGTGTTAGCTAGGCTGTTAGCAGCTCTATGCTAACAGTTTGGGTGCGGCAGTGACTCCCTCGGTCCACAGGTAAAGTCTGGGAGCAAGTAGAGGCCAAAAGGCACGTCGGCAGCATGTGTGTATTGGATGTTTTTGTTCTCACCTGAGGAGGACCTCTAAGGAGCTCTCGTGTTTGTCCAGCGGCCGTCCCAATGCATTCTTGCGGAGCTTGTTGAGCTCCTCGACGGCTCGGAGGTACTCCGGCTGGTCCTCGCTGCCCTGGTACGTAGCCGTGACGAACTTGGACAGCGGCTTTACCAAGTCCACCTCCGAGGCCTTCTTCAACGGGACTGAAATAAACGTCGCCATTTTGCCCCGCAAACAACGCTGTGACGAGAAAGGACCTAAAGACGCAGAGCAACTAGTCAACACAAACAGCAGCGACTCACTTCCTGGTTTTACACTGGTGACGTCATAAGGAAGCGAGGACAGCAGTGCGCAGACTCAGTTCATTTCAATGATCCAATGGAGTGGTTCCTAACTTTTTCCCCTGATCAATCCTCCATCATCAAGTACCAGTACCTCCTTCATACTTTAAAATGGAATTTATTGGTTCTCGGCGCTGACTTGTAAACTATTTATTCATACTGTATATCCATGACGTTTTGGGCTCTCAATTAGTTTGGGTTTGTTATTTATTATCATCATAATTTATTAAACAAACAAAAACCAAAATTAAACAACTGATTTCAAGAGTATATTATGATAAATAATGCATTTCATTATTCTCCTTTTGTAGTAATAACTACACCAATGTGCTTCTTTACCCGGCCTAAACCTCCTCATCCACAAATTAAGCACTCACTCACTCACTCATTCTGATAGCAAAGTCACATGATACCTACAGTATCTTAATACATGATGAGTTTCGAGTTTCATAATCCAAAGTTCAACAGTTCCAACAAAAATAAAATTATAATAATCACAAATAATAACTTTAAAAAAGAGGATTAACATGGCTCTCCAGTAGTACTATAGCAGTGGCAACCGTACGAATAGACACTTTCTAATACTACATTATAGTATTGGATGTTTCCGTATGTGTTTACCGCCCTGTGGATGTGACTGCAGTGTTTGTGTGTGTGATTGTCCTGCTGCTCTGGAATTCTACTATAACAGTTTTTCTCGATTTTTAAGACACAATTCTCAAAAGCTGCTCAACCTTTTCTCTAAACTGTGAACACAACACCCAATATACACAAGTTACATTCACAGAACCTCAAAACAGTTTAATCTGAGACCAAAACTGAACTATGTTTGTATGCGTTTCAACTTTTTCCAACACATTTCATTCTTTTTTTCCCAATTTTTTTCAACTTTTTCAACCCATTTCTACGGAAGCCCCATTCTCACGGGAAAACAAAGTCTCGTTATCTCGAGATCTCAGGAAAATTAAGCCGTTATCAGGGGAAAAAATGTATGAAAGCTAATATTAAGCTATTGCTAGTTTATTGTTAATGCTAGGTTAGTGCTAATGCTAGGCAAATGCTAAGGCTAATGCTAAAATTAAGCTAATGCTATTGCTAACACTAAGTTAATGTTAATGCTTAGCTAATGCTAACATTAGACCAATGCCAACCCTAGGTTAATGCTGATGCTAGACTAATAATAATGCAAAGCTAATGCTGAGTTAATGCTTTGGCTAGACCAGGGGTTTGCAACCTTTTTTCTCAAGAGCCATTTTGTCTAATGTCCATTAAAACCCTCCCTTCACAATTAAAAAAAAAATCAGTTTATACAATTTTATACAGTTAAAACAATATCTAATAATTTTACGAGTTAATGGATTTGAACAGCTACAAAAAAATAACTTGAATTTGATAACACATGATCATGTTGGCCAACACATGCTAAATTGGTAACTTCTTGCAACATATCAAGCATGCATATTAAGCCTGCATGTTGGCAATTAAATAAATCTTTCCCCACAAATATACAATCTCTATTTTTTTCCCCCAGAACAATCTTTTTGTTAGTTATCTTACCAGGGATTTAAAACCTAAGGTTACCCACAGGTGCAAGGAGGTGAAGTAGGAAGCTGGTAGTTATTGAACAATGTGATTTATTTTTAGGTTAAATTGTTCTATTTTATCAATTTTATTTGAAGTTAATGTCATTAATCATCAATACCCTCTGTCAGAAATAACAATTCATTATTTTCACTTTTTTTTTTTTAAAGCTATAGGGAGCCGTTGCAAAAGAGTCAAAGAGCCACATGAGGCTCTAGAGCCGCAGGTTGCAGACCCCTGGGCTAGACTAATGCTGACGCGGGCCAGCACCTGTTGCATCCTTACTTGCATTTTCTTCAGGAAATGCAAATATTGTAGTTTCATTTTGTGACCCACTTTTTATGTAATTTGGGGACATTTTGTGGAATAATTTAAAGAATACTGCAGGATTTTGGAAGAATTCAGTTCTTTTATTAATTTGAGATTAAAGTTGACTAACATCATGTAAAATAAGCATGGGGAAAATGTGAGCCCTGCAAATATTATTCATTGATTTTTTGTATTAATTTGGAGACATCTCAAACTGAATTAGTTGGTAATTTACAGTGATTCATGGTTCCTCTGACTTTTTTCTTGCCATTAAAGACCTAATCGGATGCTCTAAAGGGTCAGATTTGGCTTCCGGGCCTTGAGTTTGACACATGCGAATTACACTATACTTCGTTTGGTGTCCAAAATGACATCCATATGAGCTCATGATGAAAAAATAATGAAGCAGCACCAATGAGATCGTTATGAAATCATTTATTCCCAGCACGTGGTTGTGTACACCTCCAGCATAGGATACTGTGCACACGAGAAGCATTAACATAGGGCTGAACATTAACAGTGGTCACCTTTCCTGCCCACAATCGTAATCACCCTGACAGTAGACCCAACACTGCTCTCCAGTCAGCCTGCCTTTAGCATGATGTTGGACTCCATTGTGCTGTGGTACGCATTGAACTCCACATTATCCGTTTTCTCTCTGGTGCGGGTTAAACAAAAACCGACACATCAAATAAAATTAAAAAAAAAAGAAAATCATTTTAACGTTCATTTTTCTTTTGTTCTCAATATGCTGATTAGAGGGTGAGGTTGGACTACAGACTACAGATTAAGCTCGAGTTGTGTGGATTTCTTCTGTGCAGGCTTGGTCTATAAGGTCTGAAACAGTCAAGGAGGCGGGCACATACACTGGTAAAATGATTCATTCCAACGTTCCCCATCTGTCACATGCTTTTTTTTTTTATTTATTTATTTTTTACTAAATATCAAGCTAAACAACTGTTTCATGATCACACCAACATGATTATGTTTGACAGCTGACGAATTGAAAAACAAAGAAAATGACACAAACCGACAGGTAAACTGTATACACTTTTAAAAAGGTCAGACGCTGTACCATGAAGAGGTCAGCTGACTTCCAGGAGCAGTGAGGTTGTTTTGGAGGCAAGTGAACTCGACACACGACTTGCATTTTTGGTTTTAAATGCAACATGAAAACATGGTTACAAAGAGCTGTGGTGCCGCTCTGGTTTTCAAGCCAAGACAAATAAAAGACTTCTGTTAACGACGTATATTTCTTCTGAAACATTAGGAATAAAAGGTTCCACTTCACCTCCAGTGTTTCTCATCTCCAAATAAAAAAGCTCCAACCAACTTAAGATCATATGAGAAACTGTCGCTTTTTCTCTATAATGCTGTAAAGTGTTTGGTCCACTTTTGGGTGGTTTAAAAAAAAAAAAAAAACCATACTGCCTTTCCCCCCCATTGATCTGTCACTGATATCCCAGCACCACATATGTCTGAACCAGTGTTTCAAAGTTTGGAGACAAAGTAGAGGAGTCTTTGATTGTGTGTGCACCCTGTAAAAATGTTGAGTTTGAAATCCAACAAAAAAAGCCCACATGGCACGAGAAACAAGTGAGATCAATGATAGTGATGGAGCTGAGCTACACGTTATGTAGACACCAAAAAAACCCTGTGAAAAGCTCAGGACGAATAAGAGGAGAGCCAATTGCGAGTTCACGTACACGCAGACCGCTGTAAATCCAGCCCACACTTAGAAGGCCTCTATGACACCAGCGTGGTTAAACATCCGTCCATCCCAGTCATTAACATATCAAGCCATTAGCATCTAAAAATGAATCAACTTCATTAACTTCAGCCTTTATAAATTAGGAGATTACCAAACTGTGCTGATAATCCAAAGGTTTCTAAAGAGACGTCCCTGTCAATAAAGTTAAACGAGCAGAGGAGGGAGGTTTTCTCCTCTAAGCAGGTTAGTATGAGATCGCATGCTGTTTAGCAGTACAGGTTTTTAAATACTGGCCAAGTATTGGTTGTACACAGTGTGAGTAGGGCAACGAGCAAATAGGGAGACACGTACTTTCCTTTTCCTCCCCGCTAGATCACGACCTACTCCCCTCTCCTGGAGCCTGCACCCTTCTCCACACACACAAAAAAAAAAAACATGTAAAAAAAAAAAAAACCCCCACAAAATAAAACAGAAACACATTAAAGATGATTAACCACCCTCCCATTAACTCCCCATCCTCCCCCGTCTCCTCATCACTTCTGGTAATAAATGTTTTCAATATGAAACAGTGAACACACCCATGTCAGATTCTAACATTTACATGGCTTTAGCGAAGTCTCGTGTTTCCATCGAGCGAAACGTTCAAAAGAGAAAGACGGGGAGGAAAGTAGAAGGAAACAACAGAGAGGGACAGAGGGATGCTTGTGCTCCAAAACAGAGAGTGGAGTAATAGTGATGCCGTCTGCCCTCCTTGCTACTTCAGGATTAGATGAAGTCCTTCGCCCAACTCGTCTGGAGGAGAGAGCACACACGCACAAATAAGATCCCTGTCAAACGAGGGCTGGGCTCACTATTAAGCTCAGAGGGTGTGAACTGACCGTTGACTGTGCTGATCAAAAAACAGCTCTCGTCAGGTAAGTTGTAAACCATCTGAAAGGCAGAAGGAGAAACGTGATGCTTTAAAAGTAACTCTACAGCAGCCAGATAACAAATGCATAATTTAAAAAGCTCCCTGGGTCCTTAGAAGAATCATTACAGATTCACTGTCAGCGTGAAAGTAAAAAAAAAAAAAAAAAAAAGCCAATTACAAGGAAATAATATAATTTATTGTCCTGCCTACAGCCCTCACTGATTGGCTATAGAGCTAATGCTGCCAGAAAACCCCTGCATTCTTTGACACCAAAATGTAAATTTTTACAGCAAATAAATATCGCCTCTAAAAATCTTGATTTTCCTTATTACTAATAATTGGTATCGCCCCCCCCAAAAAAAAAAAAAAAAAAAAAAACATATCGGTCAATCAATATTGCAACAGTTCACTACCAATAAAGACATGCATATCAAAAATCAATAGATTTAATAAACAAACAATCAAAAGTATAATATAGACAACAATGATTAATCTCCCTCATAACTATATGTGATTTCACTTACCATTTAATATTAGTTATGAAGGTATATATCACACATTACAGCAAGGTTTGTAGTTTTAAAAATCTGTTAATTGCTGTCGTAATTGTAATGAAATTATAATTGAGTTTAGATAATGTAATTGTCATGAAAAAATATCAATTATAATTTCACGCAAAACTGGGGAACCATGCTACAGTTCTACACATATGTAGTTAACAATTATTAAAATATATTTCATCAGCTTTCCCACAGTTTACCATTTTAATAAATAAATAAAATTGAGGGATATACTGACACAAAAAAGGCTCAAACGCCCAAACCAAAAATATAAAAAGCTATATTTTCATTGATTAGAAAGCGTAACAGGGTAACCAATAGATAGGAAATAAATTAGATGATAGATATATGTTTTAGTGTATTTTACACCTGATTTAGGACCCGTTAGCTTAAGAGATGCTAGTAGAAAGCTAACACAAGAGGAAAGTTGACTTTTATTAGCTTATTTATTAAAGGTTCAGTAATTATGATATGATCCTTAGTAATTGAGAACGCAATCGTCTTTGAGGATAGAAAATAATTGTAATATAACTGAATTTGGAAAAAAAGCTGGTCACTGTAATCGTAATTGAACATGGGTAATTGAAAATGTAGTTGTAACTCGAAAATTGTAATTGACCCTGACCCTGATTACAGCTATAGATACATTTCCAAGATTTACTTTGTATATGATAAGTAATAGTCAATATGCTTAATATTCATTCCTTGTTAATAAAACTTATCTTCCTCCTTGTATCTATTGAATATATGTTCTTTTAAAGTGATTTATTTCATTACTTTATAATAAAACATCTCTCTGAAGCACGCTTTACCTTTGGGTTGTATTATGTAAGCTATGTGTGTGGTATCAGGTGTGTGTGGCAATGTACCTGGTCACTTAACAGGATGTGGATGCCTGTAGGACCCTGTTTGTACACCTGGTTGATCGTCCCCAATGGAACACTGCACACGCACGCCATCTTGCGGATGAGCTCAGCAGCCGTGAGCTCCTCCAGGTACAGAGCGTGGTAGACTGCAAAACAAAACAGTTTAGGATCAGCACACGGCCCTGCTGGTGGAAACGGAAACACCAGCAGCTTCAGTACCATGTAAACCAGAGGAGGCGCCGTGTTCTCCGTTTTCATTTGTGCCGTGTCTCTCCAGCAGGGGGCTCTCCTGAGGAGACTCTTGACAGACATACACTGTCAACCTGGGACGCACAGACCTGCACACACACATCAGATCATACAGTAAGACACTTTACTGTAGATTAGGCCAGAATATCTTAATTACTTGTTATTACTATTAGATGACTGTAGTATTTGGAGCTGCATGCAGAGGTGTAAAGAGTACTGATATATCCTAGTAGTAGTAGTACTGTTACTTGATTAAAATTGTACTCAAGTACGTCAAACATAAAATACTCAAGTACGTCAAACATAAAATACTAAAGTACAAGTAAAAAGTACCTCATTAAATAGTACTCAGAGTCAAACATCTCATGTATTAAAAATGAAGAGACCAAATCTTGGACAATTGGAACTTAATTTATTTTCCACAAAGGCATCTGTATGAAATAAAAGGTTTGTCAAAGTGTACAATTATCTTTTAAATAAAGTAACACCAACAAATTCAATTCAAAATAAAAAAATTCTCAGGCTCCAAGTATAGCTACATTTATGACCTCTAAAACTGTAAAAATAACCAGCATTCAATGCTTTTTTTTTTTGCCGTTCATTACGTTTAACCTGGTTGGTCGGCCATGATGTGATGCATTTAAATGTTGTCTGGTCATTTCATTTTTTGTAGTTTCTCAACGTTCGTTGATCATTTTAAAACAAAAATTAATTTACTTAGTAATGGTTGGGTGAAGAAATTTAATGAATTACTTTACTTATTTTAAAACATACTTAAGTACAAGTAAAATTACTGATTTAGAAATATACTCAAAAAAGCACCCATAAAAGCAACTTAATTACAATAACTTGAGTATTTGTAATCCATTACTTTCACCTCTGGCTGCATGAATATGTGAAATTGAGTAATGCTCATTAATAGGACCAGGTTACTGAATTATTGTTATTATTATTGAGGTCATGTCATTGAAATTCTTGCAAAAAATAAAACAAAAAGAAAAAAGCACAGAAAAAAAAATAAAGTATGTGACGACATACCGCGATTTGAGTGCATTAAAGAGTCGGATGCCGTCTGCCGGCCCACAAATCTGGACCAGGTCATCACGGGTTAGCTTCAACAAATCAGAACCTACACAAAGAAAAAAGAAAAGAAAAACATTACACGGATAAAGGTTTGTGACAGAGTTTGTGGTTCCAGGTTTTGAAGCATACCTGAGAAGTGAGTGAAAAGCCGTGCGTAGGAGCTGAAGCGATTTTGCAGCAGCCATTTTTGTGTGTCCTGGATGGAGGCAGTGGGAGTCAATTGCTGTGGGAGAGAGCAGGACAGTGTCAACATTCACTATTACAGCGTCACTAATGCACATGACTAACATGTCAGAAAGAGATCATTCATTAAGAGAATAATGCAGGGTTTGGTTGAGTGAGACACTTTATCAGACATGGACAACTAGTCGCCCGGGGGCCACATGCGGCCCTCGATCTAATTTTATGTGGTACTCAAAGTAAAAATACAAAATGACAGAAAGATACATAAAACAAAGGCAAAATTACATTAATACAAGAACAACATTGCAGGAAAATAAAGTAGAAGACAGAAAAACAAAGAAAATGACTCTAAATAACACAAAACGACAACAAAATTAAGAGATTACAGAAAATGACAAAACACAAATAATGACTCCGCAAACACACAGTACTAACAAACACGCAAAACGAGAGCAGAAATACACAAAAAATACTCCAAAAAATGCAAAATGACAAGACAAATACACAATGACTCCAAAAAACATACATTTTGCAGGAAAAAATAAACAAAAGAACAACAGAATTGCACAAAATGCAATCATATCAAGTAAGACGGCAACAAAAACACATAAAAACACACAAAATGACTATAAAACTTTTTTCTGTTCTTTCCTGTGTTAATGCTGATTGGTCATGATTCCAAATACTGACATGAATGTTAACAATGTGGTCCTTCAATGAAACAAACATATTTTTGTGGCCCTTACTTTGATAGAAGATGGCCACGTCTATCAATGAATATATCCTTCATTGAATAATCATTCATCATTAAAGAATACGGCAAAGCTTTGATGTTCAAAGGCAGAAATTAATCTAAAAGTCTCATCTCTGAGTTATGCTCACACTGCAGAAACACTAGCTAAGGCAAAAGTATCTTCTGCAAAGTTTGTGGTCTGAACATTTTGAAGCTCCAGGTATTTCTTCATTATTATAACTTATAAATTTAAATCACACTAACTTCAGAGTTGCCATGGCTACCAGGATCCGCCTGGTGATTGGGAGAGGATGAGTCACTGAGAGACGAAAAGGTGACAGTTAAGAACGGTGAGACTGAGTTACACCTGATACTCTGAGCACAGGAGTGGACGCGGGTACCTGTCCAGCACTGAGGAGGTGGTGTATGTGGACAGCGGGGTGGAGGGGAAGGAAGGAGTAGCTGCCTGGTTGGTGCTGACGTAGGCATTGTCTGGCCATGGGGAGCACTGAGGTGGAACAGAATAAAAACACATCAACACATCTGACTGTGGCTATTTTCTTCAGTTGCATCTGTTGTTTAGATGAGCCGTAATAATAAACAATGAAGGCAGGAGCTTGTTAGACTGTAGAGAAAACAGAGTGACTGAATTAATGCATAAAAAAATAATTCAACCTGGATCTAAATGAGAAAAAAAATAAATTGACACCCGTTAACGAATTACAAAATCCTTTTCATAAGCCAACTCTGGAACACAAAAAATTTTCATGGTTCCCACACATGATTTTTTGAAAACTTTTCTAAAATTTTTTCAAAATATTTTACTAAATTTCCATGACTTAGTTCTGAAACACTAATATCTATTCAACACCACTAGAGAGCAAAAATGAGCTGGTTTTTCCAGTGAACTAGTGTAACAGAAGTCTGACAGCGTGCAGCGGTTTGCAGCAAAAAGGAGGCACAGGAAATGCAAAGTTTTTTGCAATATTTTTTTTAATCAGCTATCGAATGTAACATTAAACAACAATGAGCTAAGTGCCACCATGTTTCATTTCAATCATAACATTACAATTTCAATTTGCAGACACATTTCTTAAAAGCGATGTAGAACACAAGATGTAGGCAGTGCTTAATTTGTAAATCATCAAGGCACGGAGCAAACGTTGGGTGTTGTTCCGACATTAAGAGAAAAACCAAAATGTCACAGAATACATTTTTTAAAGCGCCTTTTGCTAACTAAATGGGTCAATATCATCACGTGAACACAAACAACCAATCAGCGTTGAAGAAGCACGGACAATCGGCCAAAAACAGAGCAAACGTCCCTCACTCTGAGTGACAGCTGTTGAAATCAGTGCAAAAACACCGCTAATTTAGCCACAAAGGTCACTAAACTTTCAGAACACAAAAACTAAATATTTTTACACTCATAACATAATGCCACAACTCATCTAATGAATCAGCAGCCGAGCAGAAAACTAAAATAAAATGTGTGCTTACCTTTTATTTGTCAAAATAGCCATGGAGAACTTTGTATTCTCAAAACTTTTTAACATATTTAACAGCCGAGGCCTGTCTTGTCTTTCATAAGCCAAGAGTCCTCCTCATGTACCATGGATAGTTCTCCTCCTGTGTGATGTCTGTTAGAGGCAGGTTTTCCTCATCGCTACATGTGCTGCTAGTTGCTAAGCTAAGTACTGCTGCTCTGCGATTTCCACAGAAACAACCTTTACCTCAGGTTTAGCTTCACTTATTGGCTTAAAAAAAGCTTGTTTTAACCATTTTCTACCATCTTAAGAGCTGACAAAAAAAAATATTTTTGCGCACAATCACCCATAGACGTAGCGTGGGGGCGTGGCTTGATTTTCCACCGTCTTACTCATTCGTGCAGCTTGTCGACATTCAATTTTGTGTTTGCAATGAAATTTCCAGTGATTTCAACTCAAAAAAAGACACAGCAGTCCAAATAATATAATATTTTAATTAAACACCTAAAAGTGAAAGAACGGTTGGAATTTTTTTTTTGCTGGATCCAATCAAATAAGTGCTGATTAAAATCTGGACAGGATCCGGCCCAAATTAATAGGAAATAGGCTATATTTCCAAAACAGTTAAATTATTCCATGACTTTTCAAGACTGGAAAATTGGTTTTTCAAATTCCATAACTTTTCCAAGAATTTCATGACCGTGGGGATCCTGAATTATGATTTTTCTGCCGTCATCATCATTGTTGTTCATGCTGGTTTTGTGTTATTAATACTTAATATGTAATTTAAATAAAACATAATGTATGATAATATGTGATAAAGAAAACAGTAGATGGTCGTCAACAGGATCAAAATCTGAGAGACAAATCTGATCCTGGAGGGCCAAAGTTCACAGTGATTTTAATTGGAGCGCTTCTTTAACACACTGTCCACATGTTATTAAACAATGGCTTCACACTTTGCTCTGTGTATTTAATAATAAAGATTGAATTTAATCTAAAAGCTTTAAAAGGACAAAGTAGAAATGCAGTGAGAAAAATGACAGCTTACACTTCCTCTCTTGGCCAAGGAGTCGCCACAGTCAGCCGGAAGCGTCCGTTTACTGGACTTTTTCAGCTCGTGGTCGCCAACATCTTCTATGATGGGCTCGAGCCTCGTCTACACGCACGCACGCACATACACACACGATCCCACACACAAATAGAAACCATGTATAAGAAAAATTTCAGTATATTTATGTCCTAATCACAAATTAACTTTAGGCAAAAATAAATAAATAACAATAATACAGTGGATTGAAGATTTAAATCTGAATTTTTTAATCAGATAAAGACCGTGTCCAGCTTATGGATGATTTCATCCTGAAACACTCAGACACATGCAAACCAGAATTTCTTCAGAGCAGTGACATTAGTTGGTCTACGGACACAGAATGCTGACCTCTGACAGGATAGTGGTATCATAGGAAGGCTGGTATTTTTCCTTCTCTTGAGGTGTGCGTTTCTCCATCTTCTCCCGATCGGTCTTTTGCTTACGATCGGCTCCTTTTGGCTAAACAGGAAGCAAAAGAAAATAACAACTTCAATTAACGACAAGGTCTGACACGTGCTAAACCACAACCGCAGACTTCTTTCAATGCAGATGTGTGTTTACCTTAAATACTTTGATTTGGCAGGAGGCAGAGTGCAGGTGCTCTGTGTACTCCCCGCTGTCTCCCAGGGCGAACGTGTCAATTTGGATCCTAAAGGGGACGCCTTTCTCTCCACCGTGCTTCCTGGGAGTGAACTCTGTGCTGATGCAGTGCACCTGAGGAAAGTTGGAAGACGGTGTGTCTGCAACGGAGCGACAATTGGAGAGCACAAAGAAACGGGATGTTTGCGTTACCTGCACAAATACGGAGGTTCTTTTGTTCAAGTCCCACAGAAACTCTGCAGCGTTGAGCTGGGAGGGATGAGTTTTTGGCTCCACTATGCCCACTGACATTGGGATATCTGTCACAGACACACACACACACACTCATCCTTTTAGCTCTAAATTACACACAGGAGATGACAGAAGGTGCAATTAACCACAAACTTTTTACCGATGTCAAGGAGACGGTCGCCGGGACGATTCCACCTCCACCCCTCCAACTGCTGATGCTCTGTGTACTGCAGCCGACGGTCGTGAAACACAACTCGCACTGTGCTCTGTGCACGCAAACAATTAGATTTAGGAAAACATTCATTGTAAGCAAATAACTAGGAGTGCAACGATTGCAATTTTCTGGCTGATCACCAAATTTTTTTTTTTTTAAAAGCCTGATCAGCCGATACCGATTTTTTTTCATAACTGACATCATACACCTTGAATGTTCTAATCTTATTTTATTGTAAAACATTGAAGAATACCTGTGAAACAATATAAACGTGTTGTTTTAACTGCACATGAGGGAGTTATCTTAAATATAAATTAAGAGTTTAGAACATTGCCGTCCAAAATACTTTCATTTTTCACATTTCAAAAACAAAATAAATCTGTCCAACAGGTTGCACTGCAGAGTTGTTTGGAACTCTTTGTCAAAAACCAAAGTGCACAGCAGTATTTTGGTTTTACAAAAAAAGGAAATCACAGGGTTTTGGGTAGATGATAAAATAATAATCTACAGGACAAACTAACAAAACATCTTAAACCAATAAAGTGTCTTGAGTTTTAAGTTTCCTTGTTGAACAAAAATAAAAAAGTCCACACGCAGCAGCTTTGTGGATATTTAAATGTAAAAATATGAATCTAAAAATAATTTGCAACAGAGTACAGAATAAAAGCTCCAAAAAGTCAAACATTGTACAGAAATAATAAAGTGCAGCATGTGCGACATTTTCCTAAGTCAAAAGGTAAAAATGACAGGTTAGTTATTCTCACACTTATTACAGTCACTTGATCATTAGTGGAAGGTTTTAATTCAAATCTAAAGTCATGACCTCTATCATTTTCCTCGTTGTAGCTTTGCTCTTTTCACAAATAGGCACGCTCAGTGGAACACTGGCTCTGATTACCGCTAGCTTTAGCATTAGCTTGATTTCTAACTTTAAATGCTGCATATTCAGTGGTGTGGTGGTTTCTTAAATTATGAATGAGGTAGCGTTTTGTTTGCAGCTCCACCAAGGCTTATTTCCGCATTGCAGGAATTACAAATTGCGATCCTTTGATCTCTTTTTTTGTGTAAAACTGCCGACATGCTAAGCTAACCATTGCGGAGGT
Source organism: Gouania willdenowi (assembly GCF_900634775.1). Classification (NCBI taxonomy): domain Eukaryota; kingdom Metazoa; phylum Chordata; class Actinopteri; order Blenniiformes; family Gobiesocidae; genus Gouania; species Gouania willdenowi. Next base: position 12,991,562 of record NC_041054.1, on the reverse strand, counting down.
AGAAAAGATCGGCGGAAAAGATCGGTTTCATATGCAAGGATCGGCAGATCGCAGATCCCCCAAAATCAGGGAAATCAGCACTGATCAATCGACCAGCTGATCAATTGGTGCATCCGTACAAATAATGTCGAAGTCCTAAAGCAGTGGTTCCCAAACTTTTTCTTGTCATGAAACCCCATTTTTGTGGCCACCCCATAAGGGGTCACAACCCCAAGGTTGAAAAACCCCTGTCCTAAAGCTTTGTGGATTCTCACCTTCACCATCTTGTTGTTGAGCTCTGGGAGCTCCCCTGGCTTCCTGTTGTCCAACATACGCACCTCATAAGACTGGCCTGAGAGATAAGAAACCAAGAGTTAATAATTTATTACTATTTACACCTTCACTGTCACCAGAAATGATACAGGAAATCTGACCTTCCTGAGTAATAAGTCAGTGATTGTCAAATGTGGATAGGATGATCAGGACACTGCTGATAATTCTGTAATCGACAGCAGGGTTTTTCAACCACTGTGCCGGTACACACATAAAAATGTATTAAATATTTATTATTATTGTTATTAATAAATCTATGTATTCTATAAATATAATATAAAATTAGAACATGTAAAAAAAACACTTAATATAAAACAAAAAAAATAACATTTTATGTTATTGAAAAAATAAATATGAAGTCATAATAGATTTCGTTGTTGTTCATTTGATTCCTATTAAAAACACTTTTTTGTGTTTATTTGATTCCTATTCAAGACACTTTGATAAGAATTACTGTATACTGTTAATATAGGCTGCAAAGTTGTTGTTTTTTTACATTATCAGTTGGTAGTGTGCCTTTGGTTTATTTTATTTTTGTTTCAATGAAAAGATGTACCTTGCCTCAAAAAAAGTTGAAAACACTGACCTACTATACTGCTCATTTAAACAGTCCTTGTGAGTGTGTGTGCATAACCGTAGCTGTAGAATATCACTATTAGTACTTTACTATTTCAAATTCTATTCTACCCTTTTCTCAGTTGTCATGTAAACCTATGTTTTGTTGAGATTTGTCCTTTGTAAAGAAAGAGATTCCCTTTGGGATGACTAAAGTATCCATCTGCTTTCACAATGCATGGTGTTTCAACTCACCTTGGTTTAGGTATGTGAGCGTCTCGTCGTGCAGCTTGACAGCAGGAGAGGTAGCAGCACACAGCACATACTGGAATGGGGGATTTTTGGTCTCGTTTTCAGGAGGAAGACTGGAGTCCTCCTGCTTAAAGATCGGCAGAGCCAGCACATCACTGTGAGGGGACAGATACACACAGTCAAGATGTTGGACTGGCAGGAAAACAAATACCGTGGTAGCAAAGTAACTGTGGGAAATGTTAATAAAAACCTTTAAGTGAAAATATAAAGTGATACATTTCTCTCCCTACGGCCTGAGAAAATGTTGAAATGCCAATGTTCAAAAAAATATTCCTACCTTTTTCCTGAGACTGAATCAGCTAATTGTTTCAAAGTTTAACCACACACCAAACTGGTTTGTGCTCTTCTAACAGTTAGGAGGACAATAGAAGGAAAAATTGTTTGCCCTACTTTAGAATAACTTTTTTTTTTTTTTTTTGACAAAGGCCTCCATCTATAAACTGTATCACCAATTATGTATGCATGAGCTCATCCATAGCAGTATAAATGAACAGAGGAACCCTGACACACAAGAGATGCTGACATGTCACTATCTTTCACACTTGGCAGCCACTCAGGCAACCTGTCCTCAGAACACCCCGATGAATGCTGCAAGAGCGTCAAAGCAAGGTGCAGTGTGATTTATAATCTCAGCGTGGGAATAAACAACTTCAAAGTAACATTTGATTCTCTAAAAAAAAAAAACAACACATAAAAGACGAGACGATTTTTTTTTTCAAAGAGCTGTCTGCAAGAATGCCTCAGATCAGTGTCATTATGCTACAAGGTGTGTCCTCTGCAGAGGGAGTTCCCAGGCAACTAGTCCAACCTGGACAACACAGTAGTCCCATCAGGTCAAACTGCCCCACTGAAACGTCTGCTTCCCCTGAAACCTGATCAGCTCGTTCCAATCACACACCCCAAGACATTCTGTTCCTACTCGCTGCTGACTCCAAACATGCCCCACATCTCACCCCTCCAAAGCCAGCGCATGTATGCAGCAGCACAGTGCATACACCCACAGTTTTACTAAAGCCACTGGCACACAATGCCTCCATGCTTTATGATTGGTAAACACACGTTTGCTCAAATGCGCTGCAAGCATCCAGGCTGTACTCTGATAAGAAGAAGCATTCACACAATGAGTTTGAGTTTATGTCGCACAAATATCACCACCCAGCAACAAATTACATAATACAATAGATTAGATACGCACTAAGGCAAATTCTCCGTATGGGTGCATTTATTGTGCTGCACTTTTACAAGTTTGGCACAAACATGTGTAGTAGTAGTATTAGTAGTATCCATCCTGGAATTGTATAACCAACAGATTGTGCTGAGTAGGCTGTGTTTGAAAACGGCTTTTTATGAGAGAGCGTGAACTGGACTGGACCAATGCTCACGTGTTGATTTACACAGGAAATCTGGGGAACATGTACTGTATTAATATTGCTACACTCACAGGAAATTAAAGCACATGAGCACTGAATGTTATGACATACTTAGTAGAGTAAGATCACCAATTCAACCATTTGCAAAATCTGCAAGTACAGTAGTGATCAAGTTTGCATGGTGCAGAAGTCTATCCCAGCTTGTCCAATGGCAGCACCAATGCAAAGACAGGGACTGAGTTCCTAGGGTTTTTATTCAATTTCAATTTAACTACTGTAAAAAAAAAAAAATAAGGCCTACAAACGAACAATTTGCCAACTTCTTGGGCACCCTAGATCAAGTTTACCTCTATCAGTAAACTAATCTTAGTCCATATTTGTGTTAAAACAAAGTCAAAGCTCTGATCACGCCATGACATGGTCATGTTAATGCTTATATACCCACAATTAAATTGGGGATTTATGAGAGAGCTGCAAAATCAAGCAAAAGTAAAGAAAACAGATCTGAAACTTTTCCCCGTTAACTCTCTGGGTTTCACTTTTTATTTGTGGTGGCTTGAATGTGAGCAGCTGTAAGAGTTTCCTTCAGGATTATTAAAATAACATCTCCAAAGAAGTACACCATGTAAACAAGTCAGCAGAGCTGCACCAACAACCAAAACAGTGCACACTTCCTTAATGTGCTGAACTACTATGTTTAAGTGCTGACAACAGGATGAACTCATCACAAACATATGTGAGATTAATCTGTGTCCCTGATCATGGCTCCCTGCAGAGACTGGCTCTTTCCAAATCCCAAAACAAAGGGAAAGCATCACATCCAGGACAAAGGGAATAACACATGAGCCAGAAGGGGGAGGGATGTAATGTAAACACTAAGAGACACTGTTTGGTACATTCCCAAAGGTTTCCTTCTCAAGTTGCTGTTTTAGATGATGCCCAGACTCGTCTCTGACCTCATACTGTAGGCTCCTGCCCCCAGTTCCTGCCCGATACCGGACAGACTGGCATCGAAGTCGTGCACCAGTCCCGACTCGATGGTGGCGTCGTCCATCTTCAGCACCCAGACCATCGAGCCAAGCTCTTTGTCCTCGGGTTCTACTCGGAGGGCCGCCAGCTTGCTTCAGGTGTGGGGATCTGGGCTGGTAAGGAAGTCCGGCTTCTGGGTGACGCCGTGAGAGCAGAGCTAGGCTGCTAGCCTGCTAGCTACTCCTCTGCGAGCCGAGCAGCACAACGGATAGCTTCCCACGGACTGTATCGCCATTCCTCCACTCACATTCATTTAGAACAAAGTAAATCTCCACCGCCACTTGGAAGTAGATATAACTTATATTCCACTAGGACTAACGCGCAGGTAGTCGTGACTGAAGATGCGGGCTGATAGTCAGCATGCTAATGTTAGCTAGCATGCTACGAAGCTAGCTCGCACGGACTCATCAGGTCCAGATGTTGTCACTTTAATCCTTCAGGTTGTGGAGACGAAGTAGACAACATGAAGGGTTTAGCTGCTGTGGTCCACACACCGCATCCCACGCAGCGTTAACAGCTGTTGCTACAGAGCTAGCATCAACTTCTCTCGGATCAGCTGAGCATCAACATGAAGTTCCAGTCAGCCGCGGCGCTCCGTCAACCACCCCGGCCGGCCCCGCTCGTCTTATCATCCCGGAGCAGGAATCACCGCTGGGCTCCACTCGGTCCCGTAACCCTCCAAACCGAGGTGTCTGACACCCGTCCGAGCATCAACATGGCTTCTCCGTCCACACCGCTGTTCAGCGAGGATCAGCCTCTCTGACGATGCCAGTGGGGCGAGTCAGCCAATCATAGGCCGTGCTGGGTGCCCAGCGCGAGGGAACCAGCCAATCGGAAGCCTCCAAACTTCCGTCATTGTGTCCAACTGTAGCTTTGCCCCGCCCCAAAGAAACTATAATCACACACAGTGTTGCTCAGAGGAGGGCGTCCCCATTAGTCCTCTGATCAGCACATTATTATTATTATTATTATTATTATTATAGATACTTATTTTCATTACGTAGGGTACGTGATCTCATAATTAACCAAAACTCATTTGAATATTTTAAATATAGTCGATTTATTTTTATAAATCTGTGGTTCTAATAGTGACACATTTTTGTTTACATTCTAAAACTGGGTTAACAGTCTGACATACAGGTATATGGCAGCGCATTCCCGCCAGTAAAAAAACCCCCCAAAACTAGGAAAAGTACTGCCATCAGACTGTTCAACACCGCTGTTTAAAGCAAAAACTGTAACTGTCACACTCTGACATCCCTTCATCCATATTCCTTCATTTGTCATTTGCTTATTTGTTGTGTTGTGTTTTTCATTTGTTGTTTTGTTTTAATGTAAATCATTGTATTTTTGTTCTTTCTAATTTATGTCCTACACTAAAGCGCTATATAAATCAAGTCCATTTACCATTTACTTGTATATTTGCACTATTATCCTATGTTGGTATTTATTTTGTTCTTACTATGTGCTATTCAATTGTTGCTGCAACGTGTGAATTTCCCCTCTGGGGGAACAATAAAGGTCTATTCTATAATAATAATAATAATAATAATAATAATAATAATAATAATACAAAATAATCTAAGTCATAATTATGAGATATTAAGTCAGAATTATGAGATAAAAGTCATAAATATGAGATAATAGTTCAATTATGGGATACTAAGTCAGAATTATGATACAGTATCTCATAATTATGACATTTTTAAAATTATTATTTTTGGACTTTTCCTGTTTTTTTGGGGGGCTTCCATAGACATAGGATACTAACAAATAGCGAATCAATGAAACTACACACATGACAAATATATTTTTATAGTTTTTTAACATCTACTGCAAAGGTTCCCAACCTCGGTCAAGGTCAAATTTAGGGGCAAGAACTCCTCAGAAAAGTTAAAGTGAGACCTCCATGCCATCAGTATGACAAAGCTTAGCCAAAACAACAACAACAACAAAAAACTTTTTCCCTATAACTTGGACACTAGCACCATTGAACAACATTTCATTTCAATGTGTGACCTTGACCTTCACTCAAGGCCATATTTAAGGTCAAGAAGTCCTCAGAGAAGTGAACAAAGTGAAACCTCAACGCTCTCAAGACGACAAAGCAAAATCCCCCCACCCCAAAAAATACTTTTTTTCCCTATAACTTGGCCACAAATTAAGATACAGTGTTCAGACTGGTACCATTGAACAACATCTCCTTTCAATGTGTGACTTTGACCTAATGTTTATGGTCAAGGTCAGTCTTCTATTATTACTTTCAATTTCATTAGTAAAAACAACAAACTTGTCAACAAATCCAGATACAAGTTGTCATATTTGCCAATTTTCAATTCCCAAATACGTGTTCGCCTTGCGAATACAGGTCTTGCCTAGTTTTTAAATGTCATCATTACTAGACATTTCAGGTGACCCCACATGGGGTCAAAGTTGAAAAACACTGGTCTACTGTTACAACCAGCACCGTTGGTTATAGAACTCGACCAATATGGGTTTTTTTCTAGGGTTGATGCAGATACCAATATTGGTTGTTTTTTTAAAAAGCTGGAACATTGATATATACAGAATTATATATAACGTACATGAACACAAATCCATATAATACCCAAAATATGATTCAAGACAAAGACGCACGACACTACTGAATAAAAATAAAGAAATTTCTTCAGATACTTTTGACATCCTTTTTGTTTTATCCAGGTCATGTTCATTATAGTAACTTAATTATAACAGCTGGACTTGCTAGTTAAACAGCTCCAAATGCCTAAACTGAGCTACTATAATTACAGCCTTTTTGTATGTTTCTGTGGACACAGAAAAATCCCTGTGTTGACATAGCCAATTAGTTCTGAATGATAAAACAGCTGCCATTACTACGACAATCAGTGTTTGTTTTGGTCATTGGATTTTCCATTCAGAATAGGATATAAAAACAAAACAAAAAAAGAGTGGTTATTTGATTTTAGTTTTAAAATTCAAAAATTAAGGTTGAAATTCAAGGTTTTTTTCTCCTTTATTAGGGCTAAAAAGGGATTAAAAAAAAAAAAAAAAAAAAAGACACCACACTAAAGTGGCGGTGAAAGAGCTTTTTCTGCAATCGTGTTTTTTATTCGTAAGATATTATTTTATTTTGAAAAACATCATACTACTGAACCATGTCCTTCAACTATTGTAACATAATAGTGCCAACATTCTTTATCTCGCTTATACAGCACCGTCGTCAAAACGTGCTCTTACTTTGAAAACGGCAACTTCCGGTCACACAATATGAAAAAAAATATATATATATATATATATATATATATATATATATATATATATATATATATATATATAATTTTTTTGTTTCTGTTTTCCAACACAGCAGCGTCCCCCTCCTGGGCCTCTCTTCAAATGACAAGTGTTTTATTTACATGTTACATGTTGACCTCTGAACTTTTCTGCAGCTATAGCAGCTTTTACATGTCAACTTGTAGTTTTGTCTGATTTATAATAGATTTATTTATTTATTTATTTTTTGTGTGTGTTACCATATTTCCCTCCTGACATTCTGCGACTAAATATCTCCTTAGATATTCAACTTAAAAACTAAGCAATTAACTTTTTTCTAGTGTGTATCCTTACACATTTTATATATGTGAATAATATATATACTTAAATAATTGGTATTTGATAATATTTAACAAAATAGAAAGGAATAGGATAAGATTATTAATTTTTTCCCCCACTAATGCTGTTTAACGTCAAAAGGTGGAAGAACTGTCACATAGTGTCTGAAATAGGATATATATTAAAAAAAAAATTACTCAATAAATTGGATTTTTATCTATTTTCAAGTACGTGTACCCGTTGTTGGGAACCACTGTTCTGGCATTTAATTTTTTTCTTTTTAGAAACAAAAAAAGAAAAATTACTGGTTTCTATAGTTTTTTTAAATCCCTTCTTCAAGACTCAATAAAGGAAACTATCCAAAATTTTAATCTTAATTTTGGAATTTCAAAATGCTAATCAAATAAGCATTCTTTTTCTTTTTTTGTTTGTTTGTTTGTTTGTTTTCAATATCCTAGTCTGAGCAGAAAATCCAAATGACCAAAACCTTGTCTGAAGTTTCTACAAAGTCGTGCTGACGGCCCTGGTTTGGCCCGCACGCCTCTGCTTGGAGAGCTTTATTTTTCCATCTTGAACAGTTTATGAAGGAAAAGAAGTCGTTAATCATTGAGCGACATGAAGCACAAAGTAAACACAGCTAGGACTCACTGTGTGTAGCCGCCGTGTCTCGGTACCGGGGCCCGGAAGCTCTCCGTGTACGGCTGCCAGAACAGCATCGCGTCCCCGGCCTCGGTTTGCCTCACTCCGGCTGTAACTCCCAACAGTCTCCGGTACCGACCGAGTCCCAGCTGGAGCTCATGGTTTGTCACCGCACATGTTGGAGTCAAACCAGTCCTGGGCTAAGTCCCCACCCCCTGCGGTGAATTATTAGCCCAGGATCGGACCCTGGACATTTCTCACCGACAGTGAGAGTTACAGTGGTGGTGTCAAACATGTGGCCTGTGGACCAAACCGAGCTCTTTACTGCTTAAAGTGAGGCTTGTTGATTAAAACATGACAAGATGATTTAAGTCAGAAAATGAACCACACACACATTCATACAAAGCTATATTTGTACTATTATTATTTATCTTATTTTTTTTTTTATTAAATCCCTATTTAATTAACAGTCTTTTACCTTATTATGTACGTTTTTTTTTTTTTTTTATCTTTCTTTGTTTAGTGTTTATTTTTTAAATTTGTAATATTTTTTTTTAAACAAAAGTAATTTTCCCCCTGAGATAAATAATGTACTTCTGTTTCTGATTCTGTTAAAGTAATACATACTTTGTAGGAAAAACATATTTTAGATACACACTAATGTGAAGGAATTAAAAACATGTCGGGTTGATTTATTAATTTCAGAAGCATTAAATGAATCCTAGATTCATATAAAATATAATATATTCATTACCTTTTTTTTTTTTTTACACTGCATGTTCATAATGAAATTTAAATATGAGTCTGTTAGTGTATGTCTTGTTGTGGACAATTGATCAAATTAAATTGATATTTATTAATAAACATGTCCTGATTCTAAACATTTCAATATTTCTATAATGCACAAAAAAGTCATACAGTAAGGTTTACTCAATGCTCTTGACATTTGTTTTCTTCGTCTGAGATTTTAAGATGAGATAAAATAACTTTTATTGACCCACAAAGTGGAAATGTGCAGTGTTTCAGCAGCAGTAGATAAACAAACAGATAAATAAACAGCACAATATTAAAAAAAAAAAAAAAAAAAAAGAAATAAGACAATTGTTTATGGGATTTATTTTATGGTATGTTTGACCAAAAACTTGTTAGAAAAAGTCTTATTCAAAAATGCAGTTTAGTTTGTCACAATGAAAATTGTTTGATCATCTAAAATAAAGGTAAATAATTGTTGAGACTCTGCAGTAAAGCCTGAATTTAAAATAACACAGTAAATTGTGTTTCTATTAATTATTATTGTGGTGTTTATATTAGCGACACATACATACGATAAACCTTGGCAAAGTCCAAGCACCTTAAAAAAGACTTGTTGGCTGTGGAGACACAGAGTGGCTTGGCATCTGTTTTACATGGTAGGAGGTTGACAGGTCAGAGAAGCCCCCCCCCCCCCCCTTCCTACTTTTAGAGTTGATCTCAAATATCAGTGTTGGTTGCATAAGACATAAATGTTATATTTCACAAACTGACTTCCTTAGCCTGCACACTTTAGGCTTTCTTTTATTGTTTTCTGTCTTTAAACTGAACTTTAGGCATTCTTTCCAAAGCATGATTACATAATTCAAAAAGTAAAAAAAAAAAAAAAAAAAACATTAAACTTTGAACCCAGAAGTAACCCAAACCACAGACACGAAAAGCAGTTAATGTCCCTTTTGATCTGAGATTTCTCATTGGAAGAGACACGTTTAGTAGATGGGAATAGATGTACAGACGCCCATTCTGTAAACCAGTGGTTCTCAAACTGTGGGGCACATCATGACAGACTATTTTTTTTTTGCGCTTTAATTATTACTTTTCCAAAAACAGGTGATTAAACATTTAATGGTATTTTTACAATATTTGAAAAAGAATAGTCAATCATTTTTTTTTACTAAAGCTGCACCGATATAAGTCGTATTCATTAAAAGTTCACCGATACCCATTGCATGTGATACTGTAGCTTTAATGGTGACCTGTCATTTTTGATGTATTTTTTAAGACCGGCGGACAAGAGGAGTTCGATTCAAATGGAAACACTATGTAATAGTTTTTTTTTGTTTTGTTAATGTGAAAGCAGGAGACAGCGCCAGTTTATTTAGTTTGATCAAAAAGTGGAAACTGTGCATTAGTTTCACGGGAAATGTTTTTTTCACTTGAAATGTGATTGTTTTTTTTTTTTGTTTTTTTAAATCTAAAATTATTGTTTTTTTTTTTAAATCAGTCTTCTAATTCATTGCATTTTGCCTAATAGCTTGTGTGTGTGTGTGTGTGGTAGAAGTATCAGCATCGCATTGGTTTGGAGAAGTAAAAAGTGGTATTGGTGCATCCCTAAATTTGACCCTTTTCAATAAAGGTTACATTTTTGACACATTTTGTTGAAATTTAGTTGGAACTGAAATTTTTTTCACTCTTTAAAAGACGGCAAATTCAAACCAGTATGTTGTCGTGTAAAGCAACGTAGGCCTTATTATGGTCTGTACAAGTTCTTTATTTTGTTTTAAGCACAGCTTTGAAAATGCATGGAGAAAATACAACAGTGAAAATGTTACAGAAGAGAAAGGAGTAGTAAAGAAACGAGGGACACGCGAGAAGTGAGACATGAACCTTTTTTCTTTACTTCAGAGCTGTAAATAATACATTTCTACAATTCTTCTCAGCAGAGAAACAAAATAAAAGCGAGAGAACGAGGCTACGGCAGGCGCAACACAAAGAGAGAGAGGAAGAATTAAAACAAGCGATGCAACAGGTGCGCACACGTGCACCTCCCTGGGATGGGGGTTCTCTTCTAAAAGACAACATTTGAGTTTTTCCATTTTTCATATGTAGATACATATTATCCATGCCCCAGTCTACTTCATATAGTAAGCGGCACGCACCCCACGCTCCACATGATGCCCCAAAACAGATGTGAGGAGAACATCCTGGGTGTATCTGAAAGTGGTGGACAATGTTCACACTGGATTAAAAACATGAGTGCGAGTGTCAGTAGGAGCCTTAACAGTTTTTAACTGCATCACACGAGCACTTCCTACATGTTGGATTCTGTCTTGTGTTTTCTATGAGCAGCTCTGACTCACTGTGATGAGTGCAGTGAGGGGATTGGTCGGTCGTACCTTTCAGCCTTTGATGTACACGTTAGAAAGACTCCAGGTACCTTATTATTAAAAAGAACACGTCTGATTAATTTACATTCCTCTCTAACTGACCCAGGTTACTTACTCTTGGACAAATAAAAAAAAAATATAATCACACTGATGACTTCTACTCCTGCATTAGAACTACAGAGATGTTGTTGGTTCTTGTTGACATTAAGATGTTTGAAGGGAGTGCTGTTGGCTTCTGGATGTAAAGCAGAGTGAACCAAGACAAGGAGGAGACCTGAAGGTTTACTTCAAATGTGAAAAGCTAAGTTCAGTCGGAGACCCTCTGTAGGAGAACCACAACACTCCTTTCCTCTACACACACACTGCAGCGTGGGAGCAGCAGACGTGTGTCTCAACTCTTTTTCGGCGTCTGCTGTGAAAGTGAACGTAAGCGTTTTGCTCATCAAGAACGTGGTTGAATCTGCGTGTGAGGCTGGGGTCGCAAGAGCAAATGTTTGTAGAGGGCGGAGATGCAGTTCGACGGTTGCCCTGGTGTGTGTGGGGGGGGCGCTGTGCCTCCTATAGGCCTTCAGAGGGGGGTTCAATGCAGCCAGAGCCGGACTGGGCCCGCTTGATGTACAAGTTGAGCAGCTTCAGCTACAAACAGAAAGAATAAAGTGTATAAATTAATACTTGCAGTATATTGATCAAGGTGAGTCGATTATTTATCATATGGTCCTTTTGGGACTTATTTGTAGAGATGTTTGATGTCAGCTTTTTGCCGATAACTGATATGCCACCCAGACCCAAAACCAAATTTTAAGTCACATATTTACTTCCATGGAAATAACAGGTTAACCCTATTTTTACTGTGGATTTATTAAACAAATAAACATCATCTGTGCAAAATAATAAAACATATTAAACTTCAGAAATGAAAAAAGTGCCATATTTGTTTTTAATATGGCTGTCACTACTTAATCTTTTCACGGACTGGATCCTTTCAGATCCTTTCAATGCATGCGCGTAGACTACGTCACTTCCTTCACTCGCAATCCTTACAACAGAGCTGCTGGGACGTGATATTTGAATGTAAACTGACCACACAACGTTTGTTAAATATTTGAATAGTACACATTTAAATATGAGACTGCTTTGTGGTGTTCTAAATTGTTAATACAAAATAAATAAATAAAAAAAAATGGATAAAAACACAATACACAACATTGGCAATCAAAAACCAGACAGAAAATAAGATAAAAAACAATAGATCGGAATTGACTCAAAACATACATTTGTGATTCTTTTTAAATAGCAGGGTTTCAACCTTAATAATACACGAACTGCCGTAAAATAGGCCGACCGGATGGAGATGCGTTTTGCGCATGTGTTGGAAGGATCCAAAACGATCAGGCCCGGGTGTAGACGCGTTGCGTGAATGTGTTGAAAGGATCTGAAAGGAACCGGTCCGTGAAAGGATTAAGTAGTGACAATGATCAGAGAAGGTGATCGGCTGCAATCTACCATCTCTCCACGACCTATAGACCTCTAGGACCCTGAGGCGTGCAGGTAAGATTGTGGCCAACCCCTCTCACCCTGCATATGAACAGTTTGAGTCTCTACCCTCTGGTAAGAGGTTGTGGTCCATCAGGACCAAAAAACCTCTCGCCACAAGAACTGTTTCAACCCCTCATGAATAAAGTCCCTGACAGGAAATGACCAATATTGAACGGTCAGGTCGGGAAACCAAAACAATATTATTTTTCAACCACTGGATAGCAGTGCAACATTATAAAAAAAAAAGTCCATTCAGTAGCACAAAGCTTGAGGCAGGGCAGCACATATAACCTTTTTCAATATCTAAGACAGAAACCGATACTGATGTGTACCGACTTTCTATTTTAAGGCAAATATCGGCTGATAATATCATAATTGTAATTTTAATTGTAATTGGAAAAAATGCCGGTCACTGTAATCATAATGAAGTTGTAACTGAACATGGATAATTGATGATGTAATTGACCCCAACCCTGATGTCATGTCTCCAACTTTGTGGGATAACTCCTCCTCACTATTGGTAGAGAAAGTAATTCATTGGGAAGGTGTGAATAAACCTAACATCAACTGGATTGGCTTTGAAATGAATGAAATCAAAAAGTGAAATCTACACCTGGTGACCGTGAAAAGTACTCAGGATTAGATTGCATTCAACTGAATTATACAGAAAGATGTTTTAACGACATGTTAGGGTCAGGAGTGTGTGATGTGAGGCGTTACCTTGCTGCTGGAGAGTTGGCTGAGGTGTGGTTTGAGGTCTTCTCCTATCACAGCATAAATGGCCACTAGGCAGAACACACAGGCTTTCCTCACACTGCTTTCAGAGTTGTCATAACCCTGTTCAGAACAGATACAACACATCAACACAACTGCAGGTTTTCAAAGCTGGGTGGGGGGTTTTGCACGCAGTGTCAAAGATTACTACCTGCACGAGTCCTGGCACAATTTCAGGTAGCATGCTGATGAGGCTTTCAGAGGGAATCCTCTCCACCACTTTGGTCTGCATCTTGATGGCCGCCAGGTTGATGGGGTAATCAGCCGACTGGATAATAGGACACAATACTTTGATACATTGGTCTGGACTGATGGCTATGGCCAGCATGGCTGCTGTCTCCTCTGCTGCTCGTACCACCTGCAGTAACACGCACGCGCACACACACACACTGTTAATGCTATTTAAACAGAGGCTGAGATGACAGTAAAACATCTTTACAGCTTTGCTAAAAATGCAGGTTATTTGACACGACTCTTATGTTACAAAGAGGTGATTTGTGTGTGCGCACATCTGAACTCGCCTCTTTGTGAGGATCTTTCTGAGCCTCCAGGGCCTTCATGATGGTGAGCTCTGCATAGTTCTTGAACCTACAGGGCTGTTTGCTGAGGATCTCTCTGAGAACACGGAGGGCCAGTGCTCGGATCACGTTCTGAGACAGAAAACACAAGTTATTGACGCGAGGAAAGGATCTGGGCGTGGCTAATCATTGAGTGTCATAGCGAAGTACTTCTCTGTCCCCCATGGTCTCGAGCAGGAGCAGCAGGATGGTCTTGAAGTGTTCGTCCCACACCTGCAGGGTGTTTTCACGAATCAGCTTCAGCAGCTCGTGAAGGGCAGCCTTCCTCTCCTCTACACGCTCGTTGTGATTGGATAACTCTTTGAGCAGCTCAGCGACCAACTCTGATTGGTCGACGCTGCTGTCTGTAAATGATAACAAACAAGTGTCAGAGCAGAAATCGTACTTGCCAACCTTTTACCCATATTTTTTACCATTTTCAATAAGTACAGGCATAATGACAAATTAGTACACATAAGAAAAGCTCTAAAGTGACGTACATTGCAGTAAATGTGTTCCCAATACTTTTGAAAAAAGATTAACCAGCATTCACAATCTACGTTACTTTAATTGCTATTCATGCATTTTCACTATTAAATATTGGTTTTCGTTTGTCAGTAAAAGGCCACTTTCATTGGTTAAGAGAGTTTAAAAAAAACAAGGCAAAGAACTGAGAAACCTACTCATGATTTCTCTGACATTCTACGAGAAAAACACAAACTGTCTTCAGCGTGATAGCACTAATTACTGCTAGCAAAACTAAACAATTTACTCTCAGTGTGAATTACAAACTTTCTCCTGAAGATGAATTTATTCTCCTTGATATTAAAGTATCATCACTAAATTAGGCGTCTGTGTGATGAAACATGTTACTACAGGTTTAGTACAGAAATGAAGGATTTGTTTTGGTCCGAGTGTGGGTGATACTGTCTGTGGTTTACATGTGAGAGTGCATCAGCTTTTATTGTTGGTGTTTGTATCGTACCGTCAGCAAGAAACGACGAGTCGTCCAGGCTGGTTTCTTTGCGGCTGTGTTTAAACGGAGAGTCAGAAAAGAGCTCGCGAGGCCCCCGGGGGCTCGACGACAACAGAGTGGTGTTGAGAAGAGATGTCTTGTTGTCCAGAGCCATCCGACCTCCGTCCCCCATGTCGAAGCCTCTGCCGTAGCCCCCGCTACTGCCCTGAAACAACAGATCAGATAAATATCAGACATGTTGTTTGAATGGAAATTTTGGTTTGGATAATTTATCTCAATTTTGATTCATTTATCAAAACCATGATGGCACAAACTTGACAAAAAAGGATTGTGTTTTCCCATCTGAAATCCATCATGGACCTGTTTTTGGACTCTCCGCAGTTTGCCTACAGAATCAGCAGGTTTATGAATCACTGTATATATGGTTATTTATACTGCCCAATATTTTATCAACCATTTATTTATGCAACCAATTTGCATTTGGAAATTTGCTTTGGTCACTTAAATAAAACAGATATTGCATCCTAAACACCAGAGCACCAGAGTTGAAATACAGCCTTTATCTTAATTTTATTTCATAGGGATTCTCTAAGGAAATGCCTTTCAAACATATTTTGGATTGAGTCTTCCATGCCTACTGTGTGATTGGTTCTACATGGAATGAACACAACACAGCAGGAGTTTGTTAAGTCTGACGCAGCAGGTGATGAGGTTTACACATCTCCTGTTTGTGTGGACGCTACTATCTCAATAAGATGTGCTGTGTTTGGCAGGCTGTTGACATGCCAGCTGGGTTGGATTACAAGTCTGTCCTGGAGTACATCGCGTCCTTAAAAGCTACCGGGGTCGATGGGAACTACCACGGTGAGACTCGAAGTGGTGTTTACAGCTCGACAAACAAGGCAAATACTTAAAAACATGAAATTATTCAAGTAGATAACATCATCAGTGCATTTCATTATCCCACAATGTGTGCGGTGGATTCATTTCAGACATACAAAACACATTTGTTGGTCAGTTCCCATGCTGCAGAGCAGAGTGGAGAAACAGATCAGATATCAGAGCCCCCTCCCCTACCAGACAGTTTGCTGGCCTTTCAGAGTCATTGAGTGCAGACTCCAAAGTGCCACATGCAAACATTTTACATTAATATTCTATAATGATCATCACAATACTATAACATATCTCACTGTTGCGTCCATATGGCATTAAAATAAACAAAAAGTTTGAAAGTTTGTTTTCATCTTCACCACATACACTCAGTTTGTTGACATTTTCACGCATTGCATTGTGGGATGTGGAGTCGTGGTGACGGGTGCCTAGAAGTGTTTTTATTTTATTTTTGATATCATAGGGAATACTGGAAATGTTTTTTTAAACAAACCCCTGTCCTCCTTGTCTGGCAAAAAAACAACAAACCCCTGTAAGTACGAAGGAAAAACATAAACGTATAAGGAACTGCACATCCCAAAACGCAATGTGTGAAACTTTTCTCCAACTGTTAATGAGTGTTTACCGAGGAAACCAAGACTTTTGAGCAGCAATTTTGACCTTTTCTCTTTCTTTTTGGAGTAAATGATGTACGATTCAATGACCTATGAAGCATACATTATTATTTTATCTACTAAAAAAATTATCGTGAGCAGCAGCTTTAAGAACTTTGGATAATTATGGACCTTGTGGTTATTCGAGAGTTGGTTGTTTACTATGTTCCATCAGCTAGGACACGGCGCATCGCACATGCACGGATTACTCTCCTCACCTCATCTCCCTCTCGCCGTTGGACTGGATCGTTCATGTCTTCCTGGCTTCGTACACTGAAGTTCTGAATTGCCTCGGTGACACCTTTCAGCGAGCTATAGATGTCTTCAGAGTTCATGTTTTCTGTATCGTAATCAAAAGCACTGCAGACACAGGAGGAAATTGCGCTTTATTTATCTACCTTACACCAAGCTACATACAAACATAAAAAAACAGTTTGAGAAGTGCGTTACCTTGGTGACGGGGCGTTCTGGGAGGTGTTAGTGGGGGAAGTCACTGGACTGGACCAGCTGGCTGGAGATCTTGGGGTATGGCGAGTCAATGGACTGCCAATTTGGGCCTAACAAGATCAGAGCAAACAGAATTGAATCAACACAATCAAGTGCACATAAAGCCTGACAGCTGCAGGGTGGCTGTGAAACTGAGTTGTGGGGAGTTTTACCTGCGCAACGTTGCCTGTGTTCTTCAGATGGTTTTGAAGCAGCTTGGTGGCTCCATCCTGAAAGGTTTTTGGCAGAGCGGCAAGCAGCATCGTGAACTCTGGAGTGTTGAGCTGGAACAGGGCGATCAGCACCGCCTGGGCTGCCTGGTACACACAAGACAACATGTTAGTGGACTAAAGGTGTAACAGACCAGGGACCCCACTGTACCTGAAGGCTGTTGAACACAGACATGAACATTGAAAAACAGTCATGCGGTAGAAAAGGTGGTGAAATGGGATTTTAAAAACTGGCAAATAATGGGCATGACAAATGTGGTTAAATTGGCAAAAATAAGCATGAACATGGTAAAAAGAGGTTAAAAGTGACAGTAATGGGTCAACATATGTGACATTAGGTGGGAAAAGTGGTGAAAAGGGTTTACAAGTGCCAAAAATGTGGAAAAAAATGTGCAGAGAAGGCAGTGAAATTTGATGGAGAAGTGGCAAAAATGAGAGTAATATAGCAGAAATGCATTAAAGAGCAAAACTATGGTAAGAAAATTGATGAAAACAGGTTAAAGTTTGGTGTAGTTTCAGAAAAAGGGTAATCTTAAGCAAAAATAAGCTCAAATAGTTAAGAAAATATTCTTAGTTTCTTAAAGGCATCTGACTTACCCCTCCCAGCGTCTTGTGACCCCAAGGTTGAGAACCCCTGGTCTAAATGACTGAAGCAACCATGTGGTCACAGACAGCCTATTGCTTGAGGTTCAGTACCTTTCTGACATCAGAGCTCTTGGGTTCAGTCGTCCAGGTGATGATGCGGGAGACGGCGAGGCGAGTCTCGCTGGAGTTCCCAAAGTCGAGGGCTTCCATCTGCAGCGTCAGAGTCTCGATGTACTTCAAAATAGCAACCTTTACCTGTAACACAAACAAAGGTTTACACATGCTTTCTGTGAGTATATGGTGAATACTGCTGTGAATGTACATGACCTACAATCACCTACAAAAAAAGAAAACGACAAAACTGCAAGCACACAAAAAAAGAGCCAACAATATTTAAAATCAAGTACAACCCCAGCAGGTTGTGCATCACATGTTGGTCTAAAAAAATAACAATAATGAAAGGATGTAATGAAATGTTGAAAGGTCAAAACACAGTGATGACCATGTCAACATAAACATGGGCAGACGAACAAAAGTCAGCATCTGAACACTTCAGCCAACTCCCACTGACAGTCCGCCACTTTTTTCTCTGCACTTGAAGAAACAACCTCCCATCACTATGCAGTACTGGGCACCATAGAATTGCTCCCCCCGGAGCAAACTGACCTGGGAGGACTGGCTCCAGGCTGCAGCCTGCTCGTCAATAGAGCAGGCATGACGCTGCACTCTGGGGGGGAACAATTTAACCACGGACCCTCCCCTGCCTCGCCCACAACGCGAGCTCTGCACAGGCTTCGGAAAGAGAGGAGAAGCACCGCGTCAATCACAGGAGAACGACAAGGTGACAGGGGGAGGATGTTAAAGGGAGGATGAAGGAAGGTTAATGCAAAGCAGGCGGAAGCTAGACTGAAAGTTTGCTGCATCATTTTTCTGGAGCACACATTAATTCTAACTCGTGGAATTTTTTATGTGCAGATCAAATAATTAGGCCCATTATCTGTGATGGTTCTCAGCCAATTCACATCCAAGATGCTTAGCATCTTAAAGATCACCCCTAGGTACTGGTGCTTAATCCGCCCTATTTCCCGATTCAATTTGATTGTGATTATCAAAGTCGTGATTTAATTACAAACCAATTATTTTTTCTTCAATTATTGAAATTCCATTTAACATCAGTTCGCTGCTGAATTATTTGACTTCTCTTCTAAGTAACAACTCACATCACCTTCAATATTGTATAGTGTGATTGAAATATCCAAATTAGGAGGACGTGCCTGGTTTGTATTACAATAAAAAAAAACACAGAAAAATTATAAATAATTGATATTTTCAAATTTAAGAAGTTGAACCAATGCCTTATTGTTGATAATAAAATCACGGTATAGTTCCATATCCAGTTTTCCACCAGCCCTACTTCTGAGCACAGCAAGCTGCTTTTTTAAAAAATTAAGAGCTGATGAAATATACATGTAGTAATCAGTCAGCAAATGTATGTTGAGGAGCAAAATCAGCCTTCATAAACGCTACATTAGAAGCTTGAGAGAAAAACTGAGCGGTCGTTAGAATGAAAACAGGCAGAAAACGGCCAGAAAGGAGGTAGAGCATCATGCTGCAAAGAAAGACCGAGACTGTGTAAAAGCAGAATGAAGTCGTGATAACATAACGAAGAGAAGCACAAATATGAAGCTCTGGGAGAAAATGCATCTCGAGTGGCACAATCAGTCGCTAATCAATCACAGCCCAGGATTGATCCAAACAGAGCCAGCATGATGGCATATCATTATAGCAGTTGCTACGGTTACAGCGTCCCTAAATGTGCATGCTTTCCTTTCCACACCCAGTCCCTGATGGAAGAACACAGTCAAATGATCTAAACTTTAAAGACTTTTAATACCTTCAGGTTTGGAGTCTGCGTCTGATCCACAGTGAACCTCATGAGAATAGTAAACTGGAGGTCATTAGGGAAAGACTCTCTGCAATGACAGAAAAAAGTAAAATCGTCAAACTTCGCGTGACACTCAAATTCTGATCACTGCAAATCTGAGAACTACACATCAGTGTATATGAGGCCCACCTTGTAACGTCAAGGGCCCGCTGAACTTTGGCCTGTACGGAGCCCAGGAGGTCTGCTCCCATCTTCTTTAGCAGCTGAGTCAGCAGGACGAACAACCAGTCCTGCAGGTCGTCCCGATGCACCAGGATAAAATCTACCAGAGTCTCCAGGAACATACTGAATACCTAAACACACACACTTTAGGTCCATCACTCTGCCTTTAAGGCTTTAACGCTTCATGAACACAAATACACAACATCACTATATTAATTTTGATATGTTAAAGGGATCCTCCATCCAAACATAACATTATTATACACAATATTCATTTACCTGCCTTTTAAAAATGGGACTATTTTACAGTTTAAGAGCCTGTGTTCTGCCATCTTGAAATGAGGTGATTGATGATGTCACACGGCTGCACTGCCTGTAAACATCCCATTGTTTTCTATTGGAGTGAAGCATTCAGGCTGCTTTTTAGATCATTTAGCAGGTTTTTCGGTCCAAATTACATCTTCTGGTTGGTCTAATTAGGAAAAGTTAAAGATGGTGATATAAACCTTTTTTGTTTAGCGATTAAAAGCAGTTGTGACCAGACAAAAATATATTACTCTGCAGTTTCGTTGTAGATAATAATGAAGCAGAGAAGAAGAGCTATCCTAAGGGACCTTTTCTTCCCCTAAAACAGTGCACGGCTGATGCTCTGGTGGCTGAAGTTAGCAAGTAATAATGCGTTTTGTTAGGCATAGATCTTCTAATAAGTACATTCCAAAGATTTTATGCCATATTTGTATAAACAGTGGAGGATCCCTTTAAGATCACAATGGATACATTTCTGGAGTAGCATTAGTTTCTATAAGACGAATCACACAATTACTGCACTTTCTTAGCTCATCTCTCACTAATAAGACTGAACGTCACCCTAAAAACAGCATAGTTTGTATCAAATCCCAACAGGACAGTGAAGTTACAAAATTGAATGGGCCAAACTTACCCTCTAAAGAAAGTCCCAAGAAAGTGATGTGAACGGCATGAGGGAGAGATAGAAACACATGTTAGCATCCTGATAAAAACAAGTGCACGCTATGAGAAAGAAAGCTAACCAAACACCAAAGATCGTCATGTTTGTGAAGCATGATGAAATACATTGAAAGTAAAGAAAGCTGAAAATCAAAGGGGGACAGAAAGGTGGAAGCAGGAGTGTGTTCCAACGTGTGATGCAGTACCTTGAAGGAGGCTGAGCTTATACCGGATTCTGCCGTTCCGTACAACCTGCCGGAGTCGCGCTGAAATCCATCAAATCGTCAAATGTCAAACGGATTGGAGAGGGGAGTTCACACACACATTACATGTGTGAGCCAATGGCGCACTCAAAAATACCAGGAAGAGTGGCAGTGTTAGAAAAGGGCGATCTGTAGCGGGTTAGTCAGAGAGAAGAGCTGGCAGCCCACGTACTTTGGTGTGTGTGTGCGATCAGTGTTGTTTCAGACTGCAGGTAAAGTAGGAAAACAGAGGGGTGTGGCAGTGGAGGGAAAAGTGATTAGCCAGCGAAAAAGTTCCTCAAAACGTGACACAACATTCCAAAAAGACGGCAGAGGGCGAGTTTACGCGCAAAGCCAGTGTTTGGCATGCTGTTAGAGGACAGTCTGACGCCTGTCTGTGTGTTCGTCAGTGTCTGCCTATCATAATACACTTCATTATTCAAAGAAAATTTGCCATTTGTGTCTGATGGGGTGCATGTGAATGTGTGTAATGGGCAAAGGTCCTAATTTCAAAGTTTTGGCAGAATCCGGTACAGTGAGGGATGGTGGAATAAACAAATAATATGAATGCAAAGAGAAACTTAAAATGAGTGAATAATGAAGCACGGAAATATGATCTATTGGGTGGATGCGGGGGGTGTGCATGTGTGTATACTTGCACTGCATGCATTCATACCTTACTGTGAGGGTCTGCAAACATCCTGGTGAAGATTTCACACAGCCTCTTCAGCTCCACTCGACTGCACACATTACAGCCACAGTTAGGGTGAGAAAAAACTTTCCAATACAATCTGTTCTGTTCCTGTTACTGGGACTGACCTGAGAGTGCGCTGGTTTTTGAGCAGCGCCTGCAGGCCCAACAGCCCCTCCTTCCTTTCAGACCAGTTTGCACTGGCACAGCGGTTAAGCACCTGGACATGTAGCAACACAGAATGACAGAAGAAAAAAAAATAAATACAACAAAAGTATAATACAATTACACTTTCATAAGTAAGATAATCACACTGATTAGGGATTTAATGACAGCTAGTCTGTCATCACAACAACGCACTCAAGAACACATGAAACGCCAAATAAATAAAATGAATTCTGAATATCCCTGAGTATGCCGAGTTTAAAAAGTGCTGTTTGTTTATTCCATTTCCTCAGTTGAAAGTTTCAACTTGCACTTTGCACTAAGTGGGGATAAAGATTCATACATTAAATTTCAACAGACTAACCCAAACCATTATAGTGCATCTGGTTGAAAAAGTTAGACTGCTTGTTTTTCCTACTTAGTTTTCTGTTGTGTTGAGTTGGGTAGAACATTTACGCAAATCCACACCAAATGCAATTGTGTGCATTGTTTGGATTTGGATTCCGACTTACGGTGAAACTGTATTCATGTGTAAACACTATAAACGAAAGCTAAATGAACCATTACAGGTAAATCGTTATGGAGAAGTAAATTAGTAGCCTTTTTCAATGGATTACACTGGACTTGAATAGAGTTGCTGACCTCTGCAACATCTTCGGTCTGTCTCATGTAGGTGGGAATTGCTCCTCCATTCCTGGAGCTGTAGGATCTCTCTGAGCAGGCACTGGATGCATCACTGTTTGCGTCATCATCCGAATACATGCTGTAGTTCTCATACCGTCGCCGTGCTGGCTTTTTCTACGCATGAAAAATTCAGGAAGTGAAGTTGAAGCACATGAAAACAAGGGGGGAAAATTATTGCAGTGGGAAAGCATCCATAAATGCATTTTGAAGATCAGCCAGAAACACACACACATGCAACATGCACTGGTAAGAGGCAGGAGAAGAGGCTGACCTTAGATCTCATGTCTCCCAAAAGCTGACAGCGTTAAACAGAGGTAGAATCAGGGCTTAGTGACCACACAGACAAACACTCTGGGAGATGTGAGCTGCAAGTGGCAGCTGCATACTGAATTGTGCGCTGCTTTTTGTGTGTTAATGAGAAGGTTTGTACCAATGCATCTGCAAGAGCCTCTTCCACATCAGAGCCAGTGTTGAGGACCCTCATGGCGCTGACCGACGAGGAGAGACGACTAGACTGGCTGATGCTATACCCTGATCCTGCAGACACAGTCAGATGAGGGAGAGAACATGCGTTAAAAAGGCAGAGAAGAAGAAACTGCCTACTGTCCATCTTCGCTTTATTCATCACTCTCTGACAGCTCACACATGCTTCAGCATCCCATCGCTGTGAGTCCATATGATGACATGTTAAATAGGCTTTACAGAAAGAAAATGGGTATGACATAAAAAGGAGAGCATGTTGGTTTTCCTGCAGACATGGGGCGGAGCTAAATGAAGAAAAAGGATGCTGATAAAAACCAGCAGTTGCGGACAGGTAACGAAAACATGCAATTCCGCATCCTGGAACAGAAAAGAAAAGGCAACGAAAAGCTGATGAACAAACACAAAAAAAAAAAATAAATAAACAGGCTGGTCAGACTCAGGACAGGAAGAAGGCCACTAAACAGAAAGAAAGAAAGCAAAAACAAGAAGTGAACAAAAATCGATGCATAGTAGCTGGGTGGGTGGGTGAGGTACGGAGAAATATATGTACTCATCCTTCACCTGCAGCCCCAAAAGTATCAGGTGTGTGCAGCGCTCCGGTGGAGCGAGAGTAGCTCCGCGTGGCTGGAACCAAGATTAAACACACATATAGAGTTTAACGCTCGTACAAACGCGACAGCCACGCACACGGTGTGCGAGAACAGACAAGCCGGAAAACATACAAACACATGCACAGGATTGTCCTTTTCTACTCTAATGCCACACATTCCTATAGGTCAACGCTTGTTGAAAGAGAAAAAGATCAACTTCATGCAAATATGTTGAATACAGAGACACATTGGGTCTCTGACAGCTTCCCTATACACAGCGCCTGTCCACTGATGCTACTCACCCAGAGGAGTGAAGGAGCGTACGGGGCTGGTGTCACGGCTGCTCTCCCTGCTGGCCTCTCTGCTGCAGCCCTGACTCATACTGGGCCGAGGGATACGACTGCCCCGAGCTAACAAGGTCACGACCCCACAGAAGATGACAGGAGGAAGAGGGAGGACAAGGAAGGCCGAGAAAAAGAAGAAAAGGAAACAGTGAGAAGAAACAAAGAGAATGAAACGTTGACAAAGGAAAAAGGCGAACATTCAGAGTGACAAAGTGGAGAAAAGCACAAGTACGTGGATAAAAAAAACATTTAAAAGAGAGAGCAGGCAAACAGAACAAAAAAGTGACCCGGTAAAGAAGAAATATGAGCCCAGGCCGTGGGACTGAGGGAGCATCTCAGCTGAGCTCAATTCGACTTTATTTATGGCCAAAATATCTATGTGGACTGCATGTATGGTGGATGTCTTTAGGACTCATATTACAAAGCCTAACAGAACCTACTAAAAACACACTCTCAAAGAAAATGTGTTAAGAAGAGTAGAAATTAAAACAAGGGTGTCAAACATTTGGCCTGCCAACCACATCCGACCCATCACGGGGTTTAGTGTATTGGAATAATATTGGAGTTTTTGACGATAACCAATTGCAGAGATCATCTAGCTTCTGGTGTGTAATTAACATACAGAGTTATTCTGCAGACTCTATATTGTTGGCCCTCTGGCAAATGCAAACATAACACAAAGCAGAAAAAGGTGTAACATCAGTAATCATTCCTGGTGCAAAATAAGAAAAACACTTCAACACTTAAGATATTTTTAACATCATATTTAAAAAAAAAAAAAAAAAAAAAAAAAAACAATTGCATAATTGCAGCCTAACCTACTTAAAACGGTTAATAGCTACTTAAATGTTATATTTCAGTGGTAAAAACTATGAGAGGTCAACGTGTTAATCAAGGAAGCAAACCCTTTTATTTTGTTAGTTATTTATATGGGTGCAATGGCCGATAATGTACCGATAATATTAAGCTTAACTAATTTTAAGGTTTTGATGTGGATGGCTCAATTTGTGTGTTTTTGGAGCAAGATCCTCCACTTGCACAGCAATTTGTTTTTGCTAACAATGTTTTATTCGGTGCAGAGCTAACAAATATTGCCTATGGCTGATAACAGGAGAAATTGAATACAAAATGCTTTGATTTGCATGCTTTTCAAAATATAAATGTAAACGCACTCCTCGGCATGACGATTGCTGTACAAATCAATTTCAGTTGCTTAGTTTAATCTCAGGTAATGGAGACCAGAAAACTCAGTTTGACACCCCTCGTTTAAATGTTTTTTAAAAAAGGGTAGCAGCAACAGCAGCAAAATAAGAGTTTCTAAAGGGACAAGACACGAGATATAACTAATGACTACATTTATTTTTTATATCCATGTGTGTATTTTAAATATATTGATCACAGTACTGTTTAAATCTGATGTTGCTTTTTGAAGATCAATCGCTTGTTTGATGTTTCGATGAGATGCTCCCATTTGAAGGCTCCACAGTCAATAATCAGTTTCAAGCAGGTGCTACTGCACCTCTCACACACAGACAGAATAGAAAATAAGGTGGATGCAGTGATCAAGAAGGTGGGGTTGGGAGGAAGCGAGATACTACGCTTCATCCAGCAGCACAGCAATCAAGTGCATGGCTCTTTGCTTTCTTCATCAGCATTAGTGTTTACCCAGCCGATCAGGGTTAATCTAGTGAAGCATTGCTGATATCGAACACACTGCTTTGCCACTAGGTTAGTAACGGGAGGGAGAAAGACGTCTCAAGACGTGTGAACGTTTGCTGATCATGGGCACCCATCACCAAAAAAACAATAGATCAGCATCAAATCAGACACAAAGTAGAGATGGGATCTCTGCAGCTGAGGCAGCGACTATTCAGGGACGGTATCGGTCGGACAGTTGAGTAATTTCAATGGGTTTTAAAATGCTATAAAGAAAAGCTGAGGCGGAGACAAGATGAGTGGATGGGTGGCCAGCACGAGGGTGCGGTTGAGGTTGAAACCTTACCTCCTCTGCTCGCTCCGTTGTAGATGGAACTAATACTAGAAGGAGCTACAGCGATAAAAAAAGAAGCAAAGAACAGGAGTGGAGGAAGGGAGGTGGGCCAGGAAGAGAAGGAAACAAAGAGCAGGAGAGAGTTGAGATCCAGCCTTACACAGATGCTTGTTTGCATATATATTTATATAAAACATACACTAACCCCACCCCCTTCATTGGAACATTTTACAAACATTGGAAGAGCAAATTATTGGTACAACAAAATGTAAAAAGTGTTTCGTTCATCGGCCCGACTACTCAGTAGCATGATAGTCACTCCTGACACACGACACAGGTCAATGTTACCACATGCTGTAACCAAGCAAACACAGGCTTTATCTAAAACCTTCAGGCCCGCCCACAGTCAAAAACATGTGCTGGGAAAGTGACAGACTGACAACCAGTCAAGTGTGTAAATGGCCATGACCCCATGACAAATGGGCAAGTTTGACAATGATCAACTACTTCCTGTTTTATTGTTATCTGCACTAAGTGTCAAACACTAATCATTACAAACCAAAAAACAAATCAGTTGTGGAAAAGCCTTTTTTCTGTCTTTCTGTTTTCTTCTATTTTACATATTGGTAATTGCTTCTCATATCTTATTTTATCTAAGTACTTCGTACCAATACACCAAGACAAATTCCTTGTATATGTAAATGTACTTGGCAATAAAAAACTATTCTGATGAACAGCTTTTGTTCAGAAATAGTGGCCAAACTGTCCAAAGTACCCAATTGTAGCTTGAAACTGGAGTTGAGGAACTCACCAACAGACAGGCGGGTGGGGGAGGAGTCTCTGGAGCATCCCTGGCTGCGGGGGATACGACTACGCCTCTGTCCTTCACCACCGGCGGTAGCCAGCACCCTATGTGCCCCAGAGCTCATCGTGCTCAGGGCTGTAGTTGTCAGCACTCGACCGGGGGAGCCACTGCGACTTCCAGCTGCAGGACAGAGAGACGGTAAGAGACGAGTACGAAGAAACAAACAACGCTCCATGTCACATCTCAAACAACAATATGTGGGGTAAAAAACCTACACTTTGATAGTGGACAGTATGAAATATAACAGAGGGAAAAAACTATTGGAAAACACATCTTTAATCTGACAGAAAACAGGACGATCCTGGGCGTGAAGAGGAGCTGTAATGACAATTAATTTAAACATTAAGTAACCAATTTGCTAATGTCAACTAAATTATTACAGATTAGCAAAGAAACACTCTAGCACAAATTAATATGAAACAAAATGTTACATTTATTTTCTCCGCCCCACGGTATCCTGTCTAACCCCACTGTGTGTGTTGCGGTGAGTAACTGATGACTAACAGTCCAGGAGAGCTCAGCAGTGCTGCATGTTTGTATGTCCACACAACTGGAAAGACAAGCTCCAGCACTAAAAACAGAACTGTAACATATCTTCATAGCTACAGTCTCCCTTTTGCTCAGAGCTCAACTGAATACATACATACACACACACACACACTAAGGCCGACATGCAACACAAAGCTAAATAACCCAGCAATAACGGAAAGGGTTCAGAATGTGTTTTATATAGTTAAAAGATCATCCATCAAAGACAAAATATATATTACTTCCTATAATGAAGGAGGCAAACCACATTAGGATACTTCCAAAAATAGTTTTTTATGCATTGATACAGCCGCGTTTGTGACTACAAATACTAGCATGCTCATACTGGGTGCTTCAAACGGTGCTGTAGCAGTTTGCACACAGTTGATTTTGATGAGAATCATCTGTCAACAGTTGAATTTGTGCTCAATTTTCTCTGTTGGTCCAGAAGCTGACTGTTGTAAACTATTGACTTCTTTCCATAAATAATTTAGACCACAATCTGATGCTCATCAAATGATCACAAAGAAAGCCCCTTACCCTCCTCTACTTCAAAATAATTTAAATATCAAAGTGATAGTTTTGTGGGCGAAAAGTATGGGAGCAACACTGCATGTTCGCACGTCCAAACATTTGCAAGATGAGCTCCATCGCTCCACACACAAAACTGGACCAGAACTCATCATCAAGCAGAATGCTGTAAGCAGCACAGCTCAGCTAAAGAAAGCAGGATGAAAGTAAACAGGGATGTGATCTTACCACCAGCAGCGGTAGCAGAGAGAGATCCTGAGCCATTAGGCCCATTGGTTGGAAAGATGGGGAGAGCAGGGGCGAAGGGGGAGGAAACGCAGATTAAACCAGATGAATTATGGCGTTAGCGCCACAAAAGCCTCATGGAAATCAAACAGTACTAATGGGAGCGCATTGTGATGCCTCATATCACGAATGACAACAGAGCTAAAATATTTATTCCAAACAGGTCCATTTTTTCAACGTAGGAAGTGAGGAGTGAAATGAGGCTAAAACAAACACAGACACTCAGCCAGGAACGTATGAAAGGCTGTGAGAAGCAGTGCATGTCTGGACACTCAGTGCTGAATATGTACAAAAAACAAAAGCCTGTTCATAGGAACAAACAAAACCAAAACTAATATACCCAAATACACTCTCCCCCTCCTTCCCTCACACAAATCCTTTCCCAGATCCTTAGATTCTGGCTTAGAACTCCTAATCCAAGTTAGAGTTGGGTCCTTTGTCCTAATTTGAAAAGTGCCATTTGAACTTCAAGCTTAGCAGAAACAGCATAATGTTTTCCATGCCCACACATCTGCTTAAGATGTGGCCTGAAAACTACTGCACTGTGGATTCTGTGATTGAAACTGGAGGAGCATCAATGAATATTCCTCATCACACCTCTCAGTGATAACACACAGCATGCAGAGAAAACAGACACAGACACAGACACACAAACATTCACTGCTGTGGAGAAAACACCTTGATCAGAATGAAAGCAGGTGGGTCACCATTCCCACTGTGGAACACAGAAAAGGACAAGAACACTCAAACTCTGACACACAGACATAATACCTGGTGTGCAATCGGATTCGTCGGAACCTGAAGGCACAAGAACATTTTACATGGAATTTATCATCACCATGAAGGTAACACAGTGAGGAACTCCACACCAAAACCAGAAAGGCCACAACCGCTCCAACACACCGACAAACACAAAACATCCACTGCCTGTGAATCATAACAGCTCCAAGCATTCATTCACTGTCCTCTGCCTTTAAGCACTAGATGGTAAACCGAGGATAGACGTACGTTGTGACTGGGAGACCATCTTGGTGCGGCTGCGTCCTCTGGAGTCCACCTGGCTGGACATGCTGCTTGCGGTGGACAGTGGCTGCTTGGTACGAACTCGGCCTGCAAAAAAACCCCAAAGAATGGCAGAGTTGAGATCTGAAATGAGTAGGACCAGGTGGGAAACCCACGAACAGGCTGCTGAAACTTAGCAGCGCTAGGCTTTACTACGGCTACACTATGATTTGAAGCAGCTAACCAGCCACAACACAAACTAAACATCTAAAAAGCTTCACATTTAGCCGAGAACAAACACAAAGAAGAAGCATGCCATAGTGGATCAGAAATCAGCTTCAGCACGATTCCAAAAACTTTTATATCAAATCGGATATAACGTTTTCACTCTTGTTACAACACCGATATTGCAGCATTGTGTATTACCCGATATCGGTCTGATATCAGCACAAATCAAGGCTTCTTTCATTACTTATTCTGTAGTGTGGAATTTCAGAAAATGTTTGATCATGTGATATTACTCAAACAGAAAACACAAGAATATTCTACAGGTGAATAAAAACGAAATAAATAAAAAGAATAGAAGACCCTGCAAAAAAATTGACAAATCCAATAAAAACCAATAAATACTAGGGATGAGTGAGTACAGCATTATCTGTATCTGTACTCAGAGTGGGCGGGGCATACCCATAGAGTGGGCGGGATTTAACCCGGAAGTTGGTCGGGGCCTTAATCGGTATGGTATTTTAAGCATGCAATTGATATGGGTTGATCAGAAATTGTTATATTTATTTCTGATTAGAAAACTATTTACAGGACAGCATCAGCATTGAGCTTCAGATCAATGGGTTTGATCACGACAGCAAAGAACTATTTACAGAACAAGTTTTGCAACAATGAATACAACACATGCTGTTGCAATTATGAAGTAAAATGTAATGAACAAGAGTTTTTATACTCAACATAACTTTCTTTTTTAAACATTTAATTTTTTTATGATCAGTGTGATTTTTTAATTTTTGTAAAAAATTGTTGGTTCTTTTTTATTATTTTATTTCCACACCAGGTGTGTGTTTAAAAAAAAAAAAAAAAAACACTGGCAGTGAGAGAGAGAGAGAGAGAGAGTTTGTTTTAATTAATTTGTAATATTCATATTACTACTACCTTTATTTTTTATGAAATACAGCACCACGACTGAACGACCCCACGTTTACCAGAACTCTAATGGTTAAAGTACAAACCGAAGTAAAAACAAACCTGAAGCTGAAGAAACCCTAAACGTTAAAGGAAAAGACCCGAAAACCTGAGTGACTGAGGGAGAGACAGAGCCGTCAGTGAGTGAGCACGCAGAGCGGCGCTGCTGCGGAACACAGTCAGCAACACATCTGTATGTGAGTCAAGGAGGAGCACTGTGACTGACACAAAATGCAGACACAGTCAGCCATCTAATGAGGATTTTCATTCAATCCAAGCACAGATATTGACTCGTATTACTCGTATAATACTCAGACTCAGCAAAAGTGCTTTATCCGTACCGGATACTCGTTTCAGCCGGCTCCACTCTAATAAATACTATATTGAAGATTTCTGGATGCAGGCTGATATAATCCGATATGATTAATTTTTTGGCTCATATTGGACTAATATCAATATCGGATTGGGACACCCTCAATCAGAAGTGTGGAACACTTCCTAGGCTGCAAGCAGGGGCTCACAGTTTAAGTGGTGATTTAAAATTTGTCAACCAAAGAGTTCATAATAATAACAGGCCTCCTCAAGCATCTGCATTATAAAGATCTGTTTGGAAATATTGTGTTTAGGATTTATGCAGTCGCAAACTTTAGGTGTATTGGTTCAAAACCTATCCCAACTAATTGAAGCTTTAGATGCTACATTTGCTGTTGTGCTGTTACATAACATTGAATTATCAAATAAAGTTATACTGTTTACTGTCAAAACATTTTTTGTTGCTTCTAATTATAATTTATAAATCTTAGTATTATTTTTCTAATTCCACCATTACAAATTAAGCCCAAAAAAAATACAAAACATTTGACCGAACAAAACAGGATATTTTTGATATTTCAAACAAGGGGCACCATTAGTGTCTTCTAAAAATAAATAAATACATTTTATTTTTTAGTTGTATAAGTTTTGGGATGTCGAACAAGGCTTTTGTCCCCAGATATATGTATGCTAGAAATAACATGTATATTTGTAAAGATTTTATTTTTTTTAACAGTAAAAATTAGCAAAACAAACTACACATTAATGATAACTGAACAAGTCACCTAAATATTTGAAAATGTCAAGTGGTTGGATTTAGGAGTGGGAAAATGGAGGTTATTTCTAACTTGGTAAAAAAGAATGAATATATTAGATAAATTAAACATTAGTTTGTTATTTGGTTTTACTATAAAATTGCGGTCGATGTGGCAGCATGTACTACAATCTATTGCAGGTCAAAAATGTTATGTTAGAGCAGTGAGTGAAAAGAACAGAGGCACTATGACAAATGTTTGACTAAAAGATCCCTAAAACAAACAGTCTTACCATGATCTGACCTGGTCCCTACAGACACACACAAAGGAGCATGTGGTAAACAACACGAGTTACCCACTGTGCAGATAAAACTCTATATAAACTGACTATCCAGTAATAACTGACTGATGCTGTTTGCCACATGCATGCATGGTTAGACCACTGGTTATGAGTGAAACTGAAGAGAAGCAGAAGATAAGTTTGGGCACATTATAATGTGATTTGGTGCAACGATTTACACTGAGGATGTTTGACGGTATGGCGACAGCAGGAGGCGCTGGGGTCACACTATTTCATGACATGGACTGAAATGAAGTGAGGGAAGGGCCAATACAATAGAAGAAAGAGAGTGCGATGATCTTACCATCCTTTTTATCAGAGGCATCATCTTTAGAAGCAAAGAGAGAGAGAGAGTGAGGGTGAAGGGTAGAAAGAAGGGAACGAAAGTCGACAAAATAATGTATAGAAGAGGAGGACCAAGAACGTACAAAAAGTGAAATGACCAGGAGTGAGGGTAAACACAAGAAGAAAAGGTGGGAAAACAAGGCAAGAGGAAAGGCAAACAGAAAAGAGACAAGAGAAGAAAGGCACACGCTGTGCATTAGTAACATTACTTCTGTTTTACCAGAAAAACTATGGAGAAAGTAGGGATTGGAAAACACAGACAGTAAAACACAGATAACCAATGCAGAGGAACATAATCTTCATGCAGAGAGAATATCACCCCCAAAACACACAGAAGAGAAGGGCAGGCAGCAGGATGAGAGAGGAGAGCGGCCGATGTCAGTGCTGTGTGTGACCTCACAGGCTTTCATAGAAGCCCATCGGACTTTAACTTCAGTCCCACACAAACTCAGAAAGCTGTTCCTGCTCTGATCTAAGCAGGATCCCTGTTCTTTTCCTGTTAATCACATGCTGAGCCATGTCTGCTCTGTCTGATTAGTCATCTTTTACTGGCAGGTCTCTTACCCAGAGACGAGTAGGAGCCGGGGTTCAGACGGCCCGCTCCCCCTGCTTGTCCGATGTGCCGGTGTTTAGCAACTGCTGCTGCGTTTACATCCACGTCGCTACGGGAACGCTGCAGGGAGGCCGCCGACAACCCACCCTTTGTACCCGCAGGGACTGATAGGACAACAGCAGGAGGAGTGCATGGGAGGTGATGGGATATACATACACATCACAATCACATGCAATATAACACATACACAATATCAATACAACAGAGGAGAAACACACAGCCAGACACATGGACGCACTGTGTATGTGCGCATGTGTGCAGCAACAGAACGATAAGATGGGATGTGACGGCTCAGGGCTGGACACAGGCGGATGTGAATGGGAGTGATGACGAATGACCTTTGTAGGAGCGGATTTTTTGTTTTTATGTGTGTGTGTTCAGACGACTGAATGAGCATGATGTTGTTTGTGTTGGAGAAAGCGTGTGTCTGCTGTGTGTGTGCGTGTGAGACTGACGCACCTCGCCCTGGAGCTGCTGACCATTTCGAAGACAAAGGTCGACTGGAAGAATCAAAAGGGGAGAAAAGTGGGTTAACACAGGAAAACACCAAAAACGGATATTAACCCGTGGTTCTGCTTGAATATTTAAGTTATTTTTTTCGCAAGTAAATAATATTGAAAAAATTTTTTTTAAAGGCCTGACCTTAAAACAGAAATTGGTCTCAAAACATTTACTGTAATCTACTGTATGTTATGATTTATTGTGCTGCACCATGTCAACATCATGAGAACTATCAAAAACTTCATTTTATCAATCGAACTATAAAAAATACAAAATCCTGGCAAAAAAGCTAAAGTTTTTACATTGGAAAGCAATCATTTTTATTTAAATCAGATTCCAACCACAGAAAAACTGAAAGATGACCATTCCAATGTCTAAATAGAACAATGAAACTCAGAAGAATTGCTTTAAATAGTTGTGTCCATGTTTCTATACATATAAAGACAGATCTGTTGGTGGTGATTACTTGAGGCTCTCTTGAGATGAAGATGAAGAGCGATCGCTCTGAGGAAGCGAAGCCACACTGCCGGAGCTCTTCAGGCAGGACTGAAGGGTCTTTTGGTACGAAGACTCTAAGGAGTTGTAAAGAGCATCGGCTTCTGCTGGAAAATGATTCCTCAGACCCCAGTACGCTCTGGACCGGACCACAGAGAAGAGATGAAGATTAATCAAGCATCATCACAGGAGAGGCAGTGCTGTTGTGCTGAATATCAGCACTGGTGTGATTCGGTCGAAGGCACGAGGCTGCAGATATTCACACTTGTGCTGATATTCAGCACAACTTTGAGTGTGATGTGGCTTTCAATACAACAGTTCTACAAAAATGTATTAGTCAACAGTATTAAGCGACAAGAGATTATGATTTGTTTATTTAGTCATTTATTTCGCTCTGCCAACACAAATAGTTCGGCAACTGTAAGGGAGATGAGGCTTTTGCCAGGCAACACAAAAGTTTCCTACATACAAGCTTGCTACTCTTGTCTTCATATTACCACTATTTTGTATCATTTCATATCAGTACACTTGTTTGCACTGATTGATCCAGGCCCCCCTTCCTTCCCTTTGTCGTACTCTGAGTCTGACAATGATTCATAATTTAAATCAAATGTTATTTGTAACAATATGTCCATCTTTGCAGTGCAACGTTTGCCACAATCTAAGATAGATAACAACTGATGTAACATTAATTAACAGCTATTAGAAAGCCTGCACAGTGGAGTGACAATGTCAGTAAAAAGTCATAGTGCTGTTGTTACTCTATAGCAGCATTGATGGAATGTCTGTTGTCCAATCAAATGACTTGGTCGGAACTAACTGTTGTATAAAATGGGTTAATAAATAAAAAATTTCAAGGATGAAACATGGGGTAAGAAATGTGATACTTCTCCTTTTTCATATAATGTCATTTCCAAAACTAGAAGTGTGTGTGCATCAGCCTTACTTGCGAGCCTCAACTCTGGCCTCCGAGTCGGCATCTTGTATTCCCTTTTTAATGCTCTCCACCAGAACCGTTGTGTGTCTAGATTAACAACAGCCACAGGAAACAACCACAGGCAGAAGACACTCTGTGATTAGTCAGGCACACTAATGAAATTCCAACATTTAATGAGTTTAGGAGAGTCTGAAGGCGGCCCTCACCTTTCCAGGGAATGGGTTTGCCATTCCTGAAGTAAAAGGTCCAAGAAATCATAACAGCGCCTGAAAACAACACATCTTTATGTGAGCCACATCTCACCACATGTATGCTGCCATCTCATAAAGACTCTTTTATTGCTAGGCTACAATTATTTTCACTGCGAAAATCCACGTATTTATACTAATCTCACCTCCTGACAGCCACAGACTTGGATGTGCAGTTGCTGGTAATCAGAGGGATGAGTCTGGGGACATGAGTGTGCTGCAGAGACAAAGAAAAGGCAGGATTGTAGCTACGATGACACGACATTAAACAGCTTTGAGGGGTGCTTCAGAAGCTCACCTTGATTATGATGCGAATCGCTGAAACACCAGAAGTGGCCATGATTTTGGCACAGTTAGGGATGAGGTTAAAGAGGACGGGAACAATGGCCTCAGCCCCATGATCAAATTTGTTCCCCAACACTAATGAGAGGTGGCTGTTGGATGAGGAATGCAAAACATTAACTATCACAAAAACAGAAACAGTGTACGTTAAAAAAAGGCTGGATATGTTTAGGTATATTCCAACTTAAACATTATTTAGACAGCTAAATAAAATCTGCCAAGCACTACCCATATCAGCTGACGACCACAGGAAATGCAAACTGTGGCCGGATCGTGGGCTGGGGTGGGGGGGCGCTCCCCCGGGGCTTCGCCCGGGGGCTCCCGGTCCCGGGGGGTTGCTCTTGGGCATGGCCGGTCCTGGCGGGGGTCTTCCGGGGTGGGCCGTGCTCTTGCATGCCAGTGGGCACGGCGTGGGTTGGCCCCTGTTTGGGCGATACCCTGTGAGGGTGGGGTCTGGAGCTTTACCGCCTCTGGTCTGCGCGTGTCGCATGCCGGTGTGGCGATCTGGCTGGGCCCTTAGGGTGGGGTCCTGGGGCGATCTGGGGGCTTGGTCGGTGCGCTTGGGGGCTGGCGGTGCGGCATGCTGCGTCCCCTCGTTGCCCAGGGCGGCCGGGGGTGTAGTCGTTGTCCCTGGGCGGGCTGCTCCCGGTGCTGCTTCTATTCCGGGTCCTGGTCCCTGCTGGCTCTGGGCCCGCCGCCGGCTGCCCGTTTGGCGCGGCTCTGGCCATCTGCTGGGCGTGGGCATTGACCCCTCTCCTGGGGTCTCTGGGCCCTCCCCTTGGGGGGTTGGGGGTGGTGGGGTGGATGTTGGAGGGGGGCCTTGGGGTTGGGGTTGGGGGCGGGGTGCGCTGGGTCCTTGGCGCTTTCTCGGGTGTGTGTGTGGGGGGCAGTGGTTGGCTCTCGGCTTGGTGTCTTAGGGGTGTCTGGGGGGCTGCTCGGCCGTGGGGGGTTGCCTGGTCTCCCTGGCCCCTGCTCTTTCTGCTAGCCTGGCTGCATCTTTGGGTCCGTGGCAGCGCTTGGGTTTGCAGTGGTGTTCTTGCATACATTGGTCTACGATGCACTGGCATGCCTTGGACTGTGGGATAAAACTCGTAGTGGGCTTAACTTTAGACACGTTGACCCCAAATGCCTGTTTTAGGTACTACCACTCACTCCTTCCCTCTGTCCACAGCCACCACCATTATAGCTAAGCCTCATGCCTACAACTTCACATCTCACTCTCACTTTACAATATTCAACTCTTCCCCACCCTTCCATTTTCTACCTTGAATCTCTCCTCCCTGCTCCCTTCCCCCTCCACTCCCCCCCCACACATGACAGCATGTGCAGACAAAGTAAAAAAAAAAAAAAAGGAAATAGAGTAAAAACTTTGAAAGGGTTCAACACTCACGCTACAGTGATGCAGGCCTCCCGGACCACTTGCGAGCGCAGATCTTTAGCTGACAGTTTGAAGGCTCCATCTAGTAGGCGTAAGTGCTGGTAAAAGCAGTCGTAGGTTGCTGCGCCCGCCACCAGCAGTGAGCGGATCTTCTTTAGCTGTGTGCGGACGAGCGTGGAATCAGGTTAGTGATAAATACAGCAACATTACAAATAAGCTAAAGAGATGACTGAGGCGTGAATCTACTCACAGCGATGGCTCTCTGGTTCCAGTCGTGTTTGTCGTCAGAGCAAATCTCCCGGATCTTATTCAAGTTGTCCTCAAGGTCCCTCGATGAGTAGATCTGCACCGACAGAATGATGACAAATCATCAAATGAGGTGAAGCTGTGTGACCACCTTGCAATTATCTTACTTTTCATTGTGAATGATTTTACCTGGACGGAAGGGACATCTATGAAGGCTTTGACAAAATCCTCTTCATCAACTGCCCCGGCACTTTCCTTGGACCCTAAAGGAAAAACAAAAGCAAAGTCAAGCATTTGATCTCTTATACAGCTGTTAGTACAAGTAAATCATCTCCAGCAAAGTCAAACAACAAACTTGCCTTTTCTGGCTTTGATTAAAAGGATTTACTCAAAGGAACTCATAGGTACAAACATCTTTTTTAACATTTATTTAACCCGGATAGTCCCATCGAGATTAAGAATCTCTCATCTACAGCACATAAGTCAAACTCAAGGCCCAGGGGCCCAACCCAGTCATTTAGAGCTGCCGTTTCATATCACAGGAGAAAGTAAAAAAGACAGAGAAAACATGAATCAATGAGTAAAATTAAATACCATCTGATTCAATTGTAGAAATCACAGCCCCTCGAAATACACAAATTCACTGATGTTTTACAATATTTTGTAGCGCTTAGTTTTTTTTCAGGCTTATATCCAATGATGGCAGTCTTTTTTAATCTCAAATTGTTAAAGAAATATTAATCTTTCCAAAATTCTACAATTTCCCTTAAAATATTCCGTAAAATTTCCCCAAATTGAATAAAGAAATGGTCACAAAACCATAGAAAATATAAGTGAAGACCTTGCAGGGACTGATATCTGTCTCTTATGGCTTGGATATTGTTGGTCCCTTACATACTTTACATACTGTTCATGGAATCGTAAATTGGGGCACAATAATGTTGAAATGTTTTCTCCGCCTATAATCTGGAGCCCACTTAAAGTCAAACTGGTCCGCATATGGCCCCTGAACTAAAATGAGTTTGACACCTCTGCTCTACAGCATACATACTTAAAAACTATGGGAGGTAAACAGCATTGATAATGGACTGGCAATAACAAGTATGTCCATCCTAGCTCTCTGGGCTCTGCTGCACCTCCTACAGATCAAGAAAGTCAGGCTAAAAGATAAAGAGTTGAATACGCAGTCCAGGAGGATCAGAGTAATATAGATGTAATAGGAAATTCAGAGTTGAAGAACAAAGGTCTGAAGAGCTGGTTGTTCCTCCCTCAGGCTGTAACAGACACGCATTATCAAGGAAAATATGAGAATCTCAGAAAGCAAGGGAAAGTACGCTGTAACCTGTTAGCTGGAATAAAAGAACTGTAGCATGGTGGCATCTTTGTCATGAAATCAACACATTAGCACATCTTCACATTTCCATTGTTAGTTAAATATGGCTGCTCCAGAAACAGGCTCAGCACACCCAGGGGAGACAAGAAGATTTGTCTTTATAATTAACCATATTGGACTTAAAATACATGCATTTTATTTATATATTCATATAAGGACTTAACAGAGGACTTGGGTACTTAATTTCATTCTGTACATGTTGACATGGGTTAGGGTTACTAAATGACAATTAAAAAGACTTGACAATCCTGCTAGGGTTTGCCAGCTACTCGATCTATCTTTTGAAACTTTGTGCATACCAGTTTTCTAATAGTGTGTGTGAGTGATTAATAAAAACCCTTTCATTCTTCTGAGTGAGTGCAGCTGTCATGTGTTCCCAAGTGTGTAGGCGAACTGTCATCTTAATGCAAATGCACAAAATGTGACTAAACAAATTCAAGAATTGGTTTTTTGTTGTGCAAGTCCTTTATGACTAACTTGCCAGACACTAATCGAAGTTCAAGTAAATTGAATCAACAGTTTAATCAATAGTCAGTAAAAGTCCATCTATTGGCCTCTGACACCACCAATGGGGTTGCAAGTAATAAATGGCGAACCCTATATCCTCTGTGCAGCCACAGCATTCAAAGCCGAGTGCTGGATAATGCAATTCTCTGGCGGTTGACGGAGGATTTCCCTCCAGAAGAGGGAGACGTGGAGAGAAATTTAATACAAACGAAGAAGAAGGTAACACAAAAACCCACAACAGGAAGGAGACTCAAGAGAAAAAATACAACTACAGTATATGGTGTAAATCATTGCCAAAAGTGTACTGCAGATATTTCATGTGTGTGCACGTACCTAACTTGCCACCAGTAGCACTGGGCCGACGGGCAGCGGAGGAGTCAGCAGGCCTCTTGGGAACTTTGGGAACCCTGAAAGTAGCCTGAGATGAAGACGAGCGATTTCCATCCACGCTGTCATCATCATCAAAACTACGATCTGTAAGCAAAGAGAGGAGAGATTTACAGTTTTTCAGAACTCCATATTACTAAAACAACAGTGGGAACTACCCTGATATTCACAGACAAACAATCCTTTGCGTTAGTAGTAACTGCCTTTAAATTAGTATTGAACCAAATAACTCATTGATGTTAAATGTTTGACAAACGTTTTTAGGTTGAGGGCTACAGGAAATCTAATTTGTAAACAAATGTACACCACAGTGTGTGGATCAACAAATGCATTGAATACATCACCAGTGGTTTCAAGAGCAAAAAATCCACACTCTGCACGAGAGATGGATAACTTTAAATGCCGTAGGGGCCACAAAAATGGGATTGTTTGATCTGAGGGCCACAATATGAGCATGCACGTTAGCAATAAGAATCTAACCAATCTGAACATTACTATTGTCATTTCAGCATATTTTTGTTGTGTTTTTGTGTATGTTTATCTCTCATTTTGTGTGGTTTTGTTGCCAGTTTGTCTATTGTTCTCTACATTTGTTTGTTTCAGTATATTCTTATAGTATATTCTTCTCTTATTTGTGTGTTTTGTTGTCATTTTGTGTATTTTGTTCTTGTTTGTGCTCTCTTAGTATTAATTTGTACATTGAGTCATTTTGCGTGTTTTTTTGAGTCATTTAGTGCATTTTCATTGGCCATTGGACAAAATAAACTGAGGGCTGCAAATTGCCCATGTCTGCTCTACACCAACCTCCAATATTTAGTATACATTTAAAGCCGTCCTGTGGGCAACATTAGGAACTCTGACAGGCTTATTTTATGGTAGACACTATTATTAAAATATCAGGAGTCACATTCTGCCTAAATGGCATACTGAGGTTTTTACATATGAGATCTCTTTAATCAAATTCTTCAGGTGTTTGAACAATGCTTCATGCTAACATAAAAGACCTGGAGGAATCGGAAGACAAAGAGCTGTAGAATTAAAAGGGATGAGGAATGAAAAAATATGAGAATGTCGTGTGCAGGCAGCCAAGCCAAGCATTTCTGAATCGATAATAATTACAAGCTCTCTGCAAGAAAGAAGGAAAATAACACACCTATACACTAATATGATCACTTCCAAAAAGGCCAACAAAACTATCAACCTCTCCAAAAACACAACTGGGTAATTGACAACAGTCTACAGTCCCAAATCTACCCTTATTGTGAGACTTGGGATATGCATGTCGGGGAAATTGAACTACTTTAAGAAACTGCGAGGACATAAAAACTATCCACACAAACACACACAAGTGGACTTCAAAATTAAAGCATAGGAATGCCGCTGCACTTCAGTCGTTCGGACAGCCAGCTATGCAGAAATGCACTGAAGCCACCACCCTGCACCTTCACTCATACATCATCTTACCTTCCTTCAAAGGAGATGGACACACAAACGCTTTGAAATAAATGCATGCACAGTGGACAAATACATACTTGTTTTAAAAGTGACCGGAAAGCCGTAAACAGTCAAGTGGACACGTAAAGATATGCACTGCCTGTTGAAAACTGACATTTACACGCACACCAGCATCAACCCCTGCACTCACAGTCACAGATCCGCTCGCAGATAAGTCGCCTCATGCTTCTTGGAGGGCGTGGTAGTGGGGGTCTTCCCTCTTCTCTGAACCCCTCTCCCTATAGTTGTTGTACATCCACCTCACGCACACCTCGTGGTGGAGGTACAGCCTGCTACTCCCCTCACATTCTGTCTTAATAATCCTCCACCCATACAGGTGCCGGCATTTTCTTTAACTCCTCTATCTCCTCTCCATCCGTCAGCCAGCCTCTTTCTCCTCCTTCTCTTAGGAGCCTCACGGCCAATCAGATGAGAGGTGACATCATGGTGCTGCAGCCAGTGCGGAGGCAGGAATATCAATGTGTGTGCATTAGAAGGGAGAAAAGTATACACACACACAACACACACGTATGCACGCAGACACCTCAAGAATATGAACATGGCCACTCTCAACTGACAGCACCGTCTCCAACCACACAGAGCTACAACAATCACTCATCTGTGAGGGCTCAGCACACACACACACACACACACACAAAGGAACAAAAGATGATGGAGCAATTATCAAAGGAGGAGGAGAAGGGGGGGTGTATGGAGGATCTGGGTGAACCACACCCCACCAGCTGAGGCCCTGAAACTTGATGCAGGCACAGCTTTTGGATGTGACCAATATCATATTTCGATTGAATGAATGGTCGGGCGGGGCCTCCACAGATCCTTCACTGAAGCCTTTGTACTGCTGCACATTATGAATGGCACTATATTATTTTCCTAAATACATAATATCCACCAGGTACTACCTACGATTATGTAACTAAAAAAATGTCCATTAGTCGTTTTACAGTAATAACCTTTCGATGAATCAGCAGCTTCACCTTAAAATTTCGGCTTCTTCAAAACCGTTTTGGGCCATCAGCATATTATCACATGTTTTTAAGCGAAACCACAGTGGGGGGCTGTAGAATTCACAGCATCACATGCCAATTCACTGAATATAGCTGCTTTATGACAACACCCACAGGACCATTATCAGGAGGTAGAGCATTAGTTAGCATCAATACTAAAGATTAGCATCTTCAGCTTTTGTCTAGTCAGACCTCAAGGGAGTAAATGTCTCTGGGTGAAGGGCAGAGCAAATGCATCAAGAAAATAAGGGTGGGGGCAGAAAGACACACACGCACGCACACACAGAAGTAGTGAACAACAGACTGCACACGTGCTGTTGTCATGACAACTCGTTCAGACCATTTTCACAACTGCACAGAGCAGTAACGAGTAAAAAGGTTGATAAACATAACTAGTTAAATCCAGAATGACATGAGTTTTTTTAAATATTTGTTGTGATTGTTTTTATTCATTCATCAGGGTGTATTTGGAGCTGCTTAGTAGCATTATTTCTACACAACGTGGATGCAAGGCATTGATATATCTCTGATGTATTTGAAATGTTGGCCTATCCAAGGATTTCTCTGCAGAAATTACTTCTGCTCCATAAAATTATGGAAAGAAAAAAAAGCTACTTGTTTTCTTTAAAAACCATCAGTGCTGTGAATTTGCAAAAGCGCCATAATAACCATCAGATATAAATTATCTGTAAGATAACTCTGATAAGATGCATCAAATGGCAACATTTCTGTTTGTCCCCTTTACAAATAAACAACTACCGGTAGTACTACCTAAAATGATATTACATTCTCAATATTACAATCCCTTATTTAGCTTTTTCATTAAACTGTCCTTTATATTATGTAACTTCTGCTATCAAAGCAAAACTACCAGAAAAAGAATAAGATCATTACAGCATTAGAAGATAAATCAATACATAAAACTGATTCTTCACTTAAGAGACAAATATCCTAAATGAAAAAGATAGTTACAACACAATTAAAAAAACAAAAACAAAAACAAGGCACAGATTGTGAAGCTGCACATACACACCAAGAGACAAACTCCACTGTGTGCCAGGCACCGTAACCATGGAAACATCAGGCCCAGATTTCTCTCCTCTCAATTTTAGGAGACTGAAAAACATGGATGAGGGTAGTGGCAAAAACCGACTGGATTATCAATGCATGGTCTACATCCAAGCGGTCAATGACAGACTGCAGATAAAGATAACGTATGTCAACTAAATCAAATTCAACACATTTTTGTGTAACAGCTAGTTCTGAGAAAATACGACAACACAACTCTCCATTTCTGAAAAAAAAGGACCTTAAGTCCATGCAAGCACATATCATTTTTACACTTAAAAGTTTAAAATATTAAATATATACCGCAATAGGGCTGCAACTAACGACTATTCTAATAGTCGACTAATCATTGATTATTGAAACGATTAATCGGATGATAAATCGTACAATAATTTGCTCTATGTTGCTACAACCTTTTAAATTTGGCTTGGGGCAGGTAAGCTTTTTTTTATTGTGTGAAGGGTGAAATGCTCTTAGACTAGGGATGGACAATATAGACTCAAAAAAATATGATAATTTTTTTAATTAAATATATTTGTGCATGTGGGTGAGGGGCAGCGACAGTGCTCCAGAGAATAATAAGTTGGGGGGCAATTTTGGCCAGTGGAACAAGGTTTTCTCGCTAATTTAGGACTTGGGAAATTATCGTTTCTATCGTGGGATGACATATTCTTACCAGCGGTAATGTTTTTGAAGAGATATCTCCCGCTAATCACTTCCTTAACTTGCATTAAGCTCTAACAAAAGATATATAGAAGGTGAGATGAGCCACTCCTCATGAAAAACAATGTTCAGCTCCATCCACAGCTTGAAAAAGAGTAAGACGAGTGACTGATGACGTAACCAACAATTGTCGCCAATTAAATTAGTCGATTTTTGTCAACAATGTAGACTAATCGTTGCACCCTTATACTGCAATATAAATTTTAGAGCATATAGCCCAGCCCTATGCTGGTGTTTTACAAATTTACAGTGTCTCAAACAGGACCAATTGACAAAAAAAGCATTTTTCAAAGTGTAAATTTAATATCTATTAAATATTTATCGACCATTAAACGCGGTCATCTATAGTGTCTTGTATCAGCAGCTATTTTCTTCAAATCAATAAAAATTACATAGACTAGGGTAGGGATGCAACGATTAATTGCAAGGCAGTTAAAAATCGATTCATAGGTATAACGATTCACATCGATGCTGTGAAAATTGAAGCGCAGTACTTTTTTAACCAGCAGAGGGCGCTACCCAGAAGTGTTGGCAGCGAGCGAAATTTGCTAATACTTTCTTTCTGGCCATCTTCTACTTTTAAACATGTTCATAAATGATTCATTACCCCTTTAGCACCGAAAGAATATCTGTAATATTACGTGAATATCTGTAAAAGTCACGCTTTTCTATTAGCTCTGTCTGATAGCATAGCATCTCTTCTTCACTGCAAAATATCTGCATGCCAACCGACCACTGGGTTACCAGCGCC
Source organism: Gouania willdenowi (assembly GCF_900634775.1). Classification (NCBI taxonomy): domain Eukaryota; kingdom Metazoa; phylum Chordata; class Actinopteri; order Blenniiformes; family Gobiesocidae; genus Gouania; species Gouania willdenowi. The sequence continues at coordinate 12,947,381 of NC_041054.1, read as the reverse complement.
CTCTGCTGGTTTAAACAAATATCTGACCTACAGTAAAATAACTGTTTTGTTTTTTTTAAGTCCAATTGTTAAGGCACAAAATACATTTTCAGTTGCACTTTTAAAAAGAAAAATAACTATTATGCAGTTTTGTATTGTTTACTATAGAACCAGAATTTAAATAATAAGCTTCTTCTTCATTTGTATTATTCCTTTATTTATTTCATGCAAGATTTATTTTTAGTTAAATCGTGAGAGAATCGTATCGTGAACCCAGTATCGTGAATCGAATCGTATCGGGAGTTGAGTGAATCGTTAGATCCCTAGACTAGGGCCATTAAATTAAATAAAACCTACCACTACGATGGTTAAATACTAGTGAAATATAATAATAGACGACAGTAATAGAAACCAGCATGTCATTTTGACTTTGAAGTCAATAAAGTGGGAAAATCTTCCACTTTAAAAGTCAAAACCACACATAATCTGCTGTATTGCATAGTTTCCATATCTTTATTGCTGATGGAAAGACTGAGCAGATAGTTCATTTTTCCACAGTAAATTAGACCAATTCCCTTTTGTACTGACATTGCTAAACTACAATCAAAAAACAGCCTTCAAACAGAAGCTTTCACTCATCCAGTGATTTATATAATTAAGAGGCACACAATGGTAAAATCAAATGATTGAAAACACAACATGACATCACTTAAGAGAGAGTGCCAAAAGTATGAGGACAAGGAGTACCATGGCTTTTTACTAGGCCAGTGTTTCCAGCTAGTTTGGCTTTGGTACCACCATCCCCTTTTTAAGATACTGAAAAAAGTGGCAGATAAAAAGAAATCTCAAGACAGACAAATCCATTTCCAGCCAAGCTCAGGGAAAGCAGATGCAAACTCTAACGGACACACAGGTATGCCACGAGTCCCGACACAACGTCAGAGGCAGCAATAAATGATATATAATACTATAAAGCTTTACTATGGCAACGAGTCTAGGCTGGAAACAGGGTCACGGCTTCCTTTGCTGAGCACCCGCTGAAGTAGAATGAGCTCGTCTCGTCACTGAGCGAGAGTGTGTGCGAGTCGATGTGTGTGCATGTCGATCCCTGTCGACACTGAGTAAGCATTGCAATCAAAGCTGCCAGTGAGCAAAGCAGCAAATATTCCCGTTTCTTTGGAGTTTTCAGACAAAGGAAAATTATATGAAAAGCGAGTGTAGCGCAGAGCCAGCGGCGTTCACATGCTTTACTTTCTAGATTCTAACCAATCTATGCTCTTGCTGCATAATCACACTTATATTAAATAAAAGTGTACACAACAAACAACCAAGTCATAACATACAGATATAAATAACATTATGATTAATTCATTTTTAAATGTTGGGGCAAAGCGTAAACAAGCATGTGTATCCATAACTCTCTTCAATAATCAAAGCCACAAAAATATACTACCAGCCAATTTACTACCAATTTATTAGTGAAATTACTTGGGGTTTTTCAAATCAGATTATAAGTTTTAAGTAAATAACGTATTGAGGTATATGTCGTTCATGATATCCTTACTAATACCCAACTTTTTTTGAATTAAAAAATACTTGATGAATAGGAATTTGTTAATTATGTGATAAACAAACACTCCTGTACTTTTTTACCAAAATTTAAAAACAAAAAAATACAAGTATATTTAACATTATGACAAGCTTTATGTCACATCTATCCCCCCCCTCCCCAATAAGTTTATTTTTTACAAGAATAAGACCAAAAACATGCGTTTAAACTGAAGTCACTTAATATTTTTTGACTTTCAAGAGGTAATGAAAAACTTGTGATCTATTTTTGGCAAATTTCTAAAGAACGCTTAATTAAAACTACAACATTACAGGTGACTGTAATAATTCAGCCCTTCTGTAATATTTAGACGATAGATAGATTCATTATATTATTCTATTTAAGACTTCTGCTAGTAATTTTTTGGTTGTTCTGTGCTGGAGACATGTGTGATGACTTGTTTAATCTGAAAGAATTTCATTCTGTGTTCTCAATATAAAGCTTTTCAATCCCGCTCTGATTACATGTTCTTATGTGGAAGGAATTTATATCAATGGAAAACATCTGAGTGAATCCCATCAGTATCTTCACTTTGAACAACCTGTTGGCGTGTGTATGAACTGAACAATCGTTATAATGACTAATACATGGAGTTGAAGTCTGGCAACACAGTACAATCAAAACATGCCAGGTTGCCCTTGTGTAAAGTTTATAATGGGGGACAAACAATGCACACACCCACTTGTGCTGAAGCTTGTCATAATTTGAACACCTTGCTACACCTTGTGATTCAGGACACTACAGACTGTCAGTGATCCTCTCTGATTAGGTCACAGATGCAGATGTGACCTCTGAGCCAAAGCACTCAGGGTGAAAGTGCCTGGAGTTTAAGCTGATTTCAATCCAAAAACCATACGCTGACAAGCTTTTACCACGAGTCAGCCTCTGTAGCCAGATGAGATTAAACGGGCATCCAAACAAACACGCTTATCGCCATCATCCCTTACCGCCATAGTTAGAGAGCTGATTAAAACCTCCGGTATCTGTGCTCCTTTGTTTTCCTCTCTCTCTCCATTTCTTCTGCCCTCACTCTTTTGTTCTCTCACTGTTACTGTCATGATGAATCAGGGAGAGGCAGTGATAGGCACGGCCCCGTTGACTCGGCTACTGCCACTGATCTCTGTCAGCTTCCTCCCTCCCTGTTTGTCTTGCTATCGTTTTTTTATCAACAGCAGCAGCTGACACAAACCCTGTAAGGAAAACACCAAGAACAGGGCCCTAACAATGTCAGGCAATGATGAGTAAGACTCTTAATGTGTCTGTGTGCACTTGAGCAGGTGGTGTAGCCTTATCTTTACATTTGGACATTCTCCCACACTTATGGCTTTTTAAAGACAAAACTTGTCTAAATGTTGAGTCTTGATTTTGGCCAAAAAGAACAGAAATCAAACAACATGATGCAATCATTTGAAAGATAAGCAGGTGAACGCTACATGGTGGCACTGAATAGCATTTCTGAATTATAGAAAGTGTAATGTAATCTGATGTATTCATGATTAATTTTTTAAAATCAAATAATGAAACTTTCAAAATAAAACCCAAAATTTGAATCTGACCAGAGTTCCTTGTGGAAAGGATCAGTAGTTTCCACTTTAAATGCACATGAGCAGACTGGACATTTAGCAGAGCCCGATCTTATTTTAAATTTAAAAGTTTTTTGTTTTTTTTTAGATATTTAAACATTTTGGGATTATGTATGTGTTATGCATCCAGCAACAACCTATGTGAAGAGGGGGCTAAACATAATAGGCTTCCTTTGTGCAGCCCCTTCTCAAACTTGCAATCTTTTGCATTCATATTTTTTGCCAGTCTTTATGCACGTGCTTGTTTGAGATAAATAAATAGCAAAAAAATAATGAAATGTATTTTAAAAATTGCTACATCAGAGGTCCAAACCATTCTTTTAAAAAAATAAATAAATGAATGCACCAACGCACAGATAGTAGGCTGCATCAGCATGAAAAACAAAACATTTTAGACAACGCTTCATTGCACACATTGTAGCAGTTGTAGTCCTAATGTGCGGCGTGCCACCCCAACAGCAGTGCACCAGATTACAGGTGATCTGTATGGATTACCCCCTACTATGTGTAATGCATATGTGGATTAAATGCAAGTTTGGCAAAGGTTTGTAGTAATAAATGACAGAGCTGCCTGGAAGAGCAGATTCAGAGTAGTTGTGTGCCTGAGGTGTGTTTTAAAAAGCCTGTCATGATATTGGCTTTAAAGGGCGATACAAACATCAATCATGTGATCTGCTAGACCAAAACAACAAGAATGTTTCCTCTCAAAGAATGGATTTTTTCTGGAAAGAAGCAGCACTTTACCACTAACATGAGAAACGACAAAATATGACAGAATAAAGTCATATTATTATTTAATCACACAAAATATTCTTTCTCCATCCTTTGGAGGCACCTGGCATTGAACTGACAACATGCAATGCAAGCCAAAATATCTTTCTCACACACACCCTCAGCACTATCTCAATATAAACAGACTGCAGCAGCCTCTGAAGCACCGACTGCTGACATTGTTCGGCACACAGACGCAGCGACAAGAAGATCGCCCCAAGGTAGAATCATCCAATCACAACCGCACTGTGAGACACAGTCAGGGATCCAAACGACCTCACAGTGCCTCAGCTTAGAGCCACAAAACTGCCACAACCCACCAAGATCCGCAACTCATCCGTCTAAATAGTTGTGTTTTTAAACATACTGTCACTTTCTTTACTAAAGCTGAACTGCATCGACTTTTAGGACATTTAATATCATGAGTTGCATCATTCTTTGCATACTTTGATTTTATTGTCAGTTTGCAATAAGTAACATTCTTCAAATGTTTCTGAAAATCAACTTGATGCTGGGCATAAGGCGGAATATAAACTGTACAACACATTTGTGCATCAGTCGTTATTTGATCATTCTGTGCAAACATACAAGCGGCCTCATAATAGCTATTAACAACAACTCAAACATACTAGAAAATAATACATGTTATATTTTAGCAAAATGTATATTAACCTGACAAAACCTTGAAGAATATTTGTTATTTCTTCTTCTTTTTTTATATCCAACATTAATCTGACACATCAACTCAGTGAATCTGTTTATACCAAAACTCCACAAGAATACATCTGTTTGATGAAACAAAAAGCAATATGCGAGTCTTCATGTAACGGGCCGTATTTTCTTAAAAGGTCACTTCAGGTAGTGGATGGGTGCGAGTGTGAATACAAAGGGGAGCTCTAATAATTCAATGACACAATAATAGAAAGCAGATGTTGAAGAAAGCACTGCCAACTCTAGCCTTGAGGCCAATTTAGGATTAAAATTGCCAAAAAATCATAAAGACAGTGATTCAGAGAACACTTCCAATATAGAAATGGTTACAAAGGTAAGTTGAGTGTAATGAAACAGATAAGAGTCAGAGAAATGGTTATATCGATAACTAAAAGGTAGTAAGAATCTAAGAAAAAGTCTTCAGCAGCATTTTCCAATACATTTGACAAATGCCATTTTCCCCAAAATCCGACTGTCCTCGAGATCAATCATCCACACATTTAAAGCCTTAGAGCAGCTTTAACCCTTCAGATCAGGTCAGGCTCTGTCACAAAACCCACACACAGACGCACACACACTTACACTAAACCATTAATCCTGTTAAGTCCTTTTACAGGAGCTCATGGCAACCAACGGACACAATCACAGCAGCATATGCAAATTTAGAGATACGTTCAGAGCACATGCGCTCAACATGACTCAACAAATTAGCTCTTCAATTGACCTGTGAAAAAAAAAAAAACAACCAGAAAAGGTGCATACCGTGACTCGGGCTGAGAGCCATGTTCCCCGAATTCAGGGCTTCATCAAAACGGGCAAATATCGTTTGTAACCTGGAGGGACAGAAGACAGAGGAAGGACGTTTAAGATACACATCAATATATCAACAATGACACACATACACAGGCAGTTAAAACATGCATGTACACATTAAAAAAAGATACAGCTTTGAATGAGCAAAAAACAAAGTGCAATGTAAAAAAGGAAAAAAAAAAAAAACACCTGCACTCTGTCCTCCTTTATTTACGTCAGAAAGGAAAATTGTTCTTTGCAGTTGTAAGCTCATACACTCATACATCCAGGAGTACAAACCTGGTCTAAATCAAAGGGCTTCATTCAACCCACTGATCTGTTCATGTTAATGATAAAAATTATAAAGTATTGAACGACTGTTGTGATCAAAATCAATAACAGAAAGTGGACGATTAAATGCAATTAAATCTGCAAAATGTCTTCTACGTGCTGCATAACCAAGAAAAAGTATGTATGTAAACTTACTGTCTATCAAAGGGTGGGTGTGTCTATTACAATAGTCTCACACATGCTTTATTACCACAGCAACATCCTGCATTGCATCTTACGAATAAACACAAATACAAACATATTTACCCAAGATGACCAACCTGCAAATTCTTCTGGTTTACAGATGAGATCATATGGTTAAAGAATCTAATCTACGGACAGGTCGAGGTAACAAAAACCTGTCACAACGGTCAAAATAACCTATGCGTCCTGTTCAATGAGCAGCATCTCCAGCACATGACCCAGTATGACAAAAACAACACGCACAATGACACTTGCTCAATAACAAGAGTGGCTTTCTCCTCACAAAGGCACCAACCATCAGCTGAAAACATACTTTAGAAGTATACAAACCGTCCTATCTGTGTCAGGCTCGCTTCTTTAACGTCTGAATTCACGTCCACCAACACACCGCTTGCCCGGCAGCTCCTGAAAACCGACGTTTAGCACAGCAACTAAATCCTCAGCCTGACAGCATTTTCACGTGGTTTTCTTCCCCTGACAAGCATTTTGTTTGTCTCTCCAATGCAGAATCACCCTGGTGGTTTCGCTTCAGCACCTATGTGCGACACCAATTCCAAGTGAATAGAAATAATTGGTTGCTGCGCAACATTGCCTTCGCTCCCATGCTAGTGACAGACAGTGGCACTAGGCTCCCCTCAGCTCTTTGTATCCAACATGGTGCAGTGGCTGAGAGAGGGAGGAGGCAGGGAAGAAGACTGGAAGGGAGGGAGGGTGTGAGAGAGAGAGAGAGAGAGAGAGAGAGAGAGAGAGTGAGAGAGAAAGAGAGAAAGAGAGAGAGTGAGAGAGAGAGAGAGAGAGAGAGAGAGACCAAAGCCAGCTACAGGCATGCCAAGAAGCCCATCCTACCATCGCACACACACGCTGTGTGCTGAGCAGACACATCCTCTGAGAAATCCCAACAGCAACAGATAATGTTAGATCTTGTGTGTGTTTGTTTGAGACGGGGCAAGACAGGAGGGCCAGTCTGGGTGTCTTGCAGCAAAGAGATTCAGTTACCCTTTACATAACCTCCATCTCATTTTCAGACACACACACACTTATTAGAGGGGGAGGGGCTGTGAGGCAAACTGCAGACAGAGAGCCAAGCTGCTCCTCCCCCTTCATACCTCTCCTCTCACCCAAATTCACACAGTCTAATAAATTTCCATCTTCTCACAGTTAAGCCAGACTGTCATCAAAAAGTCATCTGGCAGCCTTAAGCAGAGTCAATGCCAAGCTTTCATCTTATTAATTGGACTTAAAACAAAAACTGCACACAAAGCTGCTCTGCTGAATGCACACTGAGCCTACACTTGACCTACTTATAGAGGACAACAGTAAAGCTTTATTATTGATGCTAAGAGACCTAGGACTCAAACTCTGCTTTAATGCATGACAATAACTCTTAGGACTCTCAGTCCAAGTCAGTGATAGTTTAAGCTCTGAATTATAATGGTCAATAAATGTTCCATTCTTTAAAAAAACACAGTGCATGAGTAACATTCAGCACAGAGCATGTCTACGTAATCTAATGGAGTGCTAAACTGGGTTAAATGTAGTCCACTGACCATCACACAGCTCTATAGGATGAGTAATCACTGCTTGGATAGAAAGAAATCAGGTGTGTCTTTTTATTGTTACACAAACAAGCAAAAAGGTTAGTAATATAATTGAAAAGGTTTTCAAAAACATTTCTTCAGACAACAGTAGCATTCTTCTAACTGTGGTGTTATTAATTTCTGACAAAAAATAAGCCTCAATCTGGTCCTTACCTGCATAAAGATGTAATTACACTAGTTACAGTATTAATAATAATAGTAATGCATTGGATTTTATATAACACTTTATCATAGACACTCAAAGTGCTTTACAGAATTAAGGCATTGTTCTTTCACTCCACACTTAGTGGTGGTCAGCTATTAATGTAGCCACAGCTGCCCTGGGGCAGACTGACGGAAGCGAGGCTGCCATAGTGCCCCATTGGCCCCTCCGACCACCACCAATAGGGGTGGGAACCTCTGGGTACCTCGCGATACGATAAGCGATACAAAGCTCACGAAAACGATTATCTCACGATATGACGATACGCGATTATCAATATATTGGTCAGAAATCAATCTACGATAATCTATGACATTACAGGAAAAAAAAAGATTAAGTGAAAAAATACAATTTTTATTTCATATGTGGCACCTGGAATTCTCAGTGGTCTCCCATCCAACTATAACTAACCAGGCCCAGACCATACCTGTCAAAAATAAGGGAAATTTTCTGGCGCCCACTACAAGCCTTCCCACCCACCCAACCAAGCTCCAGTATCCCTTATATTTTAAGACAGGTGTACAATAAATCTAAAATACCCACTTGTCAACCACTTACTAAATATGATTATGTGATAAGAATCTGGTAGGTCGACCTTTATTAACATTGAAAAGCTGTGAACATTCCTACTAGGGCTGGGCAATATTGACAAAAACACATATCTCAATATATTTTCTCAAAATGGTGATATACGATATTAATCTTAATAGTTTTATTTCAAATGTAGTCTGACCAGAAAGACAATTCTGGGTTAAATTTGCTGATGCAAAATGCTACACAGGGACATTTATTAACAAATAGCTGATCAATATGTGTACACAGAAATCCATCCAACTGAGCTTTACATTCTCTTCTGAGAAGTAAAAGCAGTGAATCCTAATACTTGTATTTTGTACTAAGCTATTATATATATATCTATGAAATATTATAGCTTTTTATATCGCCAAAATAGAAACCTCGATACATCTTGAATCTCGATGTATGTTGCCCAGCCCTAATTCCTAAATTATAAAACAGCATAAATAAAAACATAAATGTGTATATGAAGTGCATGTGTTTATTTATTTAATATACTTACAGTTTATATACAAGTCAACACATTGCATATTAATTGTTCATTTCACATTGCTTTGTCTTTAAGTTAGACATTTACATTTTATTTTCATTATATATTTTCTTATAATTTCTCATGCTCACTCATGTGGTTCTCTGGTATTCACTAATGACTTATTAGACACATTTGTTGCAGAATTTACATTCTTTAACACTTTTTGAAAGCAGTGTATATTTGTGGAGCTTGTGATTGGCTGATTTTTCATGCTGACTTACTTTGTTTCTTCCTCCGTGGGAGATGCTAAAATCTCAGTTATTAATCTTACAGAACGTGTAACTGTGTCCCATCCTGCTGATCTTTAGGAAGGTAAACCATGTCCCATTTTCCAAGATATTTATACCAGTTCTTTGTTTTTTTTGCCGGAACGTCTTCATTGATCCACCTCTCTTCCGACTTGTTTCCGGGTTTGTTGCCGCTGCTGTCAGCACTAATCTCGCGAGAACTGCCACCTAGGCCATTTCAAATTTCACTTGGCAGTTATCGCGAGGCTAGTGATGGCGTTCAGTTTAGTAAGGCATCTTTTAATTATTACTACATTAAAATATGGGATATTTACAGGAAATTACTAATACGGGAGGATGGCGGGAAAAAGAGGTAAAATATGGCAGCTTCCTGGGTAAAACGGGATACTTGACAGGTATGGCCCAGACCTGCTTTGCTTCCGAGATCTAACGAGATCGGGCAATGACAGGCTGATATGGCCAGTATTAACACCTAATATACTCAAACATTTAATTTAATTGTGGGAACAAAAGCTGTACAATGGATTCTGCTTCTAATGAATTCATAGAGATCAAAGTTAAAACATGCAAGCACCACATGCATGAAACTATCAGACTGCTTTCTTAACCATACCTGAAAACTAACTATAATTTTTTTGAAATCACAAGGAGACAATACTTTTTCTGCCCCCATGAGCACAAAGTCTTTACTGGGTATTAAAAAAAGACAATTAGTTAGGAGGAATCTGGTGTTCTGTAGGATTATAAATTTAAAAAGCCAAATAAACCTAAAATCTTGTTGATAAGATTGCATATTCGATTTTTTTCAACAGATTAATACTTCTAGGTATTTTTGCAAAAACCATACTTAATTGTCTTTCAACAACCAAGTACCTTCAGGGGTCTATAATGTGTGTATCCCAATTAGAGAAAAACTGGCCATATATTGTGATATCTATAAAAAATAAACTTGTATTTTTTTATACATTGTGATATCTCTGCTAAAAATGTACGTGCATTTCAAAGAATAACAAAATACTTGTGCACACTGTCAAAGATTACAAACAAGGACGGACTTGCAGCCTGAATCACGGCATCTGTCTAACGCCTACATTCAACCTAAGACAGACACAGACAGCCACACCAGTCTGCCTAAATCCCACATACACAGACACTGTGTTTACACTGGAGACAGTCTGGATTAATATGCACAACACATGACACATGGCTACTGCCAGCTTTCAAAGACATGAACTCATTCTGAGCTGTCAGCATGCAACCATCTCCTACACTGGAATATAAAAATAGAAAAATTGATTTACTGTGTGCTGAGAATAACCATCAACACAATATATGTAACCACAGATACCGAAGGACAAAACCACTCAGTGGACCTAAAAAAGCAGCATACAAACACACGGAGATTTGTCAGCCGCCCGCCCCGACCTCCTCTCATCTCCACCCTCAGTTAGCCAGCATTGTGTGCTCTGAATGAAAGTGCTTCTGTGTGAGTGAGGGCTACAGTGGTGCATGGTGTGGACTGGAACAGACTGAATGCTAAGGCCAAGCACCAAACACATCTTTCACACAATCTCACACAGTCTCACACACACACGACAATTTTGCACGAAAAAAAAAAGCATATTACTGATATTTACAAACAAACACTCACCGTGCAGCTGGAAGTCCTCTCTTTCCCAGGTCGGCTCTGACCCGCTCGCCAACGTGACGATAAATATCTACAAGGGCTGTTACAGAGGCCTCACGTACCTAACCACACACACACAAACACATACAACAGAGGTTTATTAGGCTTAAACATGCACAGAAACACACTCACAAGCCCCTGCTTTATTAGTCCCACAGTTAACATAATGTCCTCTAACTTACAATAAAAGCATGAGCAAGAAAATGTGAACATAAAAGCAAAATGAAAAACATCGGCTTGACAGGTGCATTATAAACACTTCTGTGATTGGTTTGTGGGATTTTGTTATGGTCCTTCTGTGCTGCATAGGTGGGCGGGGGCTGTTCAGCAAGTTGATTGGCCAGGGCAGTATGTGGGTTGTTAATCATTGGGTAGAAGACAGAAGCAGATTTTAGCTTTGGAGAGCAACTCAGCAGGAGGCAAAACCTACTTTTCTTTATTTCTCCATCACTCTCACACACACACATGCACACACACATACACAGAAGCAGAGGTACGTGAGGTTCTGTGGTTTATGTTCCAAGTGTTAATGCATGGATTCAGCTATAAAGACCTAAGTGGAGCTACAGAACCATCTCCTCACTAATGATAGTAATAATCTTGAAGCTTCCTAAGGACGCCAGCCACTGGGGGATGGTGAGACCTAAATTACACACTTGACTCCAAGCTTGTGCTGTGACTGACATTTGAGCAGTTGGGTACAGAATTGAAAAATATCAAATTGATTAAACAATATTACAGAAAAATCACCAAAGTCATATGTTTAGATCTGACCTTTTATCTGAATGTAGCAGCAGAAATCAAGACTTTTTGGATTATTGAAGAACTACTGCAAAACCTGAAGCGTCATGTTCTGCTTCTAGGATGCATTTGCCCAGCAATTCTGCTTTGTTTGGGCCGGTGTGAACACGCAAACAAAGTACACATAAAGGCAAGGTAATTCTACAGTGTTTGTTTTGTCTTAAAACATCTGCAATTGAATTCAAAACTTTGACAGGACTATCCTGGTGTAAATACAGCCTTAAATTAGGTTTAGTCTTACAGTATATGTTGGTACCCAATCTGCTTTGAGTTTTGAGACCTTTTACAGTCGGTAATGTTTGTACACCACACCTGAACATTCTGTATGCTCTAGTTGATTGTGTACAGTACTATAACAGCACTGCATCTCTCACCTGTGGGTTTTGGTCCCCAGTCAAAGAACACAGATGAGGAACTAATTTGCTGAGGCTCAGAGTATGGGATCCATACCTAGAAGAGATGGGCACAAAAAGGACAAAATGAATACCTAAAAATATTAAGAATTTCCTGCATTCATATTTCAATTAGAGGCTCATCAGTCACTGCATGTCATAACGGTGACGACAGAGAAAAAATTGTAGTAAACTTAAGGTGATCCCTTCTGTGTAGGGGTGTGAAAAAAATCAATTTCAATAATAATAATAATAAAAAAATTTAAGATTTTTGTGTATTTGTGCAACATTTCAGTGGTTACAATGCTTTCAATGTGTTGCAATGGTTACTTGATGCACTTGGTTTTATGATGGCAGTGTGTAATGTCTGCAATATTTATGTATGCACAGGCATTTTATTTACATATAATCTGTTCAGATCAGTGTTAAAACTGACACTATAGGATAAATATTTTTTTCTTATTTTTGTGCATTGACAGTAACTCAGGGTGATTTGTCCTTAATGTTCTGACTTACAGTTGTTACAATGCCGTCATTATGTAGTCATGGTTACTTTGAGACGTTTACACAGTAGTTTCAGTGAAAAGAAACTTGTTGCACTTTATTTTATAATGGCAGTGTGTAAAACTGCATTTTCCTTTTTTCAGTGAAAATGTGCAAAAACACTAATAATAAATAATAAATAGGATGTTTTGAAGCAAATAGTTTTGACTCAATTTGTCTTCTGAATGATCAATATCTTCTGATGAACATATACAGCAACTTGATTTTTCATCTCTACGTTTAATTTTTATATTAACTGGGTAGAATATCGAGATATATCGTGATAATATTGTATTGTGACCCAAATATCGTGATACGTATCGTATTGCAACATCCTTGCCAATACTCACCCCTACTTCTGTGCCATGTACCATTTACTTTGTTACAGCTCAATTCATCTCAGGCCTCTTTGCCTAAAATCCAAGCATTTAGCATGACAGTGTCACTTCATTAGCAAACAGAAGCTAGTTAGTAAGTTAGCTAAGGAATTTTAACCGTGTGTGAAATTCAGGCTGAAGACACAACAAACAAGCATCTCTTTACTCTAATGTGTGTTTGTGTATCGATCCAATAAATCCACTAAAACTATGACAAACCTATCCTTGTAATCCATGGCTTTGCGGAATTTGGCTTCAGCCAGCTGCCAGGTTTTCACCTTGCATCACAATATTCATGTTCACACACGGATTTGCTTAGAAATGAGTTTATAGTTCTGAAGAACGTAGCATCATGTGACCAAAAAGTTTAGGTGCAAAGACTTAATCTGTGTTAAGTTTCCAGGGTCACAGAAGAATTAAAAGGATTAGTGCAGGACACAAAGAGAATGTGTTTCTCGAAACAAACAAAAGGGCCATGTTGTTGAGCGAAACCATTACGCCCCCTCACTGTGTACAAAACCAACACCGAAGATATAGATGACAGTGCAGAAAAAAGACTAAAAGAATCCCTTGTCAAAACTTCTTTGACTGTACTTTCTTAAAAGATGAAAACTAAATAATTTCCCATCCTACACTGTGTAAAATAATATTTTAATCTGCCTGGGAGGAACAGAAAGAAGCAGTAACTCACGTGCTGATGGTGGCAGAGAGGCAAAGACAGATTCCTTCTCGACTGCGAAAGTTCTTGTGTTTCAAACCTGGGAGCAGCTTTTCCCAAACGTACTGTGGAAACAGTGAAGAGAGATAGTCAGAAACAAACAGGAAAAGGTGGCTAAAATGGGCATCTCTGGGAGCCAATAGGAAGGCGTTTACAACACTGAAAATCCAAAACATTCCATGTTTTAACTTTGTTCAAGAATTTGACAACAGATTTCTATAAGTAATGACGACAGGAATAGGTAACATTGGTGATAAGTATATTAGCACCTTTTTTAAAACAATATATTTAATAATAGGGATGTCCCAATACAAATTTTTCATTTCCAATATGATACCAATATTGCAGCCTTGCGTAATGGCCGATACCGATATTGATCTGTATCAGCATGAATCAAACATACTTTTATTACTTTTTTTGTTTTTCCTTTAATAAAAAAATACAAATTACTTATTTTGTAGTGTGGAATGTTAGAAAAGGTTTGATCAAACAGAACAATAGTCAGCAACAGTAGGTATGAGAAAAACTGACCCATTTATTATTAACCAATTGGTTACATACACTTTAACTTTCAACATAATATCTACAGTATTCTACAATTGAAGAAATATAATAAAAAATAAATTGCAAAAAAACAAAACAAATTTGATATTTGAATCCGATATTCGTTTTCAGGCTGATATCAGACCGATATCGGATTGGGACACCCCTATTTAATAATGCATTCAAAATGTCCTTTATTTTAAGTTTTTTATTTTGCTTTTTGAAATACTAAATTATTACTGGTATATATTGACACATCTAAATAAGATCATCTTCTTTGGCCAGAAAAAAAAACCTTTAAAACTAGTTTAATGTGACAAAAACATGTGCATGGTTGGATGAACTTGGACATCTTACCATTGGCGAGGCCACCACTTCCATGCAGTGGAGGATGAGAGTTTGGCTGTTTTCTCTGACCTGGTCCCTCCCATCTCCCAGCCTGTCCACCAAAGCTGGCAGGACTGCAGTCAGACAAAAAAAAGCAGAGCATGTTAAATCAAAAGGAATATTGTGGCAATGATGAGAGCCACTGCGGAGAAAAAAAAATGTTCTTCAAAATCTGTGTCAAGTAGGCAACAGAGAAATTAGGCCATATATGATGCTAGATTATAAATGTAAAAGAATAAAAGAGTGCCCCCTAGTGGAGAGCATTAAAAAAAAGTTAACCAAGACCAGTTTACATTCCATATATGGTCTGTGTGTGTGAATGATGAAGGAAAAAACATAGTACAGCGTAAAACGCTAAGGAACAGTGAAGCAAACACCAGGTCCTGACACTGAGAAATACAGAAGAGGAAATGAGAAATGAATCGTAACTAAAACAATGTCAAGATCATGAAATGTCCTCATGTCACCGAGGCCTTGATGACACTGTGACAGGAAACAAAAACAGAAGGCATGAGCCTGTGCATGTATGTGAGTTTCTTAAAGTAAGACAAAGCGCGATCATTTTTGTTTGTTTAAACTCAGCTTAAAAGATGATTTGATGTTCCTTAATGAATGAAAACAGTTTGAATAGGAGATCTTGTGATATTAATGTGCTTTGTTTACAAAGACTACAGAGTTAAACCAGTGATGATAAACCGACAAGAGTCTATTCAAATCCGGATAATATCCCACACTCCCAAAGAGAAGTAATCTCTTCACGAAAACTAATCAACACAGTCAATTCCCCATTTGAAAATAGCATTAAAAAAAATAAATCAATTGTTATCAGATAACCTCAGTGTCTGATTAATGTCATATACTTTCTGGACCTGTGTGCTTCGCACATTGGTAAAATAGATTATGTAGTTCCCCTGATAAAATACAAAATATGATAAATCGGCATACAAATCTGTTTCTTTCAGAGATTTGCTGTAAAAACCAATTTCATATTTTTGCTACAACATACTTGGCAAAGGATCAATTAAGGTCCAAAATAATATATAACACATAACTGCAAAAGTTTAGCCTGTCACCTTCTCATGTTACATTGAAAAATCTTATTGAACTGGCCACAATGAGATAAAGCATGCAGACATTACATACACATTACACACACTTCTGCCCTCATTCCGAGCCTGGAACATTAGCAAAGGGAGTGATAGAGTGATGTCATCTGCCTTAATTTCTGTGAGTGTGTGTGTGTGTCATAACAGCTGGTTGGCCTGGCAACAAGAACAATAACCTCGAACGGAAACAAAACGACAAGGGGGTCATTGTTTGGCACACCGATGTGCCCAGCAGCAGTAGAGATGAAAATATGCAGTCCTGCTTGAAAAGAACCACTGTATTAGACGGTTACAAAGCTACATATTACTTTGTTTCAAACACTGTTGTCTAATGTCACCTGAAGGTTTCACTTTGAAGCTGCCTGGCAGGATGTTCTCATAGACCTGGAATGCAAACTATTGCACTAAACCTGCCCTGTAGATCAATACAATCACGCATTATCAATGTTGTCAGTTCTCTGCTCCCTCTACTCAGTAAATGTATGAGAGAAAGAGAGAGAGAGAGAGAGATTTCAAATGCATGGAAAAAGATTCCATAACAAGCACACAGAAGATTTTTACCATCAGTATGAAACACACACACACGCACACACACAGAGTCTTAAAAGGAGTGGGTGTGCTCATACTAGTGTGGGTGTAAACTGGTGTGTGTATGTGTGCATGATGAGACAGGACCACTTGTCCAAAAGCTGCACTGCAGGGTTGAGCAGGTTTGTAGGGGACATGACTTGCCTACCAGCCTGACATGGACAGCTGGCGACACCTTAAGCAGTTTCTCTCTCACTCACACACACACACAAAGGATGGCATTGACACAACACAAACAGACAGACACACAAACACAGAGCAAGAAACCTGATGCCAGACAAAGTCGGTGAAGTTATGAACATAAGGTGTGGTTTGGGGGTCCAATAGGGTGAGCTACCGTGGTCCTAAATATAGGAACTAAAGGATGTATAATGGAGGGGAGGGGGGGTGCCAGGCTGGACAGCAGTGCTGCGTGTGTGTGTCTGGTTCAGGGGAACCACAAAGTGGAAGTGAGAGAGAAAAATAGAACAACACGTGACCAATGGTCTGGACAACAGCAGTCAAAGCATCGCATATCAACCAGTAGTGATCCATACAGACATGCTTTTTTCATTAGGAAATTTGTACTTGTGACTAAAAGGTTGTACTTCCATTCAATGTTTCTCTCCCATTACTCTTAAAACTTCTTAAAATTAAATTTTAAATGTGTGTACAATCTTGTGCCAGACATTGTAAGTAAAATGATAGAGAAATGCAACCCCTGTGGTATCACCACTAGAGGTGCGGCAAACAGTGACTGTAGACCAGTTAAGACCACCTTCATGGTAAAGGGTCCACAGATCGGGAACAATCTACCTGCCAAACTGAAAACCCTCACAGATCCAAACTTGTTTAACTGCAAAGTGAAGCCCTGGTTAAAGTTAAACCAAGCCTGTGAACACTGAATGCATTTAAAAAGTTTGTAAATTATTTATATTTTAGCATCTTGTATGTATAACTATGACTGTTTGCTTTTGCTCATGGACATAGCATCGGTTGCTATTTTAAATGTAACAATGCTTTCTGTTCTGTCCCTCTTAAATAAACGAATTAAAAAGAGATTACTTTAATGAGGCACTCATGACAGAAACTACGGAAACTAATAATTACTGTGGTTAAAGTCCTTAATTACACCTTATGCAAACATTTGCGACAGGAAAAACTTGCACAAGAAACCGCCTGATGTCTTATACATAAGTATAATTTGAAATATTAAGTATTTTAAAGTTAAAATTAAGCAAAAGTTACAATTTCATTGTTGTCCACAAGCTAAATGTGAGGAAACAGGCCAATGAAAACCATGTAGTTATGAAATGTCTCACCTGTGCTGAGGTATCCTTTGAATCGCTCTCCTAACCGATCCACAAAAGCCCCACAGATATCTATCCCCAACAAGGCCACCTGAAAATCACAGTGCAGGAGAAAGTTAGAGCAGGTCACATGACACATGTAGCATTAACCAACTGATTCCTCATCTGGGTGACAGCAGAGAAAGACACGCTCCAAAGGTTACACAGTTACAGTCACTTTTTACTACATGTGTTTCACTGGTTCAGTAATTATTTCAGGATTCAACAATATGAAGTGGTCACACAAATGTTGAACTTCAAATAAAGGTTAAAAGGATTACAGCATTTGCACACGAGCAGCACGTCCACTTCCACAAATCTACCTTTCCGGCACGGAGAGACACTGCTGAAAAAACAAGTGGAAATTACACCCAAATAGGAAATGATTCAAAGTTTAGTGGTGGGAGGTAGTATAGAGTACGGGTGGGGGGGAAAAAATTATTTTACGATTTATTGCAATTTTTTGGGTGCCAATTTTAATAATCGATTCTGCTTCCCAGTATCGATTTTTTTTTAAATTGTATTTTTCACATTTTTGTGGGCGACCAATGAGTGGTGGTAATTCACCAACAACTGAGTGCAAACATGAGGAAGAGTTGTTGCAGTGTGGGATTTCCCTTTAGCAAACAAACCAACAACCGTGATTAAACCTGCACGATTTAAATCAAAAGTATGGACATACTTTTGATCGATTCTATGGTGAACGTATTTAGCTTTAAACTTTGCTCTGGACAAGTAGCGTATTGTGCAACACAACGACCATTACTGCTCATCTTGTCCGTCACCATCCGGACATAAAGCTAGAGCAAGCAAGATAAGACACCCGGCAGCCGACCAAGGAACCCTGGATGGGATTTTGAATAAACTTATCCAGATAATGAAGCCAGTCAAGGTGGCTACGTGCTTTATGTCAGATGAGGTGGACGCAAACTAGGGCTGGGCGATATATCGAATATACTCGATATATCGCAGCTTGTAGTCTGTGCGGTGTTGAAAATGACCATACCGTTAAACTCGCGGACTTTTTTATTTATTTTTTTTTGATTTTTTTTTTTTTTTAAATATCTTAGTGGCATTATGCACAAAAGGTGCACTTAAATTTAGTGTTGTTTTGAAATGTCATCTTAATGACAACATGCACAAAAGGGCACTATTTGTTTTAAAATATTGTAGTGGCATTATGTACAAAAAGTGCACTTTAATTTTGTGTTTTGAAATGCCATGTGAGTTGCATCCTGCACTAATGTCTTGTTTTGAAATGTCTCTGTGACAATTTTGCACAGAACGTGCACTTTCTGTTGACAATTTTATGTTTGAGCCACTCACTGTTTAATAAATACAGTTATGTCAACTTTGACTTAGTTGTGATATCCCCTTTTTTGCATGAAAGTTTAAAATTGGCATATTAATGCAGTATGATCAAGAATGTTTTAATGTAGACATATAGAATCATCATACTGGTGTGATTTTGTGCATCAAAGTGTTAATTCAAGGGTAATGCAAAATATCGAGATATATATCGTGTATCGTGACATGGCCTAAAAATATCGCGGTATTTATAAAAGGCCATATCGCCCAGCCCTAACGCAAACCTGTCCATCATAGCCCCGCTACACGCACAGCTCCTCCAAGAACCCAGCCCCCCTCACCCCCCTCACCCTGGGAGACTCTACAGTGAGCTCTGTGGAGTACTTCTGCTTCCTGGGGACCATCATCACTCAGGACCTCAAGTGGGAGCTGAACATCAGCTCCCTTATCAAAGAAGCCTCACCCACTGACCCCCACCCTCACCCCCACCCCCACCCGATCACCACCTCCATGATGACATTATCTGCTGCACTGTAAATATATATATATATATATATATATATATATATATATATATATCCTATTTATCCTTTATTCTCTATCTAACCTTTATTTATCCCTCATCCTTTATATTTATCATTATTATTATTTTTTTTTTTTTTGTTGTTTGTTTTGTGCACCAACTACCAAGACAAATTCCTTGTACTGTTCTAAAAACTGTACATAGCCATTAAAAACATTTCTGATTCTGATTCTGATACACGCCAAAAGATTAACCATCAGCATTTCTAATAAGTTCAAATTTACCAGTTTTAGATGGGACAAAATGTGTTATATTTAATTACATTTTGTCCTTGTTGCCCACTCCTTTTCTTGGAAGGATGGTGGCTGCTGCGTCGCGGAGCAAATCAGCCGTGTGCCGCGGGGTGCACGTCAGCTGCAGCTTGTGAAATGAAACTCTGACAGACAGCACAATGATGTCCACGCTGGTCAACTATTTTAACACTGTGTCCAATGTAAAGCCACAGTTTGATCACACTACAGAGTAAATAACAAGTGTAACATTGACGACATGATGATGATGACTGATGTGCGCTGATTATTTCTGAATGTAAGAAGTTCATATAATCAGACTTTCCACACAAACGTTATTCGTCACTATGAGGGGAAAAAGAGATATTTAAACTGTGACACGGACAGAAAAATGAGGCTGATTTTTACACTGCAGTACATTGTGACTTCTCTTTTGGAGCAGCCTAACTACCAGCATGTTAACCAGATCTTGTTCCTACACAAAAACTAGCCACTCCAAAGCACTAGATTGATGAACATTAAAAGTTTCAATTGACTAACTTCAAAAAGTTTTGTACACATTTGTTTTTTTGTACATGTTGTTTACCTCCTTTCTGATGGAGTTTTTATTTTATTTATTTAAGTCTAAATAATAATAAATCACTGAATAAATAATGATAAATCAGTGAATGACTGAATGTGATGTGCATTGTTTTTTTTTTAAACTGTGACATTTTTCTAGAAGTTTAAGATTCAACTTGTGTGTTTGGATATAGAATAAATTGTGATCATCGTCACTGTAGAATCGCAATGCTTGTAAAATCAGAATCACCATTAAAATCAAATCAGGACAAAAGGGTATCGTCCCAGCCCTAGTACAGAAGGTTTTAAAAGTCCATTAAACTGATTCCAATCGTTCCACTCAATGTTTCTTCCTGTTTTATATGTAAACAACAAAATTACAAAATTAATTTAACTGCTTTGCTTGATATTGTGAAGCGATAATAAAATCGTTATTTCTTTAGTTGTTTTGTCTGTTTGTCATTGTTTAGTTTTTTTAAAAAAAGATGGGACTCCTCTTTGTTCAGTAAAGGTTAAAAAAAAAAAAAAACTGACATGGACTGAGCTGCACTGCAGCTTACGCAACCTCAAATTTAAAATATTACTACATGAGGCAAGTGCATTGTAAGATGTCCAAGAAAATCATAAGTAAAACCTTTCCTAAAGACCTTGGCTTTGCAGACTGTCTCCATTCCAGATCTACAATCAAATCCAAAGATGTTCCATGATCTTAACCAGAATCACTTACATATGTGTTCCATAAGTAGAGGCTTATCCAGATGTTTTTTATATTGGGACATCTGTCTGAACTGTCACATCACATTTCATCCTATTTTTAAGACTGAAGTGAGACAGACGTCACCAAAGTTCTACCCAGGAGGAAGACAGACGTGATAAGATCATTAATAAACCACAGGAAAAACATGCATGTCAGCAGAAAAACAGCTTTGATGATCTGATCGCAAAACTACTTTTAAAAAGTGAGACAATCCCATCAAGTCCGGAACCAAGTCCCTTGCACAATTGCACTATTTTCACTTTTCTGCTGCAAAATTGTACAAATTATTTTTTCAATTCAATTTATGATATTTCTTATTAAGTGTTTTACAACTGTCCATGTATGAGACATGAACGATGATTTAAGTATCCTTGAATTCTCAGTGTGAACCATAAGCGCAGAGATAGATGTGAACTTGAACATGAACTTTATTAATCTCGTCTCCTTACTGACAAAGCAATCTGCAAAATGTGTAATTATATCATTGAAAAGTGGACTGTTAGACTGGACTGTGGACTGTTAGAGTTAAACTCGGACTTCATTAAAAAAAAGCCAACTTGAGTAGATGTCATCATCCTTGCAGAGCCACTTGAGTAGAAAATGAAGCCAAAAAAACTAATTTAAGTTGAATTCCTCCATTCAGGAGAATATGTTCAACAAACTCCTACTGAAGGACGTCCACTGTAAGCTGGTTCTTATGTTTATTGTTGAATAACGTTTCTAAGGTTAGTGTGTATGTCAACAGCTGTGACTGATGCCGATTATGTAATTCCATTGTGTCCTCATTATACTACATACATAACACCAGCTAATGAGAATGCACACTGGGCTGTACATATGTGATATGATACATATGGGTTCAAAGAAAACTTGCAAATCATTAGGTGAAGTATTCATATTTTTTCTATTCTCTGTTGGTGGAATTTATATTTTTACAGAAAGAAAAAAAAACTGACAAGACCATGCAATATAAAGGAAGGTTGGCAGATTTTACGTCCAGCAGTAATGTTGAGTTTTCCACTGCGTTTCTGATTAGAATCACATCCCACACTGCAATGTGCTCTTGGAATGCTTGTTTTGGCACTGCTGCAGTCAAACTGAGCGGCACAAAAAGTAAATCCAGTCTAATCGTACACCGCAGACTTGGCCCTGGACTGAAACCGACTGCAGTTTTTCTTCCTATTTTAGTCAAAGCCCAAAGCCAGGTAAGCACTGGGATGAAACACTAGGAGAGCAAGGGAGCCCAGGAAAACAGGAAACAGTGACGCGGGGCTGAGTTACTCTAGCAATAACGCAAAAATGTCCTGCAGACGAAATATGAGCCGAGGGTCAATATGATGACTCGTTCATACTGACCTAATTGAGGGGGAGGAGAAGTAGAAGGCGGAAAAGGAGCGAGAGAAGCAGAAATAAGAAACAGTTTGAGATAGAAGCAGCCCTTGCCCCCTCCACTGCTCACCCACCTCCACCCAACACCCCAACGTGCTCAATGCGCACAACCATATGGCATCTTTACTAAAAGAAGATGAACTGTGCTAATTATTTGCCCAGAGCATGACAGAAAGGGAATTAGTTTGTCATGTTCCTACAACTTGTCTGGAAAAAAAAGCTTTATTTTTAAACAAAGAGAGAAAAGAACATAAAAATGGCCATTTATATTCTCTATAAACACTGAACATGTGATGAATCACTAATCAGACACAATCTACTTTACACCACTTCATCTTAAGACTGTAAGCAGCCACACAAAGCGACATGGGTATGCAAAAAAAAAAAAAAAAAACTGTAAACATGTAGACTGGTATGAATGGTTCTTTGTCAAAGCCCAAGACATTGCACATGGTGGATTAGCCCTTTAACTTGCACTCCATGTAAAGGGTTTACTCCCCTTTTAAAGAGGTCTAAAAAGGGTGGAAAACTAAGTCTCAAACACCAACATGAACGACTTAAAACATACAAAGACAGACTGTTTAAATTAGCAATTTTCTCTTTTTGGATTTTAACCAATGACAAGGTTACAGTTGGGCTATAAGAGGAGTGTGCCAATCGGAAACCAGGAAATGACTCAATAAATTAATGTCTGAAACAAATGCCCCTCTCACTGCCTATTTGCCAAGATTTTAGTGTATTTCAAGTTACAACTTTTAAAACCAAGATTACTTTGATATGATTGATGGCCGGGGCATCAAAAACTATATGGAAATCAATGAACTGAACTGTGACCACAGCATGCAGTCCATGAAGAATCAATACTCTCTGTTTGTCTCTCTCAAAAGCACTTTGAGCTCTGTAACACAGCTAAAGTAAAGCGCACACACGTGATAAGCCTAACTGTTCATGGAATTTAAGTCATGAAGCAAACTAAACATTGGGAAAGAAGGCAAGTTTTTTTTGTAAGAAGTTAAAAAAAAAGTATTTAACAAGAGTAAGACTTGTTAAATTGAAGAAAATCTCAGAAAATGCCTATGCAGTCTCCATCACTAAGCTATTTTAACACTTGATCATCACTCCATCACTGAAGGTGCCATAGCTGACTCAGCATCTTACGTTTTTTATTGAGTCAAACTGTTTCTACTGTTTTAATGCCTCGGCATGGTAACAGTGATGGAAGTTACCATATGTTAAGGTTTTGTTTATTCAGATAAGGTTTTTCGGGAAAGTTTTATCTTTTCTGTCAGAGCGTGACAGAAAAGGAATGAGTTTGTCATGTTCCGACATCCTGTTTGAAAAAAGCTTTACTTTTAAACAAAAACAGAAAAGGACAAAGAGTATCACCTCTGAGGAAGACTGGCAGATGAAAGTCAAAACATGTCAAGAGATAAAAACATTTCCTGAAAATCCTTGTTTGAATAAATGGAACCTTAACGTACGATACAATTACAGTTTACAGACGGACCAAATGCTAGTCTGCAGAAGCATGAACATAACATCTATTGCACTTCACCGGATTTGTATTTCTCTTACACAAATATCGATACTGTAGTGTCAACACATTAGACATTTTTAATTTCCACTTTGCATCTGTGAGACAGGTGCATCCTTTACGTTGTGGATGTGGTGGGAAAAGTGCCATTGTTGTGTCAGACTACAGAGTGACTAGTTATGTCAGACTTCTTCTGCCAGAGGCTGAGAAGTGCTGTCAAACTAGACGTGCTTACAAAGGACAGAGGATGCTTTGTTGTGCTGAACACACTACGCCGAGTCGTGCTGCATCAGTGCTGACGATGATTTTCAGTCCAAACAGTAACTTGAGAGTCAGCATTAATCACAGGTGTAATAGAGAGATCTATGAGTGTTTTGACTGTCAGGTTAAGTTTGAAGATTGAATTTCCAAAGTTGGAAAGAAGTTAAAAGACGTAGAAGAAAAATAAACCATAAGCAATGAAGAGAAAACAGGGCATTGATGGGAGAAAAACAAATGAGTTATAACCATTATGAACCCTTCCCCCATCAATGGTTCTACACAGCCTCCGTCATCACAACAGCATCAAGCCAACCAGCCACAGGAATGTGCTGTGGGACTGAGATTTACAGTGTCTGTCTTTTATACTCAAGTATTACACTACTGCATTTACTTCTCTTTAAACTTAGATATAGAAATACACACGACACATAAATCTCTTTAAATGCTTAACGATTTTTAGAAGGAAAAGCTTTGGATGTGCTGTGCTTCATATCTAATAAGAAAATAAAATCTTCAATGACTTCCTGGCTACATGTAGTGCCACAGAGTCTAGTAATATTTGATGAATATTTAATGTGTGTTATTTATTCTCCTGTATGCCAATTAAATTCTAATGCATCTACAGTTTACACTTAAACTTCTGGGACATGAGAATTCACCTTGAGGACAAATATAGTATCAATCTACCTTCTGTGATAAAATAAAACATGCGCAGGATGCAGCAGTATACACGCTCTCTCTCACCTTGAAATTGCTTGAGTTCACCCATCCTGTCAACTCGTCTATGGTCTTATCTAGTCGGGGTTTGTCCTGCTCCACGTCCGGGGAGCGTTGAGGGTTGCTCAGGTAGTCTATGAGGTCCTGGCCCACCTGCAGTCTACGGGTAACATCCTTCTGCACAACCTGCTGGTAAAAATAGTCCATGTTGTCTTGTTCCCCCATGTCACTCAGTGCCGCGCGGCGAGCCACCTGAGCCGGCCCTGGACAGGGGACAAAGATTGAATAAGTGCTCCGGCACAGAAACAAAGAGACTTTGAGGTTATGATGGCGTCCAATTGATGTCTGCTCAATGAAACACACTCACAGCAGGCTCCTTCAATGTATCTAGAGTACAGCAGGCCAACAGAGTAGGCTGGTTGTCTGTTATGCTAGCGAGCACAGCGACACAAACAATGCCAGGCAGCGTCCCGTCGAGCTAGCAAAGCGGCTAACGTTACAGTTCTGTGTGCCTCACGCCGGGTTTTACTCCATGCTCCATCACAGCGGACTCAAAGTGCTGTCCGCCGTCCGCTTCGGCTACTAGAAACTATCACCAAACTTCCACGGGTCCCAGGCGTCAGGGGTGACGGATTAATCCGTAAAGAAGGATGGAAGAACGCGGCGGACAGTCAGCGATGGAAAGACCGCAAATCATCAACAGCGACAGGCCGACCGCAGTAAGCCTGCGACATGCCTGAACAAAAATACCACTTAATTCCCTTTACTGAGAACTATGGTCGTTTTCCAGCAGAAATGCAACCTTGCTCACTATTAAAATGACGTGGGACACATTAGTCATTATAATTTTTTTGTATCTTTTTCAATAGGGGTCGTACATTAAACTTTACAGTAATGTGGGCGTGTCTGGTGGACACACAAGTCTCTGGTGACACCTAACGGTTAGCTGCAGAATAGCATGGACTCAGTTTGCCGCAGAGGTGAGCTCAGCAGGGTTTTTTTTTTTTTTTTTTACATAAACCCATTATAATTAAACCTTAAGTCGATGAACTATAAGATTCAAATTTTGTTTTCATGACAATCTTAAACATTTACAACCTTTAGAAATATACAGTATTATTATGTATTTTTTGTTGTTGATACATTGGTTGTGTGAAAAAGAACATGGCAGGTGATGTATAATTTTGTAAAGGTAGTATGATATATCGTGCAACAAGATATTGTGATATAACGTCACAAGATGTTACGAGTGGTATTGCAGGGGTTAGATTATTATTTTTTTTTTTTAAATCTAAGATCTACTACATGAGATTTTCTTTTTTTTTACATTTTTATTTAGTTATTGAACTGCATCTTATTGTGTCTTTTTTCCTTTCCATAAATATTATATTGTATCATTATCACGAACCCATTACCTTCTATTGTGTCATTTCGAGAACTCAGTTTATATCCTCACTCCTAATATAATTTTTTTTACATCATCATATACAGATTTTTGTCCCAGTAATTATATTATCCATGCGTCCTTCCTTTTTGTACCTAACCCTGTACTCGGGGTCTTATGGGGTTTATTGGTTCTCATCTCGGCCATGAGACTGGGAACGTCCAGCACAGATCACCAGTCTCTCACAGGACCAACACATGGACATGTAAGCACTATCAAACATAAGGTAAGTAAGAATCGAACAACATACACATGAGGAGAACATGCAAACTCCACACAGAAAGGTCTCAAGAATCAAACTCAAGCCTTCTTGCTGAGCCAGAGGCTCCATTTTCCTCACAAAACTTAACCTTCAGTAACCAGTCAAATATTAAGTCATTATAAAGCAATTATACTATATTTTGAACTACTTCAATTGCAGATTGCCTTTGAAGTAAATACCTTTTGATGCACACATGCTATATATTTGTCCACTTCAACCTGTTGTTTTTCTAAACACATCTAATGAGTACTTACCAGCAACAACATTTCAGCGTTATGACAACTGATTTAAAATGAAGGAGAAAAAAAGATTCCACACTGCAGTCAAAACACATTTACCATTGGTCACCTTTATTTATTTGTTTTAATTTTTTTTTTTTCCTGTATTTTCCCTAAAAATAAAAGTGTTAAAACAGCTTTTAAAGAGAGGACAATAGAATCACAGCCAGTCAAATCAGCTATGTATCCGAGTCTCTTTATCCGACTGCACTCTTTAGTTCTTGTTTGTGTCCTATCCATCATCCTGCCAGTCTCCCTATTGTTGGAGCAAAAATGGTTTATTCGCACATTGAAAGCTGCTCATTTTTATGTTTCCAGTGCAGTAAATATTTGCTTTCTCTAGCACTGTGAGTTGCTTTTATCAATCATAACAGTCTGTAAAAGTGAAATAAATGGATAGTTCTGTTTTGTTTTTTTAAATAAATGCATTTACCACGCATTTTGCCAAAACCTCGTCTTCTTCTTCTTCAGTTGAACGAGTGATGATGAAATTCATTAATTTATAGCAGATTTTGTGCAAAGTAAAAGAAGTATAGTTTTGTTTGTATAGCTATTATGTGTACAGAAAGACACAATTTTTATATATATATATATATATATATGTTTGTTAATCTTTAAAAAATAAATAAATAAATACGGGACTTCGAGGACTTCCTATGACACAAGATCACATGATTGTCACAGTCTTATATCTGTTGTAATAGCTTTAAGCCAGTTTTTTTGTTTCACCTTTAAAGTAACACTAACATTCAACTGGATCGATATCCTCACTCAATAGAAAACCTGAACTGCAGGCGTCAAAGTCCACTTTAAACAGTTGGTAAGCCGTGAATCAGAATGTTTGGTAGCTAACTCTGAACTGTGTGAGGACTCAAAGCCGTAGATGTAAACAAGTTAATTCTGTGAGGCTAAACTCATCCAGGATGTAAACAAATTGTTTAGTGGCCAAGCAGGAGCTATAGTGCACAGGGCTACTGACAGGATTGGATCAGGGCCTATCAGCCAACATCACTACCAGTACACAGGAGAAGCCTCTCATCCCAGCAGCATACAGTGTTCACTTAGTCTGAATTTTAGGTCCTTTTTTTTTTCTTCTTTTTTTTTTTTCATACAGCAATGTTTTTCTTTTACAGTTCAAACAGAAAGACAGATGCGTCTTCCTATTTGAACAGACAAGCATGGACAACTACAATAAACACTGAAAAACGAGGAAGGGAGGAGTGGCTGGTATCCGCCCCCATTTTTTTTTTGAAAATAAGTTGCTGTAAATCTTTTTTTTTGTTTTGCAAAACATTCTCTGTACACACAGAATCAAGAGCTCAAAAGACGTTTTGTTGGATGCACAGGCATGTCATGTGTCCTGGTCCCATTCTTTTCCTCCAGACTCTTTCAATACCACAGAGATTCGATGGCTGTGCTGAAGCTTTGTATCCAGAAGATCTGTATCTCACCCACAGCTTTGCTCTTGTATTATTGGTCAAAGCAGAATGGATCACTGGATGGTCACAAAGAGGTGTCATGTGAATGCGTCAGATGATACTCCACATAAAGAGATTTGTTGTCCCATGTTATAAATCATCTTTTCTTTCTTGGATTACATTTTAGGTTTTATTTACGGTAGTTAATCACCAAATCCTACTTACTCTATACCCTCTGCAGCTGTTTGGAGGCAGTCATTCACAACCACAGGTGGGAGAGTCCAGGTTTGAGGGAGAACCTGTTTTTCTCGAGATGAAACGGAGAGAAACAAAGAGAAAAAAACTTCCCTCGTTGCTGTAATTTTGCAGTTGCTGAAATGCTGATTGGTTGGTGAGCAGGAGTAGAGAGAAGGAACCACCCGTTCCCGGACCAATTGGGGATCAGTGGTGAACAGGAGCAGTGAGTGGGTCCAGCCCCTCCCCTCCTCCTCTTCACCTGGTCCAGCCTCCCTCTCAAACTAACCCAACCTGAGTCCCATCAAAGCAGCAAGACCTGTAGACAGAGGTGTCCCCCCCTGGCCCTCCACTGTCAGAGGATGATACAGCAACGGCACAATCGCTGGCCACCTCCATGCACAGAGGGAGGGGGCGTCACTGGGGCAAAGTAGGCATGGACTTTGATCTCTGGAAGGTGGGCCTGTGGAAGAAAAATTATTTACTTTATGACTTTTAAGGGTTTACATTTTAAACTCTTTGTTTAGCTGAGGAACCATTTTTAATATTCAAAATAACAAGAAGACATAGTCATCAACATGCCCTGCCAGATTGGTTGTCATTATAACTCACAACCTTTTCCTAAATACATAATAAAATATTATGACATCAGAATATAAAATTACTAACTATCTTAAACGATTCCTGAGAAAAGCTGTCCCCTTTGAAGATACCTTGAACAGAGTAAAGAAAAAAGGAACAAGGGCAATAACTCCGGAAAAAATAATTGCGCGCTTCTCATTTTTGAACTCCATCAAGGTATTGATACCCTGAAGCCACACACCGAATTTGGTTATCCTATCTTAAACAGTTTCTGAGAAAAGCTGTCCCCTTTAACTCGGACAGAAGGCGCTCAAACCTATAGCCCCCTTCCACACTTAGTGGCGGGGGACAATAATAAGGGGCAGGAAAGTATGAAAATTTCATCCTGCTTCTTTTCAGGCACAGTTACAGACAGAAGAATATCATTGTTTGCTTCCTTTATGTGTTGCATTTTTGGTGGATTTTCTTTTTCCTTTGGGAATTGAAATAGTTTAAGTCTAAAATATACATTTACATGATAGAACATAACTGCCTGTTTAACTTTAAAGAGTAATTAAACCCAAAAGCCACTTATTTCTGCTGAAAACGAATGTATTTGGGTGTTGATTGATTCTTTTCCAACTCTTGACATTTTAGTCAAAGAATTTTAATTTGGCATATTTTATTGAAAGAATGTAAGAGTGACTGCCCTCTATGGGTGGAAATCAGTGCTACTGACCCTGATGCGTTTGATGCCGGCCCGGGTGACTTGCTGACAGTCATAGAGCTCGATGCGCTCCAGCCGATGGCAGCTCTTAAGGTGCTCTAGGGTCACGTCGGTGATGAGGGGGCAGTTGTCCAACTCCACCACCGTCAGCCGCTCTTGGCCACAGGCACTGCTGCTCAGGGCTCTGATGCCATCGTCAGTGATCAGCTCGCAGTGGGAGAGAGACTGTCCAGGGCACAGGAGACACCGATGGAGAGACAAGGACAGATGGATTAAACCACCCACAGAGGCTGGCACACACACACAGACCTGGAGGTGTAAATGTTTACCAGTGCTTGCAGCCGAGGACAGTGGATTGACAGCTGAACCAGGGTGTTATCTGTCACCTGAGGAAAGAACAAGCTTGATTAACGTCCTGCTTTCATGTTGAAGGACATCCCAGAGCCTCAGTCCTCAAGGCATGTGTTGCACATTTGAGAATCACACTCGTACATTTTATCCTCTTTGTTTTCCTCCTTGCGTCGTGCACAAAGTAAATCTAACACACATAGCTCACTCACCCTCTCACCAGCAAAAGTATATGCTGTTATTCACAAAATTACAACAACATCTAATCTGCAACCTAAATTAGGGCTCAAACATCACAAAATGACAATTTGTTCTGGACCGATTCTAAATTTACAATATTCCCCGGCCAAAATCACCAAATTAAGAAATGCTCTTACCAAAATACATTCTTCTAAGTCCATTTTTTCAAGCTCATGACAGTTCTGAGGGGACAAACAAGTTTCAGCTTTAAACAAACATTGAACTATAACGTATAAAAGTAATTGTCTGTGCTTAAATCAAACAGGTCAACATGTAAAAAAAAAGTATCTTACTCTGGCCAACACAGTGAACCCAGCATCTGTAACATGGGAGCATCGTGCAGCTTCAAGGATCCTTTGAACAGAATTTTATTTTATTCTTTAAAGAAAAGGTGTGTAAAAGACATTTTATCCATATTGTGCAACTCATAATGAATGTTAAGTACATCATCTGCATGTCCTGGAAAACATGTGCTGTGCAGAGAGGCCGCACTAAGATAGTATGATCAAACATTCAGTGAGTAAAATAAAACCTCTGAGGTGGTAGTGGTAATAATAATAATAATAATAATAATAATAATAATAATAATAATGCATTGGATTTATATAGCACCTTATTTTGATGACTCAAAGAGCTTTACATGGCATTATTCTTTCACGCCACACTTGGTGGTGGTAAGCTACTATTGTAGCCACAGCTGCCCTGGGGCAGACTGACAGAAGCGATGCTGCCATAGTACGCAATCGTCCCCTCCAACCATCACAAACAATCACTCACACACTACATTCATACTAGGCAATGTGGGTGAAGTGTCTTGCCCAAGGACACAATGATAGATTCTACTGAAGCGACTGCCACCCCACTGTGGTTCCTGGAATTGGGAGTTCTGTGAATGTTTCTTACTTGAGTCGGGGACAGTTTAGTCCCAGTGCAGTGAGAGAGGCATCAGTGATGTTACTGCAGCCGGACACACAGAGGATCTGCAGCTTGTGGCACCCTCGGCAGAGACTGACTAGGCCTTCATCGGTTATCTGCAGAAAGCGACACATGGTAAAAAAAAAAAACTCAAAGTCATGGAGACACAGGCCTCTTTATCATCTGTGCCACAAACTAATGTTTGTCATACTGTGCAGGACTGCATATTGATGGTGGTCAGCTCAGGGCAGTGTTTCTGAAGGTGTTTCAATGCTCCGTCATCAAGCTGCGGAAAAAATGACAGTAGGACAGTGCAATTATTCACAACAATGATCGATAACTTAAAGATTTCAATTAAAATTTAGGTTACCTCGACTGCATTCAAGAAATCTTTTTTTGGAGGGGATTACCGGTATTGTTTATGATAGACATTAGTGCTTATATATGTCTACCCTAGAACTTAAAAGATGATTCAAATGCAATTTAAACTAAATATAGAATTTCAAAGTATTCAGAGGCAAAAGAAGCATCAGTGTGAAGTAAATCAACACATCTGGTAAAAATCAAATGTGGAATAAAATGTGTGACACTGAGAATAGCAAGAAGCAGATTTTTATTGAGTCAAGTCTGCCAACGTTACTTTAAAGCTGGAAATGTGGCATTTTTGCATTGGCCGAAGTACATTTAGATGTCGTATTACAGAACAACGGAACAATTAGCCTTAGGAAGCTAGAATGAAATTAGACTTGGAAAAAACGGTGGCTCACTTGCAACAAAATGTTGCAACAAAACAAATTCCTAAACAGAAGACGATGATGACAAGGATGATGATTAGTTACCTTTAACAGAACTTTGTGACTAAGGAAGGGATGGAAGATCTAACCGCACAAGCATTGTTCACTATTTACAGCTTGCTGTGTTTTACATTGACTCCCTGTTTTTAAATTTGCTGCACACCAATGAACACAAGCTTCAACAAACTTTGCCACAGGCGAGATCTCTTATCCGAGGTGCTGTACCTGTGTGCAGCCTCGAAGGAAAAGTGCTCGTAAACCAGTGCAGCCTCTGGCCAGTGCTTCAATACCATCACGGGTAATCTGGTCACACCACGACAGGTTCAACATCTCCAGCATCCTGCAGCCATCACTGGGGATATGTCAAACCAAACAGGGACACGTTACGCAACAGATGTTTGTTCATAATTTCACGCCCAGAGGGTGCGGAATATAAAGAAGTGGGTAATAAGCAGTTTCATGAAGATTGAAGAGCAGGCGTTACCTGAGGGCTTTGAGGGAGTGGTTACTGATGGACACGCAGGAGGTGAGATCGAGGTGTTTGAGTTTGGAGCAAAACTTGCTGAGGCTGAGGCAGGTGCTGTCTGTGATCTTGGTGCAGCCATTAAGGTTCAACACTTCAATGTTTCTGCAGTTCTGAGCAAATGTTCTGTGGACAGCAGAAAAGCAGTAATGAAATAATTTAAGTGTCATTGTAAAAAAAAAAGGGCACTCAGGATGTAATTGTCCTAAATTGTAGTAAATATCATCCATATAGACAGTGACGTGCCGTCAGTGTAGGCAAGGTAGGCAGTGCCTACCCAAGGGTGAATTGATATTTAGAATATTTGTTTGAATAATATAATTATAAATTATTTATTTTTCCATTTCCAATAGCCTACAGTACCTATAAGTTTGAAAGTGTCCGCATTTTGTGCGTTTCATAGCCCAAATTACTAAACAGCGCTATTTCCTGGAACAGCTGCACAGTCTTTTTTTTTTTTCACTCCGCTGTAAGGCAGAGGGAGGCCACGCCCCCTCCCAAAGGCACGTTGCTCCTCTGCCTCCGTTCCCATTGTGTGTTTTTACGTGTTTGCGCATGCGCAGTCAAGTCCCCAAGATGACAACCATTTACGTGCAAAGGCAGCGTAGAGAGCTGACTTTGGACGTAACCGTGCTACGCTAAATGCTATACGTAAGTTCACAATACATTAGTGAATTGATATCATGGAACCGCTGCTGCTACGTTCTCTAGCTAGTGGGCGGGATAACACTACAGTCATGATGACAGCGCTCAAGGCAATAAAGAAACTTTCTTTTGAGGAAAAACGACAGCTTTTAAAAGATGGGAGACCAACACCTGAGCTACCAGACCTTCAGCAAAAGTAAGGTCAAAACATGTTTCATACTTTTCACAGTGAATGGTACAAAAGGAAGGATTGACATTGTGGATGCTCCTTACTGAGGCTGTTCTAAGTTGTTCTTGTCATTTTCTCCGTGTTTCCAACACAAACAATGAATGTGCTGTCGTGTCATGAGATATATCTTGTTGGGAGAGTATGGAGGCTATATTAAATAATTGTTTATGTTTCTTTAATGGTATTTATGATGTTGATTTTGTTAGATAGCTAAATGCTTGTTGATGTGGCTCTTGTTGGGTTTTTTCTTTCTTATTATGAATTGTATATTTTGATAAGCGCATTGAGATGACTTTGTTAGAAATTGCTTTATACATATATAATTGATTTGAATTGAATTAACACTTGACAGCAGAAACATATGAAATTTTCATTGGTGGTCTCGATTTGCAACGTGCCTACCCAACCATAGTGGTCATGGCACGTCACTGCATATAGATGATGGTGATCTTTAGGCGAAAGAACACATTAATAGATATTACAACATTATTATCTTTGTGCATGAGAGTCTCACTTCAGGGAGGCATCTCCAACACTCAGGCAGCCCCTGAGGCTGAGCTGTCTGAGGAAACCCCCACAACGCTTTGAAATGTTCTCCACCACTCGCCCCTGGAAGACACAGGAACAGCGAGAGGAACATGACTTGGGCCACAGGACAGAGGATCAGCTGTGACGTCACCATCGGCACCAAAGCCTACTGACCCAGGACTAAGCCTTGGGCAGGATAATGCTACTCAACAAGAGCTCAAATTCACACAAACAAACACACACTCACAAGCAGTGAAGGCAGGCTAGCACTCAAAGTCATTCTGAATCCCTCACCTCTATGTCCGTCTGGAAGTTAAACAAGTCGATCTTCTGCCAGTTACTACCATCGAGAGCGAGCACATTCCATGCCTGAGAGGATGACAGACGGACAATTATTTTACAATAGTATATTACACATATTACGAGATAAACAAGTTCAACAAGTTACTATTAGGACACAAAATATCCTATTTTCTCTCACTCTCTCCTGTGCGAGAGGCTTAAAAAATGTGCCTGATTGTATTTTAAAATGATTGAGATTAAAACATTATTTCCCACTTTAATGAAAACATCTTAACCCGACTGAACATTCACGTGTACTGTGTGTGAATCCTAAAGTAAGTCAAAATCAATTCTAAAACAATTTACTTAAAGAAATACACAACAAAATTCCAGTTAGGGATCCAAAGGAAACATCTGAGACTTTTAAGCCAGCCCATACAAATAAGCAAATATTACATGTTTCAATAATATATGGTGTATTACAAATCAGCCAAAACAATGACCAACAGCGCATTACAGATTGATTTTGTCTGATCTTTGCTGTGACAAACTTTATCAAAAACATAAAATCCACACCTGATTTCATGTACTACAGTGTGACTTTGGGAACTTGACTGGCACATTTATTCTATAGGCCCAAAAATTCAAATTAAATTATTCCAACTAAGCCACTGACTGGCCAATTAATGGTCCGTGTATCCAGAATATTGGCAGGCACATTCATCATGGTTGCACACAGAGCACATTACGAACATTTAATGGACCCTTTATTATCAGCTTTACAGTGGTCACATCTGTGTACTCATAATTTTAACTGTAAATAGTGTGGCACTTACATTATTCAAAAAGACATTATGTAGAAATTTAATTAGCCACAGTCCAGGTTGCAAAGCTATGTTATTAGTCCCAAATCCCTCATTTGTGGCCCTTCCACACTGTGGGCAAGGCAACAGTTTGAATACATAAAACCAGCAGATGGCACTGCATCAGATATTGCCCAAGAAAAAAATACTTTTTAGATCCACCCATGTCATTGTAGAGTTGGAGTTTATGAATAACCTCAAACTCATCACTTTGATGAAAAGAAAGTGCTTACCTTGGATACCTGGGCACACCTACAGAGTGTGACCACATCAAGATAGGAGAATATTCTAAAAGCAAACAAAAAGAAACCAGACACACCTTTAAATTAGGAAGCAATTACAAAAATCATTCTGTCATTAAACACGTTCTTTGTTTTTTGTAAAACAATCTGTTGTGTATGTGTTTGGGTGGTGGCAGGAGAGCTCCACAGAGAACCCACAGCAGTGTCGGAGCTGTGGGCCTGCCAGCCACAAAGGGCTGCATGCAGTCGTCTACTGGGTCAACGCAATCCAATAATCTGCCAATGAGTAATCTCTGGCAGTCCAACAGCTAATGCCACGGACATGTTAGGATGGAGGTGCCCAACATACATATAGAGTATACAAAGTAAACACGCTCAACCAAAGAAGGACAAACTGAAACCAACCCAATTATTTGGGATAAAAACAGACTGTTGCTGCTCACCAGAGAAGCTTGAGGGTTAATTTATTGGAAATGTGAGGTATTCAGAGGGCTGTCACAGTGCCAGACTTTGAGTGCAGCTGAGGTTTGAATGTCCTTTTAACCCTCTGAAACAGGAGCAGCCCATTGTTCCCATCATATAGGCCCAGACAAAGGCAGTGTGTTGTCATGTGTGTGAGCAGGACATGTTGGGACACGTCTGTATAATCTATAGCAGGGAGTACACACAGACAGAAATGAGCAGTAGATATTGATTGTGATTGTGATCCATCAGAGAGACTGGCCAATCATGCTCATTGATCTCATTTCTAATAACTGCTTTAACAGCTATGACTCTGATCTCTGACTGACTCACTGATCACACACCACCTGACTTTCCATTATGTGTGTGATACGGGTCATTTGCTAACCGCGTCAGAATTCTGCTCATCACACTCACAAGATCTGATTTGTTGAGTTCAGGTTTCAACTGTGTTGATGTATTCAAATGCTTGAAAAAAAAAAAAGGGGGTAATCCAATAAGATTCATCGAGTGTATTTTGCTCACTTGGCCCTTTAGAAAACATATAAACAGGGAGGTGAGCTCTAACAGGCAAAGACAGAGCGACAAGATCATGAGGGTTGATATGTCAGTCAATCAACTGTTCACTAAATCACAAATACTGCATCAGAACAAAGACAACAACAAACAATCCAAAAAGCTCAGATTGCTCAGTTAAATCTGACCTAATTATCGAACAAGGTATGTAACGGGATTCTAATGAAGCACTGTCCTATTTGTTGACTAAATGTACACCTGGTCCTCCAAGCGTGGCAAGATGAAGTGAGCAGAGCCTTCCCTATTAGTCTGGGGTTGGTTGCCATAGTAACAACTGAATTTGGGTAGTAGCGATGTTTGTAGAAAGATTGCCGAGTCAGAGCCTCTGAGCTAAGAGGTCCCTGCAGCATCTGAACTCTCGCCGTCGCGTCTCTCAGACAAGGTTCCTCTTATACCCACACACAGCATTCACAGTTTACATTCATACTGTGGCATCAACAACAACAACCGTCTTCATCACGTGTCGGCTGAGAGCACACGAACAACCCTTCAGGCCTGCTCTCTGATATGGTGCACAAAGATTAACATGGATAAGAAATATACTGTAAAGGCTCACATAAAAAAAAAAAACAAGTCAATTATCTGTCAGGCCAGTACTCACCAGGCTGATAATAAGATAACAACAAGAGCACAAACCTGTGGCAAGCACCAAATCTCCTCTTTGCCAGATATTGGCAGTTATCCGGATTAGTGATCCAGATCATGGTACCATGATCAATCACATTTTAAAGGCATGATATGAATTTCTATCTCCTTTAATAACAATATACTAGGTCCAAATGTATGGGTAATCCCATGTTTTCCCTCAAAAATCATGATGAAATGCACAATCTAGATCAGTGTTTCTCAAATGGGGGTCCACGATGGCACTACAGGGGGTACTTGAGTGAGAGGGAGAGAGTGAAAAATTAACAACATTAAAGCATTAAAAACATGGGGTTTTATAATGTTTATTTGTAGTTAAAAATGATTATTATAATAAAAATGATGGAAATGATCTTGATTACAATACTAACTGCAAATACAAGGGCTGTGTTGGGAGATGACCAGAAATGATAAAAGCTGTAGAAATAATGATTTATGATGCTCCGAAAAATTTTGGCCAAAAATGGCCCAAAAGTGCATATTCGGTTCTTGGCTGAAACACTTTTTTTCACCAAAACAACCAACGGGAACAGGATGTTTCAAACACCGCGTTCAGCAAACGTGAGTCTGGATGATTGATATATTCTTTGAAGGATTAATATTAATTGACACATTTGCAATGCTTTGATTTTTATGAGGTTAGTACACACTCAGCCATAAATGCAATGGTACTAATAATTTGTTTTGGTCTTCTCATTTTTGGTTTTCGGTTTCAGCCAAGAATTTTCATTTCTGTGCATCCCTAGAAATGATTCTATTTAGGAGGCACTAAATACTGTTTCATTCCACATATTTACAAAATGAGATTCTTCAAATGTTGATTATCACTGATTCATTCCAACATTATTCTCTATAGTTATTTTGAGCCAAAAAAGTTTGAGAATAACTGATCGAGATACTATCCTGATATAACTCAGTGGGGTAATTAAGGAACCAATCCAACATAACTGAGTCAATTTCATAAAGACTGGTCATCACGAACCAAGATATGAATTTTTGAAATTTCACCAATGATGAGACATAGAGATTTTTCTATTTTTAAAACGGATCAGGAATCAGTATATTGATCCAGAACCTCTCATTAATAATCCAATGTTTAGACGTTTTCTGGCACCTTTGACTTTGTGCCACAATCAGAGAACACACAATCTAGTAAAAGGTGGCAGACAATACCTGACCTCAATTTCAACCTGGGTCACTAAAACTAGGCCATGGGTTAGCAAACTTTAGCATCATAAGAGACACTTAAGCCCCGCCCACCAAGCAAACAGAAGGCGGAAAGCCACAGATCAATCACTATTAATAAACTATAAGAAAACACACACATATAGAGACATTACCTTGGGTGTTACACTTTTGAAATATGATAGAGTGAGACAGCACACACAGGATTATGTTTTGTTTACTGTCCTGATGTGACATCTTTCCATATCCTTCCCATCACAGTGGAAGAGAAGCCTGTTTTGTTCCAGTCCCTTTAAAGATGTCCCCCTCTTTGGCTCCTCCCCCTTTTGTATGTAAAAGCTCCTGACATCCCCTAAAGCAAAGCATACACTGTGTGATTTTAAGCCCATTTAGAGCCGATTTTCGACTCGTGCGACTATTTTGTGGGATCGTGCGAGTCTCAGCTAAATCGTGCATCGTGCATCGTGTATAGTGTATCCCAGCCTTAACAGTTTAAAACCTTGTCTTCTATGAGCTCATCAGAGTTCATTGTTCAGACCTCACTGACATATGTAGGTTACCCTAGTTGTGCACTCTTGCAAGTATTGGAATAAAGAAAATGGCAATGATCTAACCCTCTAACCCTCTTCCTCCCCAAAGTAATCTTTTTTAAATTACCACACAGTGATTGAGTGCAGATTATAAATGCTGCCTCTCTGCTCAGTGCTTACTGACTGGGTATCAAAGCCACCCAGGCCCTCACATGTGGGTTTTCTCTGATTTCCTCCATCATTCTTAAAGATTAAATTGAGTGGACTTTATCTTTATAAAACTTTATTACCAACGGAGTCCTCTTAAAGGATTCTCAATCACATTCGCCCACACTCACAGGCTATAGGGATGCCAGACATGGCACAATCTATCCTTGGGTAGCTTTTAATCAACATTGGTCAATATCCTGGTTGATTAATTAAAAATGGAGAGTTCTTTTTACAATTTAAGATTAAAAATGACTACCGTCATGTGACATAAGCATGGATAAATTGTGAGCCCTGCAAATACTGTGCAGTTTCATTGAGGTTGTATATTTGGATGTGTGTATAGATATCTACAGCTGAATTATTTGGTAATTTACACACTGATTCATGGTTTTACTGTCATTTTTACTTTCTGTTGCAGTCCAAATTGGATGATCTTAAGTTCCAGATTTGACTATTGAGTTTGATACATATATATGCTCTAGGATGTGAAGGTATACCTCAGTGACTAAGCCCTGTGGTGGAAAATCAGGGTGACCCCTGTCTTAGTCTGGGTGTTATCCAGGATAGGCTTCAGCAATCAATGACTGTGACCAAGATTAGCAGGGATAGGGTTATCATCATCCTAAAGTGATGTGGACATGACGTGGAAATGGGTCAACTCTGAAACAGAATTTGGAAAACATTGAAACTGGAAATCATAAGCCCTATAATAAATGGTTTTGATGTAAATATTTTGTACAACACAACTGTGTTTTTTCCCCTCTGTCTCATAATTTCAGACTTCCTAACAAATGCATGTATCTTCACCGATAACAAATTCCTAACATTTTTCACAATTAATGCATTCCTATAACTTCCTGCTGGTACATGCATTTCTTGTATTTACACACAACTAAGTAAGACAAATGCTGAAGGGACAACGTCATGATCCTCACTGGGATCATTATGTGGTCAAATAAAATTACGGGTTTAAAAAAAGCTTCTGTGAATTCACTTTCCAAGCTGCAACAAGATTTACAGCCAGCACAATGAGTCCTCCTCACAGCTGATGTTGTGTAACTTTCTCTGCATGACACATGACAGTGGGTTGTGTGTTAAAGCCTGAAGTCGAGTGAGAGAGCAGGTTTTTCTGGCCACCAGTAAATATTGCTGGGGGTAATGGTTATACTGGTAGTCTCTGCAGATGGAGCAACAGAGGAGTACAGCACTGCGGAATCCCCTACTAGCTAAGACAAGTTATTTATAGCGCACTCAGGCGCGCACACACACACACACACACACATAGTTCAGATGCAGATACAAACACCTCGTGGTGTCAGCTGCAATGCATGCAGTGCATCACTCCCATTGAAAACATCTGAGCATCAAAAATCAAAACAAGCATGTATTACGTTAGCACACAAACACAAAAAGAGTTCAAGGCTACTTTTAAATAATGAGAGACCCTGACCCACAGCTGCACAGGATATGCTGTGTGATATTTTGTGTTGTTGTGATTGTGAAAGTTGAGTGTTCTGTATCTTACCTAAGAAGAAGCTCTTTGGGAAGCTTCTTATTAATGGGGGCTTCATCGCTGTTAGAGAATACCTGCCAAGACAAATTAATACAAGCAATGAGTCTGTACGGCCGTGACGACACAACATGTCACATTATTACAGACCAAAACCATTGTAATAGAAACAGACACCATAGCACTATGTTTACAGTTTCCATGGAAAATAAAGCCATAATTTTCCCTTAGTCAGGCTAAAAAAAAACACACACACCACATCTACATTTGGGTTCCCACAACCCCTCCCATCAAGCTTATAATTCTGTTAGCCTGGTCAGCTTGTTGGCATGCTCATCTCAATTAGTCTACTCGCTGGTTGTCTGGCCATCTGCTGAGTGGGACACACACACACACACACACACACACACTGGCAGGTGATTCAATTCAGACATCTTTGCACAAAGAACAGGGACGGAAAATTCTACATCAGGTGGGCAGTAGTCAGCCATGAATTTAAATCACGGCAAACGCCCACATCCTCCGAGGCTGAGTAAAAAACGCATTTATTCTGCCAGTGATACACTCATATCCTCACATGCTCAGAAATGTTACCAAATGATGGAGGAGACTCCCTGCTGTTTAACACTCAGACAGTAAAATGGGAAAGCAAAGAAGTAGGAAAAGGCTTGAGCGAAGAGCTGCCATGGAGATGCAATCTTTTCAAAAGAATAAGCAATGAGGAGCAGGAGGGACGTAAACAAAGAGTTTACGGTGCGATTGGTGGGCAAAATGTATTAAAGACATAAAACTACAATGAGACAGCAGCAGGAGGAGGAGGAAGGCTATGTGAGAAGAAATGAGGTGAAACAGGCTATTAGGAGAGTGTCAGTCACTGTTTTATAGTCAACTAAATGTTTTTGGTTTGAATTTAAGCACTTAGGCTCTAAAGGGATTGACAAGATTTTCAAAATGTGAAACTTTGAATAGGAACCCATAGACCCTGGAAGGAATAAGGCATCGCTATTCTATATTAAGTATGTTGTTTATTATTATCAGGTCAACAGTAGGAGCTCTCAACCAATGCACATTCATACACGGTGTCCTGATTTTGTTTCTCCATGATTTAGGTATTAGTGTATATCAAAGATACATCCAAAATACTTCTTTTCACATCACTCTGCAAACACTTCCTACTAGACTTCACACGTTACAACATAAAATACATTGGAGCTTGTAAATCATTACAAAACAAGAGCACTCAGAGAGCGCAAACCTACACCTAGCGCCAAACATCCTCGTTGCCAGATATTGGCAGTTATCTGGATCAGTGATCCCTACCATAGTACCCCGATCATTCACACTTGAAAGGCTTGGAAGACATCTATATCCCCATTAACAACCATACATTAGGTCCAAATAATTGTGATGAAATGAGCAATTCAAGCCAGATGAAGCTCAGTGTGGTAATTGAGGAATCAACCCAACAGAACTGAGTCAAATTTCATAAAGATTGATCGGTTACGAACGGAGATGTGAATTTTTGACAGTTATGAGAGATATGGATTTCTCAATTTTTTAAACTGCTCCAGATTCATTGTATTGATCTGGATCTCCTCGAAAAACTTGTTGCGTGAGGTCTATCTTTGGTTAAAAATCAAAACAAATATTACCTCCTTGGCAGAGGTAATTTAAAATAATTACAGCTTCACTAACTTTATCCTTTTGGTATTCCAAAGAGAGAACTGCAGTCTTCCTGAGCAGTGAGGTCTTCTCCTTTTCTTAAACAGTGCAAACATGGTCAACACGCAAAGCTGTTTTTAACTCCTATTTCTTAATTCAAGACTTTCTCCGCCACAGCACGAGTGTCATGTATTGTAATCCATCTTATTTTGGCCCCACAAAAAAAGGGTCTTGCGCCCGGGCAGGTGGTCCATGTAACCCCAGCATCAGAGCCTTAAATATCAGCCCTAACAAATCCTTGTCTGTCACCACCGAGTCTCCGCCTCCCAATCTGACCCACACACACTGTCTGCTCTCTTTGCGTCCGAAAATCCACTGGTATGGCAACATACGTGTGCACCGCTGGCATCTCCTGCTACCATTCAGGAATGCTAATGATGAATACCTGGCCCAAAGAGGTCAAGTAACAGCAGATCAAACGATGGAAGCTTTCTTCAAACAATTTTTCAATGTTGTACATCAGATAAACAGTGCAGCAGCTATAAAACCACTTGAACCAGTCGGACCAGTTGATCTATGGATTACAGACGAATGAAAAGAGACTGCTGACACAGCATAGTGTTCTCATGATTACAAAGCAGATTTTAAGATGCAATGAATTGCATCTAGAAATAATAACTTTTCCACTCTGTTCGACCTGTTTTGATTAATACCGAAATTTTTTTTAATTAAATTCATGCAAAACAGAAATAACAGTTAAGGAACCTTGTTATTGATAGGTGACTTTAGTAAAAAGCTATCTGTTCCAACATAACTACACATGAATAATGCAATACCCCTTTGTTCAACGATGAATTATTGTGATGGTCCACAGTTCTCCAAACAGCAAAGTTTCATCAGAGCTGTAAAATGAAGAAAACAACAGGCTTTTGGGTCAGACTAGCCAAAAGAAATAAACCATGACCAAGAACCAAGAAATCAAGGAACATACGAGAACTAAAGTCCTTGTCAGCTTTGAGCCAGGATAGAGGCACAAAGTCATTTTTCAGATCTTGGGACAACATCATACAAAAAGCTGGAAGGATGGCGAAACAACAAAGGAATGAACGGCTCGCCTAAATTACACCAATAGTAAAAGGGTGGCTAATCCAAGGATATGATACATTAGTGCAGACCATCTAAAGCACTTAAGGACTCACTCGTTTCAGTTAGGGTCAATGGTCATCATTGGAAAGACAATGAGATCGAGGACAATGATCTAAAGAAAACCAATAAGCCCATCACTGACCTGGTCACTGAAATGTTTGGAGAGGCCTAGTCAATGTCCAGACT
Source organism: Gouania willdenowi (assembly GCF_900634775.1). Classification (NCBI taxonomy): domain Eukaryota; kingdom Metazoa; phylum Chordata; class Actinopteri; order Blenniiformes; family Gobiesocidae; genus Gouania; species Gouania willdenowi. The sequence continues at coordinate 12,903,791 of NC_041054.1, read as the reverse complement.
TAGTTCTGATTGAGATTCTTGACCTTAAACACGGTGTTCACACCTTAAAACCACTTAATAAATTCACACATTCTGCAATGATGAGGGTCTAAGAAATGATCCACAGTTATGTAAAACACTCAGTGTAAGCTAGAGAAAATGCTTGATTGTAGTTATAGTTAAAGGTGTCCTGATCTGACATTGAGATTGGACATCTGTCTGATATCAGTGAAAAACGAGTGTTGAATTATATTGGTCTGCATCTAAATTCTCCGGTATAATATGTATTGTTTTAATTTGATTTCTTGAGGTTATTTTCCAGGGTCTTCTAAGTTTTTTTAATTTTATTTCATTCAATTGTAGAATATTCTTATATTTAACTTGGTTAAAATGTATGTGGCCCATTGGTTGATAATAAATGGGTGAGTTTTTCCTCATACCTATTGTTCTCAGTTAACTATTAGTTGATCAAGTCTTTTCTAACAGAGAATCAGTGGTCAGTAAATGCTGAGGTAGCAGTCAGTAGCTACAGACCCTTGTCCAAAATGTGCAGCAGCCTGTGAGCTTTACATCAAGTGAAATGGTGCAGTGACAAGAACAGCCACCAATGGGAGACTCAGACTTTTCATCAATAGAGAGAAGAAAAAAAATGCTTCTTCGTGGACTGTGCGAGGTATGACGTTTGAAGGCATTTGGTCCTCTGATTCTAATCAACTGACAATGCTTAGTCACTTTTAAGTGCTCTTATTACTTGTCATCCAACATCTGTGCCTTGATATTAGAGTGCAGATTGAAAAGGAGTGGCCATAAAGTTCATGTTGGATAAAGACCATTTTAGGTCTGTCTATAGAAGATAATGAAACATTTCACTTCTTTTGCACTCACACTGAAATGCCTGCCTCTACATTACCTGTAACCTGCTGTGACACCTGTGAAAGGTAGCCCACAGTAACCTAACAACATAGCCCCCCACCCAACACAGTCAGTCTGTGACCTCAGGCGACACCAGTGATACAAGACAAAACATAAAATCAAGAGTCTCAGAGAACGCAAACCTACACCATGTGTCAAACACCCTTGTTGCCAGATACTGGCAGTAATCTACATCAGTGATCCTTATCATGGTACCAGGATCATTCACACTTTAAAGGCTTGGAAGACATCTATATCCCCATTAATAATGACACAGTAGGTCCAAATAATCGTGATGAAATGAGCAATCTGATCTGGATGAAAGTCAGTATGGTAATTGAGGAATCAACCCAATATAACTGAGTCAAATTTTATAAAGATTGGTCGATATGAGTTTTGGGCAATTATGAGTGATTTGGATTTTTCAATTTTTCAAACTGCTCAAGATATTAAATAAAATATTTATTATTTAAAAGAGTGCAGATGGAAAAGGAGTGGCCATAAAGTTCATGTAGGGTAAAGGCCATTCCAGGTCTGTCAATAGAAGATAATGAAAATGTACATTTCACTTCTTTTGCACCAACACTGGAATGCATGCCTGTGACACCTGTGAAAGGGGTAAACCACAGTAACCTAACAATGCAGCCCCCCCACCCAACACCACCACACAGTCTGTATCCTCAGGCGACACCAGTGATACACTGACTCTCTGCCCGGCCACCTCCCTGCTGTCCCGCAGCAAGAAAACAGGATTACCCCAGAACCAACACACACACACACACACACACACACACACACACACACACACACACACACACACACACACACACACACACACACACACACACACACACACACACACACAACGCCCGTGTCTGCTGGAGACACAGCACCGAGCCCCGTCCCTCTGTCATACCTCGAACCGACCCTTGGTGATGCCGTTCATGTCTGCCGCGGCCCGTCCTCTGCCACACACACACGCACACAGCTGCCGTCTTATTTACGGTCGAGTGTTTGTGGGAGCCCGAGCTCCGGCTGGCTGGGGGCTTCACACCCTCCTCCTCCTCCTCCTCCCACCGCCGCCAGCCAGGCTCCAGAGTCCGGGTCAGTGAGGCAGCGGCGGTGCGGGTCCGGTAGGGTCGACGCTGGCTGTCTCGTAGAGCTCCGCAGCCCGTCTCATCACACAGGGCTACCAAAATAACAATAATAACATGGACGGTCTGTCAAGTGACTTCACTTCCGCCTTCCCCTTCATTGCTCCCGAGCGTGTCGACCGCCCGTCCAAAACCTTCCCCGGAGTCACCAGTGTCACTCGGTGACGGACACGGTCACGGCCGCAGTCGGTGCTCTGCTCTGCGCATAAATAACTCCCCACATCCAGCGCACGCACGTCCGCTGATTTCTGTTTACTTGCAGATAAATGGGCGGGGCAATGTGACGTCATTGCTGCGGGAAAAGCACGCGTGGTGGATTTGTTTTGATTGTGGGCTCGTGCGGGGATTTAGGAAAACGAGGACCCGTCTTGTCCGTGACCATCCGGGCGACACCGGGATGTAACCCGACACAAAACTGTGGGATTGATACAGGACGGAGGGATCCGAGGATGTGTGTGTAAACACCGCCACTATCAGACACACGCACACACGCATCTACCTTGAGAGACCCGGATTAAGGCTGCCCTAAAATGACCCCACTCCGACGCCCCACTATCAACTCTCCATAATGATTTTTGATACTTTATATATGGTAGAGATCACAGTACTCTAGTTACACCCAGATACAGAGCAGTAGAGGACACAATTATAGCTGCATATTAGTATGATAAAAATATTTTCACTGTGGGTTTATTCTCTATTATTCTATCACAGGTCTATGTATTTTGCTGCAATAATAATAATAAAGATGATACAATTACCTTGATTAGACCGTTAGTTAAATCATTTAGAACATCTTGAATGTATTGCTGCATTTTATTGTTAAAAATACTTTCAGTTACAGTTTTGTAATATTGAGATAATAAATATTTATACTATCACAATAAAGAAATTAGAGCAGGGGTTCTCAACTGGTCTCACCCTGGGGCCCACATTTTGCCACAGTCATTAAATCGCGACCCTTTTTTTTTTCTTTTTTTTTCAGAATTCAACCAAACAAATTCAGTTTTTCAAAAAAGCCTGGTGAAAACACAAATATATAATATTTCTTAAAACATAAATCTATATATTTTCCTGTGCGACATGCATTTCACAGCATGCCAGTCAAAAGAAAAGTTTCTTTAAAAATAAAAGGCATATTAAGTATTTATTTATTTTTGACTAGCTGTCTGAGACCCACCCAGTACAGGTTCGCGACCCACTTTTGGGTCCCGACCCACCAGTTGAGAGACCCTGAATTATACAGAATTTTTAGGGCTGATGCCTATTGGGGTTTTTTAAAAAGCCGATATCCAATGTATCTGCCGATAATTGATATATCGGTTGATATATGAAGAAAAAAAACAAAGAAAAAAAAAGAACATTGATATTCACAGGATCTGTACATGAACACAAATTCTACCCACATTGCGATTGAAGACATAGAGGTAAAATGCCACTAAATTGAAATAAGGAACTTCCATTAATAACACAAAAACAAAATAAGGACTATAAAGCCACTGATGAGTAAAAAAAGAAACTTGTATAAACAGTATTTCCAGAATACAATGTATAAAAAGGGAAAAAGTTGCTCAAATTGCAAATAATAAACATGGATAAATCAAAAAAAGACAAAATGTAACTGTGTTACAAAGCAGAAAGCACAGTGACAGAATTTCAAGTCAAGTAAGCACAGCCACAGCCAATAAGGCATCAATTACATTTATTACCACAATCATTTTACAATACATCAATGTATGCATCAGCTTTTAATACTGGCAAAATTAATACGTTGAATATTTAACCTGAGTTTGAAATATTGATTGTTGATTTACATAGTAACATGTTTGTTATTGACAGTATATAAGAAGCTTTAAATACCATTTTCAAGTTCTAAAAACATATATTTTCAAAAAATATCTGTCTACTTATCAAGTCTAAAGTAGCCTATATACCGTATTATTTGAATTAGTCCAGAACTAAATGTATTTCCCCTGTCTGCCGACAGAGGACGCCATTGTGCAGTTGCATTACTCCCTAAAGACGCCATCACTTTGAAAAACATGATTCAAAAATATTCTGTGCTTTCTGGAAAGATGAAAACTTTGACATTTGACTTTTAATCTATTGCTGTGATGCTTCCTGAAAGAAAAAAAATAATTATCCAACAAAATGTTGTGGAGTACAAAGCCAAACCTGTCAGCACAAAGCAATGGTAGGGTGCACAGTGGACACTAGGCTGTAAATGTACCTCACACAGACGAGGGCACGGAAATAACATTGGAGTTGTCAACTCGTGACGCAAAGTTCAAATACCTAAACTGTTAGTAGGTCTCGATGCGGTAATCTCCACCACTGATGGTCTTAAGGCCCTTAACCCCAAACTGATTCCCTATATTGGTCCTCGAGGGTGTGTTAAATGTGATGAAAGAATGTTGCTCTCTGCCCTGCATTAATTAACAACAACTTATTGACGGCCAAAATAATTAACTCTGTTCTCTGAATAGCTCCACGCCCTTGTCCTCGTGACTCGACTGGCAGCTCCATGTTGAATGTGTCCCACTGATCACAGTGGTTAGGGTCATGCTGGTCAAGGCCAAGTTTCTCCATTTGTGCTGGAGGAAAAGGAGGATGAGCCTCCCCTGGACTTATGTGAGGAGCTAAAATCACCTTCATGCATTTACAGTATCTATGAATTATCGTCCTTTCCCACATTTGGCTTTTTCCAACCACTTTTCTTAGAGTCATTTAGTCAATGTGACAGTTGATTGCCTTGATGCGAAAGGTTTTGGGTTCAAGTCCCTTTGTGTTTTCTTTCTTTACTTGTGTGTTGGCATTCTCATATAATCAAAAATCTGTATGTCAGCATAACTGGAGCTTGGAAACAAGATCATATGACTGAATGTGTGTCTTATGGCTTAAACCACGTCTCTCTATGCCAACTTTAACGCATCCTGACAGCTAAACATTTTTAGTAACTTCAGATTGACGACTTCCGCTGTTTTTTTTTTTTATTAGAACATCTGTTTTTATTTATATATTTTATTGAAAATATTGTTGTTGTTTTTTGCCATGACCCTTTTTTTTTTTCTTTAAATTTTAGAATTTTCCTACTTTTATTATTGCTGCACAACTGGAAGAGTGTTGATACGTGCTGTAATTAATTTCATTTTATTCATTTGTTCCAGACATGTAACACAACACACACACACACACGTACTCATGCAAAGCAAAAAGGAAAAAAAAATGCATAAGAGGCTTATGTGTAATATAATATGTCTGTAAATTCAATGTGTTTATGTGATGTTTGTTTGTTACTAAACATCTTGAATCTATTCTTGTTATCAGAGCAATGGATTGGCCATTTATTGCTATAAAGGATGAATAGTTTTTCTTACATTAAGGTTATTCAACAGAAGGTGAAACTCATCCACGTACAATGGACCATTTTTTTTCCACAGGTGTTTTTTTACACTGTGTCAATTTTAAAGCTGCAGGCAATGGCAATAATGATATAATATATCTAATATAGTGTTCAAACTTTCTCCTTTTGGGACCGTTACCATAGAAACAAGGCTAAACTTCCTGCTGACCCCGGTGACCAGCAATAATGACTAACAATTTCCTCTGAGTGAATCCCACACCTGGACGACACCTCACTCTGACAGGACACGTCTCTCATGGGAAGTCGCCAGTCTCACTCATACTCAGAGCAATCTTGTGGTCGTCGATTTGTGTGTGTGTGTGTGTGTGTGGGTGCGTGTGTATGCTGGAAGTGGTGGGAGATCACAAGCATGTGTGAAGTCTATATCAGCGTCTGGTCCCTCACGGAGGCCCCCAAAGACACCTGCAGCAAACACAATTCTCACCACCATCTCTGAGATGCTACAGGTGTGAATCACTGTCTCTCTCCTTGTCGTTCGGCCTTCCTCCATGCAAACCCGAACACCTTTTGAAATAAACCGCTGCGTGAGTCGTTGTTCTAAATATATCCAATCTGTGTGTGTAGATATATGAATGCCATGAGTGCAGTGTAAAGAAATGTGACAGAGAGCTATTAAAAGTGTTGAGTGACAGAAGGAAAACACCTTAGAAATGTGCTGGAGCCTCACAGGAACATTGTGGCAAAAAAAGTATTGATGGTCAGGGCCAGGCAATTTTAGGCAATTCAGGCAAACAAGCAGATGAAAAAAAGGCAGCATTATAATGTGAATTTGTACATGTGTTTAAAACTTCTTCTAGATCCTTATAGGAATTCTACATGCAGCTGCAATGTTTAGTCAGTACATCAATATGTCAGTTAGTTAATCTACAACCATTGATGGAACTATACATCTCGCTGAGCTAATTAGCCCATGAAAATGTCACCTGTAGCTTCGCTAATTGACGAAACCACTCACCTGTGTGAAAGACAGCTGTTATGTTGCGTTCCATGCGATTCTGAACTTGGGATTTTCCAAACTGCTACTTTAAAAAGTGACTTGGAGCCACCTGATATCAAGTTGGAGCTCCTCCCACTCTGTAAAGTCGGAAATAAAAAAGTACCACGATCTCTTTCAAAACGATGTATTAAATGATATAAGGAAGTTAATGAATTATTGTGCCTGGCCTATCAAAAACAGAGCTAACTAACAAACAGGCAGGCTATAGGCCTTCAGTGGCTTTCTCTCCACTGTGAGGCAACAATGCTAACACTAAACCAAAACATCCAATTACAACAAACAGCGTCAGCAATGTACCCAAGACCTTCTTATGTGAAGAAACAATGCTAAACCTCTATTGTATGTCGCTTGGTCGAAAAAGAGAAACAACATGTGCACGTTCTGATAAACTTTACGGTATGCATAGGTTGTAATGTAGATTAAGGGTTTTCTTCCCACGGTGGATCAAGTACTTACTTATATGGTTGTTATCTTAACCTCCAGATTCACTGAAACAAAGCTCCAATGTACCAAAATAAGCTTTGTGTAGGATGTGACCATTTGTCTTTATCTCTCCCAACAAATGGGACATAGACACAGTCACAAATGTGCACATACATACAGTCTCCGTGGTTGCAGAGCACATCACATGGACCTGTGGACAGTGGGCACTTCCTGTTGACTCAACATCTTCACACATCAGGGAGACTGACGGCAAAGTAAAACCAAGACCTCTACAAATGAGACCTTCAAAATCGTATATCTAAATGACTAATATGAATTTCAAGGTTGACAAAATCCTGCTTCATATTCCTCAGTAGCATAAAAGGAGCCAATCAGCATTTATTTGAGATTATGTGGCTCAGTTGATTTAGGGTTGTCTTCTTACCAAAAGTCAAAGGCATATAGATCTCTAGTATGCTCTATACCAGCGGTCCCCAATCCTGGTCCCCAAGGGCCACTATCCAGCATGTTTTCGATGTTTCCCTCTTCCAACACACCTGATTCAAATGACCAGGATCGTTATCAGGCTTCTGCAGAGCTTGATGATGAGTTCATCATCGCACAGGGCAGTGGAGAAGAGCAGTCTTTGTTGTCTATGTGATCTGCACCAGCTCAGATGGATTCCGTTCTGGTTTGTTCCCACTGTTTTAAAACATATAGGATTGTAAAGTGTCTTATCTTATGTTATCTTATCTCACTGGGTCTAAACTGGTGTGTGTTCTAGAGCCATCATCAGCCACTAATAGTCAGCCATGTTTTATTGGCAAATAAAAGTTTCAGGAAGATGTTACAACAAAAACAACTTCAGTGAAAAAGTATACAATTAACACTCCTTGCCTGAATATTAAAAAAAGCAGTGGTACTTAAAGTGGGGTTTTAGGAGTATCCAGCCTCCTGGGGTCGTTGAACTGTTATTTGGGGGTCCATGAATTATTATATATCTATATATTTATATATATATAAATATATAATTATTTTATTTTATTTAAGCTATTATTCTATTAAAATGTGTGTAACTACATATGAAAACCAATCCACCAATAAATGTACTTCACATTTACATGTGGATCCTATAGACATGACGCATTGCTGTATCACTGTGAAGTGCGATAGCTGTTTCAACGGCTTTAAAATGCATTTCAAATAATTGAACACATATTTAGTTTATTGGTAATATTTTAAACTTTATTTCATTTCACATTCATGACTAATAAATGTGTACTCTAACTTAATTTACAGTATGAATATGTTCAATACTCTGGTTGAAATGTTGAAAGATTAGATCATTCCTATTACATATTAGGGAACTAATGGGATTACTTGTGTTTATTTGGATTATGAGGAGGTCGTTGAAAACTTTTCCAAGGAATTCCTTGATCCGAAAAAAGTTTGAGAACATCTGAGATAGAAAAAAAAACTGACACAGATGATGCTTTGGAACAATTAGGTAACAGATTATATTCGTTTATTTTCTCTTTGTGTTAGTGCATGTGCGTGGGTTTCTACGCGCGTGCACACTCGTCAGGAGTTTGAGCCGTGACGTATTTACTGACGGGCACGCGCGAGTTTTCACACAGGTGATTGTGCATCTCTCTCTCTCTCTCTCTCTCTCTCTCTCTCTCTCTCTCTCTCTCTCCAGATAAACTACGCCTCTCACCTCATCAGCAGCAGCAGCAGCAGCAGCAGCAGAAAGTGTTCGGTGACACCTTCACTTGTTCTCATCCTCTACCAGCTCAGTCTGCTGTCGTCCACCCTCAGCCTCACAGGACTGAGACACATTAAGACCTCAGAGTTTTTCTACAGCGGTGAAGATGCGCCAACATGTCCAGCAAAGTGTTTTTGGATGCTTGCTTTGTTTTATAGTGATCTCTGTCGTAAATGCAGATGGTGAGTAAACTGTATTATTATTTGTATTATTATTATTATTTTAAAAAAAAAAAAGTACAGTTATGGTTATAGAATAGAATAGAATAGAATATCCTTGTACAGGGTACAACGAAATTTGAGTGCAACTCCAAGGTGCCAGTGAGAGAAAAAAAAAAAAAATATATATATATAAAACACAGCAAAAACAATAAAACATTTAAATATGACACAATAATATGTACCGACAAATACCCAGATAGCAGCTTGAATGTACAGATCTACTATAGCAGCAGTATGTATTACTGCACAAGATCAATATGATCAGTATGTGTGAGTGTGAGTGTGTGTAATCAAACATTGAATATGTATTTTATTTTTTTTGCCTATGATTTAATGTAAAAAAAAAAAAAAGTTTTTTAATTCTCCCTCCTTTCAAGCGTTTTTAATGAATATTTAAGAAGATTTAAAAGGAAAAAAAAGCAGAGCCAATGATTAACATTATTCTAAAAAAAAAAAAAAGGCTATAGATGCTGTTAAAAGCTAAGTCATGATTTTCACAATGTCAATAAAAGACTTTAATTGTCCTCATCTTAAGGATTTAATTGATGTAACGCTTTAAACTCTGAATATTTAAAGATCCAGTGACATGACTTTTTAAGTGGAAGCACAAAAAAGATGATTGAAAGTAGGATAAATATTTCAAGAAGACATCAAATATGGTTTACATTTTTTATTTATTTATTTATTTATTTTTAATAACCGGTATTTATTGACACGTCAGGTATTTTGAAGATTAAATGAGATAGAGACAATTGTTTTTAACGTTGAACTTTTTGAAGTGGTGCAACGGAATTGGAGCAGTCTCTAATATCATTAGATATATATACAGATTTAGAAATACACTTTCTTCAAGGCAAGTCAGTCTATATAGTATAGTATAGACAATATATACATACGTATTACTGAAATATATGAATAACACAATTAAAAAAGTGGAAAACTGTTCAGCATGATGTGAGGGCTACATTGTTTTTATTGCTAGATTTCTAATAGCCTAACAATGTAACTTTTGCCTGAAATCAGTGTTTGACCAAAAAACAGGAAACACTTCTGGTCAAAACATGACTTTAAATGCATTAGAGTGAAGATGATGATTGTTCTCTGTTTTCCATAAAAATAATCCAGTGAATCCCAGATTGCACGAGTACTTTTTAACCGTATTGTTTGCTATGGACTACGATCTTTTCCCAGGTGTATCCTGTCTTTTTACCTGGTACTTTTGTAAACATCAGCAGCTCCTAAACATGACAGAGCAGATGTGATTACATCAAATAATTAGGAAATTAATCAATGTGGAAGTTTACTTTTTGATTTTAGATTCATGACTCAAACCTGTAAGCTGCCATGACCTCAAATATTCTCATAAACAAATGCTTCTTTTTGGATGTTGTTTAAACCAAATGTGTTTTTGTGATTGTTTGATAAAAATCAGCCCCGGAAGTTTGTCTCGTGAACAAATGATTGTGTATCTTAGGTTTTCCTCACCATAAAATACATAATGCGTCAAAAATTTTCTGCAGTTCTTCCTCTGCCTGGCATTTTTGCTGTACAAAACACTGCTTGACCCCCTACAAACGCACACGTACATGTTGAGTGGATGCATCAGCAGTAAAAAGACTCTCTCTCTGTCTATTATCAGGTCGAGTGTTTGTGTTGGACCTGATGAACCACTCCGGCCTGCAGGGCTTCAGAGAAGCTGAACAAGTGTGCGCCTCACAACACGCCCGCCTGGCATCAGTGGAGGAGCTCCGTCATGCTGTGATGGAGTGTTTCTTCTCTCCCTGCACCCGCGGGTGGCTTCATGGTGGGACAGTGGGGTAAGAAATGAACTAAACCTTGAAGTTCTCACTGCATGAGAGTCATTGCAGGAGGACTTGAGTTTTCCAAACATGTCAGGAGGTCATCCTGCTGTGTGTGTGTGTCTGTGTGTGATGGAGGCAGTGAGAGCGGATGAAAGACACAGGAAGCAAACAGAGCAGCAGCAGTTATAGTGAGCAGGAAGTTAGAAGAGTGACACATTTCAGGGTGGGGGGGGAAGAGAAAAAGCAGAGAGGAAGAGATGGAGAAAGGCTTCTCTGTTCCTTCCTGGAGGAGGAGGGAATTCTGAGCCAGGGTGTCATGTCGACAACAGCCTCCATTTACACCTCTCATCTCCACGGCAACACGACAGACAGCTCCCAGCGCCCAGAGACACACACAGGCCCAGAGATGGGCAGAGGAAGACAGGCAGGTACACTGTTAGCCTATACTGAGCGACCAAGCCGGTGGGTTTAATGGTAATCACAAAGATGGAGTCTGTGTGGCTCAAACGTAACAAGCTCACGTCTTCAGAAGTAATGATAAGATCACATTTTTAAAAACTATTTCATTCAAAAGTGGTTCTCATCCACTACTGATGTCAGTGTGACCCCAAAAACACTGCCAAAGTGGCATGTCTGGTGTTTTCATGGATAGAAAGTTGTAGACAAAACATTAGTTGATGTTGATATTTTGGTTTCCACGGAAACACCCGAATACAGCCGAAATCGGTGTGACATCATGCATATCACTGTCTTGCCTGGCAAAGAAATCACAGAAATGATGAGGCAAAACACTTAGAAACAAAGAAACTTTTCCACTTCAGCATCTTTGCATTCTTCTAAAGGACACAAAATCCCACAATGCAATGCGGAAAACATTTCCCACGTTCAAGTCACATGACCATTCGTCAACAACCTGTTTGTTTATGAGAGAGTAAAAAACAACAACATTTGAGCGGCAAGTTCTGCCTTCGACATGTGCTTGTGAGTAAATCCCTATCAGAGGATTTATGAGAACAACTTTATGATGACATACAGGTAAAGTTTTAAAAATGTGACTCATTAAGCAGCTTTAGGCAAAAGGAAATCAAAATGATATAACGTACACTGAGGGCCAAAGATATCTTAAAGAGGATTAACTTTACAAAGAGGGATGAATACATTTATATGTTACTTTATTATGAGCAGTAAAGGTATTCTGATCAAAGCAGATTACAAATTTGTTTGATTATTAAAAATGTAACACATATTTTCATTAAAAGCATTATTTCTCGGGCCCACCAACCCAACTCCTGAAGGAGTTTAGTTATAACTCAAATAACAAAGGGATGCTCTCGTTTGTGTCTTTATAAGTTTTTATTTTAAATCAAAGCCAAAAAAAAAGGTACATGAGTAAAAAAACTAAAGCAAATTTAAGCGGAGCAGACTATTAACCATCAAGCTTTGCATAACTTGCTCAACCTCCTGACTGGCTTTCCAACTCATGTATTCTTCAGTTGAAGAATGTGAATTAACTTTAAATTTTGGTGTAATTGACTCTTTCGAGTAACTTATTCTAACCAAACGATGGACTTTACCTAAACAGGAATACTTAACTCAGGGAAATCATTCACTTTTTGATGTGTGGTGATGAAATATTAATCTTGAATCTTTTACAAAGTGGTGGAGTTGGCTTGGAAACATGAATAGCAAAGTCATACTGTAGTGTTGCAGTCCTTTTTGTGCACAGCCCATGATGCAGAGAGATTTTCATCAAAATGGCGCCTGCCCAGAATATGACGAGCGTCTGGTCAGCAGAAAAGCTGACAGATTTTTTTCCCCTCTTTGTACGTCGTTGGTCAGTGAACATCAGCCTTCACACTAGTCTACCATGTTTCACACTTAAGCGTCTACGGCTCTGAATAAGGCCAGAGCCACACACATCTCAGAATAAGCTGAGAAGTGATATCAAACTTGTGAATTACGTTAATATTAAATTCATCACTGTTGCTATGATGAATACTGTGCAATGGATGACGACATTATAAATGTTTCTTGCTGACTTCATGCAGTATTTTTTTGAAGGCTGCTTTAGGCCAAAACATGTAAACCAATAGCCATACAAATGCATCTGATGTAAGAAATGTAAGATAATGGGTTTGATTTTTTTAAATTATCTTTTAATATTTTGTGTTTGGCACTCAGTTGTAGAAAAAGTCATTCAGTGCGTTACTTTGTCATTTTTTGTTTAGATTGTTGCACTTAGGAAGCAGCCTTGCAACCGAAGAGTCCCCGGTTCGAATCCACTATGGGACCTTGAGCAAGTCTCTTGAACTTGACTGCTTCCTGGACTCTCCTAAAAAAATAGATTTTTAATCTTATTGATACTATTCTGGCAAAAAAAAAAAATGACAAAAATACAACAAAAAAAAAAAAAATGGCAAAAACCCAACAATAACAACAACAAAATGGAAATTAGTTGTCACTGTTGTTACATAATGTATTTTTTCAGTTTCGTAGTGAAGAAACATAGGTTTGATTTTATGACGGTCTCGCCCACTGCCTCCCAGCGAGGAAGTTGTGGAAGTGTGTGGAGGTTGCATGTTCTCCCTGAGTCTGTGTGTTTTTTTTTGTCCTTAAAGCTTTACCATGATGCTTTTAATGCCACGTTTAATCGAATTCTCCTGGAAAAGGTCCAAGTGTCATCACAGACTGAAGGCTATGTATGGATTTGAAGTATAGTGATGTCCAATGCGTAATGTAGCAGATTGTCCAACAATAACCATTAACGTCAGACTAATTTGATTGTTTCAAGATGCTAGCTGTAACTGCAGGCCTCCTGGTGAGAACATCTGTGTTGTGGTGTGATAATTAAAAAAAAAGCACAAACCAGGGCTGCTGATACATCTGCATGTCTGAGCCATGACGTGAGTTCCCCTAAAGTGATGTCATGCTGTTATAATATCTGCAAATGGCAAACAAACACTGAACACGGGCATGCGTAATGTATGTATTAGATGACGGCATACACAGATAAAGTAAAAATCTGCTCTCAGTAAATATTTAATATCTGATTTTACACCACTCATTGATGCTGAAAATAAGTTCAGTCACATTCCTACACAGTAAGAACATTAAGGTTCATTCAATGAACGTTCAATGCGTGTTTGACCTTCAGTGTGTGTTTGACCTTTAAGGGTGTTTGTTGCATTAGTCAGCAGATATAGATAAAGTATGGATGGATGCTTCAGAAGATGAAAATTTAAGAATGAAGAAGCTGGAGATTCCTGGTTCTGTTGGAGTTTTTTTTCTGTTCAAAGGGAGTTTGGGTCTTATTAGGTTCTTTCTTTCTTACTATGAAGTTTATATTTTGTTAAGCACATTGAGATGATCTTGTTGTAATTTGCGCTATATAAATAAAGTTGAATTGAATTGAATAGAATAAATTAATAGAAAATATTTTCATCTTGTGGATCAAATAAAGAGATAAATACCACATTTCTGATATTTTTTCCCTTGGCCTGTAGCTCATAATCACTCTAATTTACTGACTCCGTTCTGTTAAATGAACTCTGCCTTCAGAGTTAATTGATTCTTGCTATATTTCAGTGTCACTGTGTTTTTCACAGGAGCACTGTGTGCAATATTGTGGGCAGCGGATTGAAAGCCGTGGATGTGAGGACAGAAAATACCACGGACGACGCCGCTCAGTTGAACGCCTTCTGTGTTAAAGATAAAGGTCAGTAAACAAACACTAACACATTTATAAACACTGATGAAAATGAATCCACTAATCATTAAAAAACGGATCGCAATATGAAATGAAATGACTAATTTACGTATGTGCGGGGGTGGGTGTATGATGTGTAAGGTTTTGTTTTTCTTTAGATTATTGCCATATATATATATATATATATATATATATATAGATTATCGCTTCAATGAAAATTAATAATCCTGAACTACTTAAATAAATATTCTGTCCCTGCAACTGGTACAGTGAAGTGTTAACCGTGTCCATGTTAGCTAAGTTAGCTAGTCGCTAGCATACAATAAAAATCATACATACTGTTTAAAATAAGGCTACAAACTCATTGTTTTAGTCACAACTTAGCACGAACTAACTACCTACACTATCTTACTAAGTAACTAAGTCGCTAACTAAATTAACCCTAAAATTCTGCCATTTAACATTAGCCTTACCCAATGTTTAGATATTTTTTTATTGACACAATCATAGTCTACAGTATGACTCATAGATCAATGGATCAAACATCATTAATCCAAGAAGAAAGGAAAATGGTTGAAATTGCCGCTTGGAAACGTGTTTATCTCCACCGTAAACACTTAGTTTGTTGACATTTTTGCACAATGCATTGTGGGATGTGGAGTTGTGGAGACGGGTGCATAGAAGTGTATTTACTTCATTACGATATCATGAGGAATGACAGAAATAAAGTTGGACAAAAATTGTGTCAAGTGAATCATTGTCCTCCTTGTCAAAGAAACACAAGAAATCATGGAAAGAAAACTTTCCAGCGGTAATTCCGACCTTTTTCCTTTCGTTGTGGAGTAAATAATGTTTGATTTATTGATCTATGAGGCATACATTATGATTTTATCAAATAAAACTATGATCAGGGGTGGGAGCTTTAATTGTCACAATCTGAGGATGAGGTGATGGAGAAGTGGAGGATGTTAAAAAGTAAAAACCACATTTAGCTGCCCCCTCTGCTGTGACATGACATTTATTTAGAACAGGAGCATTCACATGGAGGATTTTTTGATTGAGTTTTCTTTTTCTTTTTTTTTACTGAAATGCATACTGAAATATTTGATTGAGGTTTAGGTTTAAGTATTCTTAACTACACCAAGGCAAACTTGGATTATAGTGAGGAACTATTATTGTAGTTCATAAAAGGTAAGGAAACTGTAAACCCTATTCAAAGCAGAGCCATTGTTAGGACTGAAAAAATAGATTTTAATGTACAGCTTTAGCATTCTCATTATTTTCTCAGTTTGAGAAAGTAAAAAATTCATAAATTCAACATAATATACTGTACAAAGTGTTGGTAATTAAAGCTAAATATAATTATATCCTATTGTAATATGTGACTGAAAACAAGGTATTATGTTTCATGTAAAATAAAGGTAAAATGTGCAATTCTTAAAGGGGATCAATATGTTTTCCCTTGTTTATTTTGCCCGTTGCATTGACAGACATGCCCTGTGGAGACCCTCCATCCTTTCCTAATGCCCGTCTGCAGGACCACTCTGGGTTTGAGATGGGGGATGAGCTGCTGTACTCGTGTGTCCCAGGTTATGTGATGCCCAGCGGACAGTCTGCCTTCAGCTTGCTGTGCGACAGCTGTGGGGAATGGTACGGCCTAGTGCAGATTTGTGTCAGAGGTAAGAAGATCTTGTTGCTCTATATGTGAAAACTAGTTCTCTGATTTGTTTGTCCATCACTAAACTCTGATCATTGACCTGTAAAGTGAGACAAGCCAGAGGCCACTGTCCTCACTTGTCAGTGATGTTACATGACTGGAGCTTGATTCCTGCATTTTGGAAAACCAAGCGTCCGTTATGAGTCGGGAAGAAAATGGCCGCCTTGACACCTTCATGCAACATGCCTCCATGTGGCCTTGCTCATGACTGGGAGAGAGTGAGAGAGAATGATTTGATAGTTTGCACAGACAGTCAATGTCCTGTTCACATTTTAAGCAATCAAAATTGTTTGAGCCAATTCCTACTATTCCAGTAAACTCCACTAAAACTAGATTTTTACTTTTTTCACTGCACTGGAAAGCTGCAGAACTTCTGTCATTGCAAGACAAGGTTATTGGAACATGATTAGACGTGTCGTTCGCCTGTGATTGCAACCGTGTCAAAACAATGAGCAGTGATACTATCTTTTGGTTGACAGAGCTTCAAACTGTCAGACATCTGTCAACTTTTTATGTTAGGTGCAAGACAGGAGGTTCAGAGTAAGGACAAGCCATTTTTGGCACTTTTGTTTAGGAAGTGAGATATCTGACATTGTGAAAGTGATATAAAATTAACACATACTCAATTAATTTTTGTACTTGGCTAATATCCAATTAGATTGAAATTATGCAAGTATAACAGTTATGTTTGCTAAATATTGAAGAACTGATTAAAGAAAAATGAGACTTGTTTGACACAGCTTGTAGTTCCAAAGTCTCTATTCTCGTAAGCTAAGCAAACCCAACATGTAATGGGTGGGCCTTATTTGTTCCATGTGATGTAAACTAAACACAATGTTTTTGTTTTTTTTTACTTTGTGGCTTGTCGTGGTAAAGTTTGTGAGCCAAAAGAACCAAAAATTGTATACATTCCCAAATTGGAAACTGATCACCGTGTTTTCTTTACAGATGAAACCGAAAGCCACGTCGACTACGAAGACAAGTTTAGAGATTCTTCTGAGGAGTTAGAGCGACATAATGACAGACCAGAGGAGGCTCATGGAGAGGTTCACAAGGAGCTGTATGGAGAGGCTTACCTTGATGGGAATAGGAGTCTGGAGCAGCAGGAAACCAGTATTGGTGTCAAAGTAGAGGATAACCCAGACCATCTAAAGGAACATCAAGTAAAAGAAGAGTTGGTGATTGGGCACGATGGAGTACTTGAAGAGGTTGTAGAAAGAGATGCCAAGAAGATGCAAGTTGTTGAAGACACAGACGTGATCAGCACTGACATAGCTGATGCCACAGAAGCTCCAGTCTCTCTTCTTTCCCAAAAACACCTCTTCTGGTTCCCCTCTGAGGCCTTTCAGGAGGAAGGACCTCCTGCGTTGACTAACCCAGTGATACAGACAACACAGAGAGCCTCAGGAGGTGAATCAGAGGAGAGCAAAGAGCATGATAGTCAAGAAGGACGTGACCACCAACACACGGTTGATATCGATGAACGTGAAGGAGACAACTACGATCAAGATCAAGACAATCACCATGACAGCCACCATGATGAGCAGGATAACCACGAAGACAGTCATTACAATGATCAAGACAATGATGACAGTCACCAGCATGAAGATCGGGACACACAGGACCATGAAGTGGATCCCGATAGGCATGATGAACATTATGATATGGGTGAACACGAAGAGGAACGAGATAATATTCGATTTGGAGGTAGAGATTACGATGACCCAGATGACAGATATGAACGTGAGAGCTATGAAGATCATGATGGATTGACTGAAGAAACCGATGGCAAAGAGGATGAAGACGATCACGATGGATCAGACGCACATGTCCTTGATGACCACGATGATCATCATGATCATGATGATGGTCAAGTGCCATCTCATGAAGTTGATGACCATGACCATGATGATCATGACAGCCACGAGGGAGATGGTGACCATCAGCATGTTGTATTTTCCATAAATCCTAAACTGCCTGAGAATGCCACTCAGGATAAGGCTGGAAGGAAAGACCCTACTGAGGAGTCCTGGCTGGATGGTTACCCTGTTAGAGTAGAAACGAACAGTGATTCCACAGTAAGACCAGGGGAGGGGGACAGACCGGATAGTGGGAGTGTTGTTATAACAACAGATCGACCAAATGATGTAGAAATGCGTAGACCCGTTTCTTACACTGACTCACCTGAGGACCACAAGTCTCCTCCCATTGGGCCTGAATCTGAACAAGAAGTGTTAGAGGACATGTGGCCCAGATTTACTGGGACTTCTGCTCCACTCCCAGAACTTCCTGGGCCTTCAGACTCCCCATCATTCGCCGACACCCTTGACTATGACACACAGCAGGCAGCTCCCACCCACTCCTGGCTGGATGACCTCACTGAACACCCCATCTTTGATCATGGCCCAGCTCCACCAGTGCACGATGATGATATCTTGGATCCGGTGATAGAAGAGCACACTGTGCAAAACCTGCCTGGAGAGAGCGGTGAAAGGGGTGAAGCGGAGGGGAAGATGGGGGAAACAATCTGTGTGGGCGAGGACTGCCCTCCTCATCATCCCAGCTCTTCCGGCCATGGCCCCACGATGGCAGCTATCATCGTGGCCGTGTGCGCCATTGCTATGGCGGTCATCGCCGGAGTGTGGTGCTATCATCGACGACAGCGGAAAAGTTCAGTGTATGAGATGAACGGAAAGGGTCAAAATCAGAACAGACAAGGCCAACATATAGAGATGCAGCAGAAGGTGTAGGAGCAAACAGGCACCAACGAGAGGCAGAGACTTTGAGGATTCTACTGTTAGATCTTACTTTATCTATAGGTATGATCAGATCACGATCATGAGATGTTTATCATGACCCCTGAGTGAAACGGGATAAAAACTGCTTTGCCACAAGAAATGGACACTTTTCCATTGTTTTCAAAGTGCAGGCATTAAGCTGGACTCACAAAAGAGCTGGGCTTGTGCAGAACTCCAGGGACTGTATAAAGCTGATTATGTAGGAAAACCATAACACAAGGCCTGCCTGAATGCCTGATTACATGAACTAAGACTCTTGGACATTGCAGTGAAGCTTTCCCTTGTTCACTTGCTGTTTTTTTATTTGTCAATCATGAATTTGTGTTGTTTTTTTTGTTTTAGATTTATTAATTTGTTTCAAATGCTTTTTAATCTGTAATTATGCTTCACCGCAATAGTGAAGCTCAGAATGATTCTTTACCGCAGACAATGAACGATTCTGCCCAGTTGAACACCTTAACAATAAAAAACGACAAGAAAATAATGTCTAAACATTCAAGTGAAGTGAGGGGTTATAAAGAATATAATTGGAAAGAAGCAGGCAGAGGAAAGGAGTAACGCTGAGGTGCAGTATGAAGGCGATGGAAACTTTTAAGACTTTCCTGCTTGTGTTGGTTTTAACAGTTGCCTGGTGAAACATATCCAGGTGAAAACTGCAAACTCAGCTCCATGTATAAGTGCGATAGTGTGCACGCGTGTAAGTGTGTACGTGCATGTCTCCGTGTCCCAGCATGCATTTAGGTCTCAGGTCTGTGCAATATGCCCGACAGCGGGATGTCGTGTTTGAAGTTTCCAACTGCAGTGGGGCCCATGTCAAAGCTGCTGGCATTCAAACCAACCAGAGATTAAACAATGTGACGCTGCCATGGCAACAGAAAAAGAAATAGATGTCGACCTTTGTTAAAAAAAAAACCTTGTGTACAAATGGGAATTCAGAAAAGATAAAGGATTTTTGGTGATTAAAATATCTGACATGAAAGTTACTAAATAAATAATCACCTGAGGGCATAAAGGAAGGTTGGAAGTTCATCATATACTGTACATGCGAGTCTTTGGTTTGATTATACTGAGTTTGCATGTTCTCCCTGCATGGATGTAGGTTTTTGGCAGGCCGTTGGACTTTCTTTCCATCCAAAAACATTTGATTGTAAGTGACTGTCTTTGTTCTGTGAGGGACTAATAACCTGTTCAGGGTGGTGATAGCATAAACCCAATGGACTAAATTTACCATCATATTTTAAGAAAATGCACAAAATCTGAGGGCCAAATATAATAACAAAGTAATGACATATTTTTAAACAAACATTAATTAAAATTAGGGTTATTATGCTTATGGTTAAGGTTTTGGCAATTGATTGATTTAAAAAAAAACTATGGGTTGGTGTTTTTTCCGTTCATTCATGCACAGCCTTGTGAATTACGCAGGTTTTCAGAAGGATTTATTCCATTTTGAGCCTGAAAAGTAAATGTAGGTTTGAAAGAGGAGCTTCCTCACGAGTCCTTTGAACTTTCTATGTATTATCTGTTAATTTAAAGTTTGAGTATCATCTTTGATTGTTCTGTTTATTGTGCATACAGAGTCAAGTTGGGTTGTTAGAAACTTGCTTTTGAGCTCAATAGAAAAGATGACAGAAGTTTCTGTTGTGTTTTGCATCTCAGCAAACGATTTAATATGAACTTGTTTAGGTTTTTTTTTTTTCCTCTATGTTCTGCCAAATTTTTACACACACTCATTCAAATTATATTCATTTTGCAAATTTGGCACAGTAGAAGTTACAAAATATGAAATTCTTTACTTGGATTACAACTCTGGATTTTGGCAGTAAGATTTAAGAACATTTTTATGTTTCCAGGTAAATGTCACGAAAACATTTGGATACCAAAATAACTTGTTTAAACCACCATGTTTGGTAAAAACCTGTTAGTTAGTGTGGGGCTGAAGAGACAGCTCTTGTCCATATGTTTCTGTAAATAACTCGCTGTAAATATTGCTGCTTGATGAGATTCCTTTGGAAATGACTTCTACTACTGTATTACACAAAGCTGCTGCCACTGGACTTTTAATTCACAGCAGTTTCCAACACAAGTACTGTATCGCTCTGTTGTAGATAATCAATTACAGCCCTGTGCTCTTTGGTCAAACATGTAATTACGTTCTTGCCTGATAATTTGCTTTAGGATGACGCAAATACCAGCAAGATGTAAATTGCATTTACAGAATTCCTTCACAAACAGCCAGAGATGTGACGCCAAGAGGAGACGTGTACTGTATGCATGCTTTCATTGTCACAATTAAACTTCTAATCAAGTCGCAGTTTTACTTTTGGTCTCATGTTACAGAATCAGACCTTTTTGTATCATTATGTAAGAGGCTTTTTAATGACATCTTGGTGTGTAATTTTAACCTGTGACTCAAACTTTGGACAATCAAACACAATAATCAAAGCTATGAACCAGATCTTTGTGTATTAGCTGCTATTATGTTTTCTTTTTTAGTTTCTTATTTTTACAAGAAAGAACACGTGAAGGTAAGGTCCAGTCTAGATGGAAAGGCAGAAATGAGACATGTCGATGGAGGCAGGAGAGTCGGAGACATGCTGAGCACAGAGGGCATTTTCTCCACTGGGTTTGTAACACAGATGTGCCACAAACTGCACAGAGACTCAATGTTCAAACGTGATTAGACAACAGTGTTTTCTCTGAAGCTCTTTCTGCTCAGTTGTCCTTTCATCTTGCCGGGAATCTATTCGTACACAGTGAACACATTCGAAAAGAACATTTTCCACCAATTTTTGTAGTCGTCACATTCGTAGTTTGCCATTTAATACTTAATCTCATGTGGTGAATAACGTTTTGTCCAGTCATAAAAATCTTAATTAATATATTATACGCCAACAATCAGTTGTTAAATTATCATTACAGCACCAAGCATCCAAATAAATCTGGTAGAGCAACAATACTTTGTGAACTCCAACATTAAAATCACAATGGACACATCAAATTTCATTTTCTGTACCTGCTTATCTTGTAGGGTCACAGGGGTTGCTGGAGCTTTTCTTAGCTCACATCGAGAGGCACCAGGGGGACTTGAACTCACATTCTTAGCTCTGAGAAGCAGATAAAGCAACTTTGGTTCTATATATATATATATATATAACAATTATTCATCGAGCTCTGGGTGGATTGAATGCTTTTCAGCTTAGTTTTACTGTGATCTAGTTTAATTCAATTATTTGAGTTTTTCTGGTGTTTCTATGAGTTGGATGGACTTATTTGTGTATTCAATCTGCTAATGCTCTCGATTCATCACAGCACCTTTGCCTCTTCTGATTCTGTATTTTACCTCAACTTAGTTTGATTATTTTGACTGATAAACAAGACTGAACTCAGCCAGCTGATCCTGTTCCCTGCTGCCAACTTTCCACATCAAGAAACAGGTGAATGAGAGTCTTAAAATTAAATTCCTGGAGGACTGCAGTCTAGCCTGTTCCTTCCTTCAAGGGTCTGTCCTTACAATAAAGTGTATAAGAGCAGCAGGATATCTAATACATGGACCATAGCCATAAAATGTGCTCGGATCATTTGGTGCTGGGACTTGGGCAGAAGGCAGGAGACACCCTAGGACTGGGCGATATGGACTCAAAATAGCGATACACGATATAAATCTTGATCATTTGAAGTCCGACAACATAATTCTGGTTTAAATTTGATGATCCAAATGCCACACAAGCATATTTACTGACAAACAGCTGCACAATATGTGCCACTTTAGTCGTTTTCTCCACTCAGGGACAGCACGTGTGAGTGAGTTCTGTAATGTGGATGTTTAGGGGAAGGTCTGGGTTAGGACGCCCTCAGCAATCCATCAAACTGTGCTTTTCATGCTGATCTGAGAAGTAGTGAAAGCAGCAACTCCTAATATGAGTATATTAATACAAAATAAGTTATGACACTGTTTGGCTGTACTCTTAGAATATTATTAAATACTTGAGTGATGTTATTTATAATGTGTGATTGTATAAATAAAAACAAGTGGGAAAAAAAAGATGAACATAAGAAAAATATATACATATCGATGTTGGCAATATTGTCATTTAATAATATTCTCAAAATAGAAAACTCAATATATCTTGAATCTCGATATTTTTCCCAACTCTACCTCTGATATGTCGCTACTAGATGTGTCATTAATTGGTCACTGCTCATCAACAACAACAAGAAAACAAGTTTTATTTGAAGAATTGCTCATTAGTTCATGTAAGTGTGGATATTGCCACACATTCATCTTGGTAAATTTACATGTATCAATTTGTAAGTGTGCAACTTGTATTTCTTTACTGATCTTAGAAGTATTGTAAGGTAAATTGTAAATCGCACCCGAGTCAATAAAAATGTCTACATTTTATTTGCATCATCACATTTTACAAGGAACCAAACAAAGAGAAGGAATGGAATTATGACAGCAGAAATATTTCAGTTTTATTTTCAGTCATTTTGGTTTGTTGTACAACTGGAGAAAAATCACATGTTCTCTCTGTAAAGCACAGCAATCAATTAGTTTCTAATAATAATAATAATAATAATAATAATAAAAAAAATAAAAAAAACACAAGAAAACAATAAATACCACCTTTGGGACTGTGTTGTTATTGTTGGTTTTTCAGGGTTTCTGTACAGTATCCAGCACTGGTTTTTCCTTCTCATCTAAAAACTCATCTATAAACTCCACCACCTCGCCCTGAAAACACAAACACAGGAGAGAAATGAAGCACTCGGGCCACCTTGATTACCATGAATCCAGTTACACTCTGCTTCCTCATTACATGCATTACAAAAAAGATTAAACTCAACAACTGAATAGTGCCCACAGCACCAGAGCATGTAATGCTGGTTTATGGTAGGTTAGGTTACCTATGATAACAACACTAATGCTGCAGCATGAGAATCTAAGGAAATATAAAACTAGGCTGCCACCACCAGTTTATCTATAGTACTGCAGAATGTTGGGTACATTGTGCTGCAAGGCATCATGTGACCACACTGAGTTTTGGCATGAATTAATAACACAAGGTCAGTGTCTGTCAGAGCTGCAGCAGGTTTCATGAGAAACAGGAAGTTGGATGGAGTTGTTCTGCAGTGAAATTAGGAACAGACACGAACCTCATCATCGCTCATCAGATTTTGCTTGGAAAACTCCAGCATCTGTAACTGCATGCTGGTCTGGTTGTAGTACCGCACTGCCTCCTGCAACACACACACACACACACACACACACACACACACACACACACAATGAGAGGTGTTAATGAGGACACAAGGACACAGAAATCAAGACGAAAAATGAAAGACAGGTAGTAATAATACCATCTACAAAAACTAAAAGCATTTGAAAGAAATCAATAAAATGTAAATGTTTTTTGGGGGGGACTTAAAAATATAAACAAAACATCCTGGAAGATAAAAGACAACACAGATAGGGTTCATGGATTTAGTGAAGGGGAGTGGTGTTTGCATTGATGGTGTGAACATGAGGACGAGCCCTAAAACCTGCCTAAAGAAAAACAAAACGCAAAAAAAAAACATAAATAAAGACTGACTAATCCTGCATTTTAATGATACAATTTTACAAAATAAAAGTCGAGGTCCTATTGTCCTAGTGTCCTATTTATTTATTTATTTATTTATTTATTTATTTATTCATTTATTACAAATTCTAAATAAAGTTTGTTGAGAAATGCTATTGTTTGGTTGGCTGTTTGTTTAACTGAAGTATTTTTACGAGTATTTTTCTGTTTGGTTCCATTTTATTCTATTTTACAAGTTTTTCGTTTAAGTTGAGTTAAATGTCCAGTGGGCTATAATTGTTTTTTTACTCTGTAGTTGTCTTTTGTGTGTGTGTGTGTGTGTGTGTGTGTGTGTGTGTGTGTGTGTGTGTGTGTGTGTGTGTATCTGCCTGCTGATGCACATAGTTCAGGTTATCTTTGTTATTTTTGTTTCGTCTTTTGCCTAAATTACCCCATTCATACTCTATGCAACTGGGTCCTACACTCCACTCTGTTAAGTTGTTCCTCTCTAAATTCTGGACAAACGCTTTAGTCCTTCACGCTTCATTTTCATATTTTACAATCACTCACCCATCGTGGAAGGAAATCCTCCTCTGTGAGCTCCCACTGGTCTTTGTGGAACTGGTAATAAGCCACATTGTTCTTCATGACTTCATCACTGGGGTCAAACAACATGTAACTGACTGCACAAGGCACTGCGTTCTTCAGGTCATTCACTGGGAAAACGTCAGAAAGAAAAAGCCTTTCTTTTGTAAACACACATCAGAGGAAAACTCTAAATGATGCGTTTCCGGCGTGTGCACTCACATTTGTAATAAGCAAACTGCAGGTAGTGATACATAGTGGCCACAAACTTCTCCACGACGAATCCCCCGACAACAGGCGTGAGGTCGCTCTCACATCTCACCTTCTTCTGCAGGACTTCGATGTAGTGATCTGGAACGAACACAAACCAGAGCTTTGTGGGAAACTCATTTCAAATCAGTTTGAATAAAAAATGTAAATAAAACACCTGCTAAAAGTGAGAAAAGTCTCAACGAATGACCTGCAATGGAGGGATAGAAGTCTTTAAAATCCCGGATGTCCCTCGGACCCTCGGACGCAGCCAGACACTCATCGTAGATCTTAAAAAAGTCTCTCAATGCCAGCTCCATGTCTGACACCGAGGTGCGGAAGTTATCTCCGTTGTACGCCCGCACCGCACGCACAAACAAGGTCTGAAAAAACCCAAACATGCAGCAACATTAACGTTTACACACAATCAGTTCATATATTGTGTTTCTTTATCAATTGAAAATACTGACACCTTCTGCCCAGGAGCTTTGGAATTAAAGAAAGTACTCTATAACATAATGTCACGACAATTATTTACTCTGTATATTTACAAAAAAAAAAAAAGATTACTTCCACTACTTGCTTTGTTTTTTTCTTCCACCACTGGCTCTGTATTTTTTTTAGTGGCCCTAATCCTCTTCCATATAAACCTGCTTTGTGACCACTCAGAAACGTGTTTGGCAGTGGCTTGTCACAGCTTTAGTTCTCTTAATGCACCGTTTAAACATTATTTCCCTTGCAATCATTCTAGTGAGCATAACACTGCTCATCCTTCATGACAAACTTCTTTAGTGTTCATAGAATTTTGCTCAAAGGCATTTCCCGACACGTTCAGGCAGAGTCAGGAGTTGGAGGTTTGAAACACGTACCGAGCCAGAGTCACTATTATGTCCACTTCCTCATCGTGGACCACTGTGGTTCTCACAGATCAACACACACCCACTGAGCCAAAAGTATAGCATGTGTTTTAAAAGTATATCCATGGATAGGAGAGGGAACGTGACTGGGAATTCTTTACCTCGTAGGACTTGGTTTCCAGGTCTTTAAAGTGTTCTTCAGCTCCGGGCAGACTTTTGTAGTATGCCATGTTTTTTTGCATCATCTCATCATTCGGGTGTTTCAGAAGGAAGGTGTGAGCAGCAGACACGGCCTTGGCCAGGTTGTTCGACTGAGACACAGAATAAACACACACACACACACACACACACACACACACACGCACACACATTTGTTGATTTAAATATCACATTTACAGTGTAATCAACATAATTAATTATCCTTTAAAATGAAAAAGATGTATGATAGAAGTCAAAGAACATAATTATGTTGCTTTTGATGCAGTAATTTCTTTTTCTCTCATTTATGTAAAATTGTTTTAAAAAGGTATTATTTACTGTGTAATTACACATAATTAAATTACTGAAATTACTAAATCTTTTCACATATCCAAATATGTACCAGGACTTTATAACAAATGTGTGGAAAATGTTTCTAAATTGCACTTTGTATTGTTAATTGTGAGAATTATTATACGAACTGTTTCCGACTATAAATTCACCGAAGTGCTTAGTTTGGTCCCAATAAATCAATGTCAATTATTTTTCGTGACAGTTAATATTTTGAGGATTTTTTAAATATCAGGCCGAGGGTGTTAAAGGTTTTTTTTTTTTTTTTTTTTTTTTTTTTTTTTTAAATAAATGTGCGTGTGTGGCATTTTGCATTAGCAAATTCAACCCAGAATTATCTTTCTGGTAAGACTTTATTGATTCAAAAACATCTACATTCATATTGTAGGCTATATAGCCATTTTGAGAAAAAAAATATCGAGATATGAGTTTTAGTCCATATTGTGCAGCCCTAGGCTATATCTGACATGTCACTTTTGATTTACTGTCTTTTGGCCAAGTAAGTTTGGTGAGTTTGTAATTATTTGTCTTCTGGTTAAGAAGAGTATACAGATTTAGCCTAAGGGCCACATTAGGCCCCTGGCTGTTTGGCTTACTTTAAAGTATGCATACTGCAGGTATTTGTAGGGCTCTCTGCGGTCGAACTCGTCCATGGTGTCGGTGCTGGGTAGACTCTGTCTGAAGGCAGGCAGTCCCTGCTTGCATCTCTTCAGACACTGCGCTCTCTTCATCACGTTCCCAAAGGCCCTCAGCTCCGGGAACTCCTGGAAGCGTTCCTCGTCCTCCAGGCGCACGGAGCTGCAGTTGAGGTTGCAGAAGGCCTCGCTGTCCCGCAGCAGGCGGTAGAGCCGCAGGGACACCTCCATGTACTCCACCGTCTCCTTCCACTTCTCCCCGGTGTACTGATCCAGCGCGTACCGGTAGGCGGACTCCAGGGGCATCAGCTCATTCCCGGGGAAACTCCTGAAGCTGTACTTCTCATACTGGGAGTCCACCACAGAGGCAGAAAGATATACTAGGAACACACAGAGAAGTTTGGAAGTAGTGGAGGAAGCCATTTTTTTGAGATGATCTCGGGCTTTCTTTCTGTGTCAGTGGGAATCTGAGACCGCCTCTACTTTCAGCGCGTATCCGGAGAAGGCCTCCCCTCCCCCGGGGTCCAGGGGCAGGATTTACCGCTGAGTGGAGCTCCACCTCTCACTGAACTAAACCACAGGATGATCACACATGACTTAAAACCTAATCAATGAGTGATTATCATTTATTAGTAAGTCCACACCATGACACATGGGTGGATTATCTATTCCCATCCCCTTATTTGGATTTAAAATCTCATTCTAAATCGTTTTAAGTTCCAACGTGTTCTTCCTGGTTACTAATTTGGCCCCTGGTGATGGCCCCCCTTCTTTGTGCTGCCACGTAGAAACATTCCTGCTTCCACTGCTACCCCCATCATAAACTCTAATCTCAGCCTTCACACGAACATGGCTGTGGTGCCGCTTTATAATCTAGAGAGATTTATGCTTTAGTGTGTGTGAGAAGCTCCAAAAGGGGGACGTGTCTGTTACAGGCTGTAGTAGTGGGGGGACCCCAATGTTACCACGTTGACAAGTCTTGGAGGCTCCACTGCGCAAGAGCGAAACGTGGAAACCCAAACTCTCCATTTAATCACACGGTGGGTCAAGTCAGCATGAATACGGCAGACATTTAAAGAGTATTTTCAAAATAAGAGCAATCAACTTAAATTTGTAAGAGGCCTTTTTTTTATTTATTAGAAAATAAAGATTTGTCTTTCAGTGAATAAACCCAGGGGGGGGAAAATGCAGCATATTACACATGTAAATTATAAATTTGACTTTTTCCATTTAATTAATCTTCCAATCTTAGGTATTGAATAGAAAACTGCACTTTTGTTGTAAGCTTGTCAAATACACATGTAGAATAATTACAATTTTAAGATATCAGAATATATAGTTATTGATTAAAAAAAAAAAAAGAAAAAGCAACAATGGAAGGGCAGTATGATATAAATGTACTAACTTCATCATGCACCTTTGTGAACAAGAAGGTGTGATTATCTATGTTACTATTCCATTGTCTCTCTAATGGTTTTGCCTGAGCACTTAATTTGTATATTTAACTTTGTGTTTTTCTTTTTCTTTTAACCTGGTCGAATAAATAAAAGATATGAAATGAAGATTCAAAAACACATGTCAATATTTAGTTATTATTAGTATAATAAACAAAGTTTTCCGTGTCACTTCAATAACCCCATCAGATGGAGAAGAATGTGACCCTACTGAAAATTAGGACAATTTTAAAAACGATTTTTAATTTATGAACACATTAATTAAATAGAATATTACTGTTATGCATCCAAACATAATTAAATTATTCACGCTTTGTACTGCAGGTAGTGATTGATAAATTTTACACTGACAGTCAAATAAAGCCCAATTTATATTATGCATGTTTTTTTTTTTTTTTTTTTTTTTTAAATATCACTCCCCCATTAGAAAATCCTTGCGGCAAAGAATGTAGAGAATATGAAAACACCACACAAAAAGGACTATAATAATAATAATAATAATAATAATAATAACAATAATAATAATAATAATAATAAAATATTAAAAGTGTGATATATGCTTTAGTTACAGTTAAATTTAAATCAGTTTGTGATTGTTGTTGTTTTTTTACACATGGTACAAAATATCACTAACAACTGAATAATATTAAATATTTCCTTAAATTTAATCTTCCACCGGGAAATTGTGCAATGTTTTATTTGTAAAGTTGAACCGGAAGTGGCTGGTTTTGTCCCTGACTTGACAGAGGAGAAGTCCCACTCCAGGACGAGGGGCCGGACTTTTAGTCAAGTAAAGGAAACTAAAGTCCCGGGGAGCAGGGAGCGAGCCACACGCCTACAGACCGACCTCCACTATCTCCATCACCGTCTAAAATGAAGTGCGTGCAGGGCATGCTGTATCTTTCCGTGTTGGTGACGTTCGCCGCGTGTAACGCTCCTCCGGTCCCGTTAGACGACATCCTCATAGAGAAAACTTCCGTCCCCGACAAATGCGTGCGCGCAGTCAAAGAGGGAGACTACGTCAGGTATCACTACATCGGCACGTTTCCTGATGGCACCAAGTTTGATTCCAGGTGAGTATTTGTCTCCCACTGCATGGCTGGGCTCGCCTCAGGTTGGTGTAACGCCGTGCGTGCGCGCTGCGTAAAAGCGCGTCTTTGATGTTTCTGGTGAGCCACGCAGGCAACGTGGGAAGCTGGAAGTCACTTCACTAGAATATACAGTCTATACAGGGCCGGCCCTAGCCTTTTTGGTGCCCTAGGTGGAATGACTTCATGCCCCTTAAAACCAAAGAACACAATAGAATTATATAGAATAGAACAAGAATTAAAATAAAATAAATATAAATACGGGCAGAAGATTAGCAGGTATAGTTACAGATTTTTTATATAAATATTCAATTAAGAGAAAACACGAACAGTGATTTTAAAGGGTCTGTTTCACGTTTAGTATACCTTTTTAAATTAAAGCAGAACTAAGTAACTTTTTCACCTTAATAAATCCTTGTGAGGATAATACAAATGTTTATGGGGCGATTGGGGGGTATTTCATCTCCCCCTGCTGTCTCTAGCCAGAAAACCGTACTTGCAATTTTCCTGCCTCCGACCCGGTGGCAGGACGTACTGCTTTACAGCAGCCCAATACAAACTAATGCTAGATTATGATCAGCCCCGTGGCTGCACACGGTTGTCTACAAATTAACTTTTCTAAAAGTTATATAATGGCGGAGCCGGCAAAAAAAAAAAGGCAGAGAAGACCTTTGTCTGAGGAACGGAGCAACTCCATGCGGTGACAGCTCAGCAGCAACACACAGCAGTCACACACACTGTCGTCGCGGTGTGTGTGATTGCGCATCAGGCAGCACACACACAAATATCCATCTATCTATCTATCTATCTATCTATCTATCTATCTATCTATCTATCTATCTATCTATCTATCTATCTATCCACCCATCCTGGACAGCTTTGTCAGCACACAAACAAACATCACACACATTTTCACACTCCCTTCCGTATTACTCCCACATCATTCATTTATTTTACTTGTCTCTCTTCCTCATACTGTTCACATGGTCTCATGGGACTATAATGTGTGAAAGCACCCTTAATGTCACTGTTGTATTAGGATTTTTCAGTGATCGGTTGCTACTGTCTTGGTAGAGCAAGACGTAGCTGTGGGGTGGGGCTGGCGACGGGGGGTGTGGAGTGTTTACGACAGTGACATAACCAAAGGGACCTTTAGGGGGAGCGCTAAGTGCCAGTTACTTAGTTCTGCTTTAATATGAAAAAATGGGGGGTGCAATTTGGCGCCCCTAGGCAGCCGCCTGTGTTGCCTGTCGGGAAGGCCGGCCCTGAGTCTAAAGCTGGTTTAACTAGTTTTTATATATTTATTAGGACATTAGGGCTGATTTTTCAAACCTTAAAGAAGAGATTCCTTAAATTATCAGATAATCTGTAACAATGTATTTCATTTCATCTCAAACGTCAACAAAAAAAATACAAACAAAACAAAAGCAAGAAGTCACTTATACACGACCATTTGACACAATATTAGTGTATCAAATTAACCCTCCTATTCTCCTAAAATATTACAAACACATTTTATAGTGGTGGTCAATCTGAAATCTTATATTTGCCTCCAGAAAATCTTGAAAAACATAAATTACACCTTTATAATGAAGCCATGACTTGTTCTCTGGCGCCACCATCAGGCCACACTTTTAAATCAGAATTATTTTATATTGAATAGTTTTCCTCCAAACCTTCTCAAATTTACCGCAAGAGCATGAACCCTATTGGTTGTGGTGATGATGTGACCATCAGGTCAAACTTTCAGTTTAAGAGTTATGTGTATCTTGAAAATCTTTCGTCCAAATCTTTTTTTTTAATTTGGGGTGCACACTAATGACTCACAGAATGAATCGTATTACTGATGTTGGTGAACCCCCCTACCCCCTCTCATAAACACATGTATTTACTCCTTTTTCTGCCATATTTGTGGTTATTCATTAGAAAGTCCTCTGTCTCAGACACATTCTCCCCTACGTCATCATTCACGGCCAAAGAGCTGACAGACAGACACGTTTTACACAGCTAAATCACCTTGGTGTCAAATTGACCCCAGAAGAACACCAATGCGAATGCGTGCGATATGTATTTCAGCACATTAAAAATAAAATAATCATGATAATTTCATGCTCAATAAAATGTACACATCATGAAACATGAAGCCAAAAAACGATTATTTTTTTAATGATAAACACAAAACGGGGTCAAATCGACCCTGATGATAATAGGAGGGTTAAGAATGACTTTAACATGAATGTGTATCACTGATATTACACAGTTAGGGAATGGACAGGAAGAAGTCAAAGCTTATCTCGTCCAGCCTTTTCCTTACTTTGAATGTCTAGTTCTAACCGTAATCATTTACTTCTTGATTTAATTTGAGGAGAATTGGTCTCATTTAATAAATGCTACAAATGCAGCATGATCCTGAAAACTGTATTGGTAGCCGACATACAGTATATGAAGGAAGTTAGTGGAATTGTGAAGGTGTCTTGCTCAAGGACACGTTGATAATGCATAATGTGGGATGCTCTATACACAAACCATAAGTCTGATGTAAGCAGCCAATGTGTGATTGAAACAGTTGTCACCAAAAGTAAAGAAATAACCCAAAAATCTGAATAAAAGTCAAGGTTTAGTTAAAATAATCCTTATGTAACGTCAATCTTCATTCTTGTTTCTTTATAGTTTATTTGAGGAATAAACATCATGTGCCATGCAGCACTCTGGTGCAATAGTTAACTCTTCTCTCACACCGCAAAAACATCTAATTTGTGACCTTTATGGGTTCCGTTTGCATATTCTCCCTGTGTCAAATCAATTGCAGTTACCAACTGAAGTGAAAGGCTCCAAAGGCCTAACAGGAGGAGCCGGATTAAACCCAGGGAGAACATGCAATTTTCACCTTTATCTCAGTGGTCGCTGTCAGGAAGCGTTAATAATTCAAGTAAAAGAAGTCTTTGCTTTGTTTCTCCAGTTACGACCGGGGAAGCTCCTACAACGTGTTTGTAGGTAAGAAGCAGCTGATTGAAGGGATGGACAAAGCTCTGGTGGGGATGTGTGTGAACGAGAGACGACTGGTGAAGGTCCCGCCTCACCTCGCCTACGGAAAGAAAGGATACGGTGCGTATATGTGCAGGATGTGGGCTTTTCCAATCCCGTGTTGAAACTCGCGATCTTTACCTTCCACATCTGTTTGGACTGGAGGAAGAATGTGGTGCTGATATCAATCTGACAACAGATCAGAGTCGTAAAAAGCCTGTTTACTGAGGCTTAGCAATGATTACACAGACCAGGAGACGTAAATTAATCAGAAAATGCAGCTTTGGATTAACATCTGCGGCTGTTCCTCATTTAAATGTAATTAGATTGTTTGTTTTAGAAATAAATCAGGATAAAAATGAGGATATTGCTTAAAGTAGTCAGGAAATGGTTATTACCTCCGCCAAGTAGGTCAATGTTTTCTTAGGCGTTTATTTATTTGTTGGTTTTTTTATAGCAGGATTTCATCAAAAGTACTTAATGAATTTTGACAAATTTTTAACCTAAGATAGACCATATGCCATGGAAGATTACGTTACATTTTGGAAGGGATCAATATAATAATTCTGGATCTGTTTTTTAAAATCTAAAAATCCCTATCTCTCTTTATTGGCAAAATTTCAAAGATTAATCAGTCAATCTACGCCACCGAGTTTCATCCACATCTGGATTGCACATTTCATCCCAATATTTTGGGAAAAATGGGGGTACCCAAACATTTGTCATGTACATACTGTGTCATTATTAATGGGGATAAAATCTAGATAACTGCCAATATCAAGATCACTATTTGTAGAGAATATGTGGCGCTTGGCGGAGGATTGTGCTCTCTGAGTGCTCTTGTTTAAAAGTGATTTTAGGTCCTTTAGAATAATAAAAGGAAAGAATGCGGGAGTGTACTGTGGACAGGTTTGTGATTTGCTAATATTCCTGGGGTCCATAAAAAAAAAAAAAAAAATCAAGATTCTAGTATATGTAAGAACAGAAAAAAAAAGTAAGACAGTTAAAAATATACAGAAACATTACATAAAAAGGTACGTCAACACACATTTTTCACATTTCATTACACCAACAAATAATAATAAAAAAAAACATGTTGTATACGTTAGGATTAGTAGAAATATGATTTTTAAGCATTTTTTAATATGCGTAAAGTTGACATGTCTTTCAGGTCCCAAGGCAATTTGTTCCATAAGTGAAAAGCTCTTAAAAAAAACAAAAAAACAGACATTTGTAAGTAGTATTAGGATGATTGGTGACAACGTTAAAGTTTGAAGCAAGTCAAGTATTGCACACCGTGGCTGTGACTGAACTGATCAGAGGGATTCGTAAAAAAGGAGAAAACTCTTTATCCAAAAAGGAAGAAAGTGTCTATTTGTACGTTTGCCACATGGACAACCCCCGGTGCTAGCGTCTTAGGGTTAGGGTTATAAGTTATAACCCGATATCGCAACAATTTTTAGGGTTAGGGTTAGGTTTAGTCTTAGTCACGTGACCTAAACTGGCCAAATAGGGGCGCTGCGTACGGATAGAATGTCACTATATTGATACGGCAACCGTACGGATAGCCACTGCCAAAAAGGAAGCAATAAGAAAAATGTCACACAAACACAGATTGTCTACCTGGTCCATTATGTATAAAGACAATGGATGTTGCAGGCTTTAAAATATGCTACGTGGCGCGTTATTGCTGCAGGTACCATCATCCCCCCTGACTCCATCCTCCACTTTGACGTTCTGCTGCTGGACGTGTGGAACCCCGAGGACGGCGTTCAGATCAACACATATCACACTCCCTCTGTCTGCGACAGAAAGGTGGAGGTGTCCGACTACGTGCGCTACCACTATAACGGCACCCTGCTCGATGGCACCCTCTTTGATTCTAGGTTTGTACAATAAATACTAGTAATATGGCAACTAACCAAGATTTTTTTAAATCGTGGTGTGTGGGTCAATAATTATTGCTTGTTGATGTATTAAAAGCAGATGTTTTACTTACATAGTGTTAATCATGTTTGACATTTGTCCTCCTCCCTGCAGCCACACGCGCCTGCGCACCTATGACACATACGTTGGTATTGGGTGGCTGATTGCCGGTATGGATCAGGGTCTTCTTGGAATGTGCGTAGGAGAGAGACGCATCATCACGTTGCCTCCATCGCTCGGTTATGGTGAAAATGGAGATGGTGAGTAAAATCATTGTTCAAGGTTTAAAGCTTGATAGCAAAGAACTTTGGCGCTAATCAGAGAGCACGTTGAACACAACGCTGAGAGTTCAAAGGCCTGTGCTACGAAGCTGGATCATTTTATCCTGGATTTATCTCCGTTAGTGGGCTTCACCTAACCAAATATTACACGCTAATTTAAGCCAAGTGATTTCAGCCTGCTACGAGCGCTCTCCCATAAAAGGGGTGGAGATTGCGGCGTCTGACCAATCAGTGCAATGGAGAACCTGGCAGAGCGACCGTTTTTACAACGGAGGAACAGCTTATCATCCTGAACAAATAGAATGGATTCAAAACCATGGTGACAGCAAAGAGCAACAGTGTTAGTGCAGCGCACAGCAGGAGGAGGAGCTTTTAGACACGCTCAGATCTGATCCACTTCATAACTTGGTCCCAACCAGGTTACGTGTTCAGCTTAAGTTTAAAATGATGAATAATTAAAATCCATAATTCAGACCAAAAACAACACGGTTGTTACAGAAAAGGCAGGAATGAAAGAACCCAGACAGGAAGCTGCTGACACTGTTAATGCATAAAAGCGTGAGATTATTTATGATATCAATCTATTGGATGATAAATGGACAGCGCTCTAATCAGTTTCACTTTACTACAGAACACGTGTTTCTATTCAGGTAGACCTCGATTTATCACACACACACTGGGATGAGAGCATATTGTTTCATTGTAGTATGTTCCTGCTGATGCCGTCAGCCTCACTATAGCATATGAATGAATTAATGAACAAATGACTTCACCCGTCCATGCATACGGAGACACAGGCTTCATCAGCTGACTGTAGATCAGTCCATCAGATATAAATCTATGTCTTTCCTAAAGGATGTCATCAGTAAATGAAAGAATTGCATTTATCCATCAATAATCTTTCTTTCCTAAACACAGCTGTAAGATCTGCACCAAGGTTGTTTCTAAGAGAACTGATTGGTCAGGAGGCGGGGCTTTAGCACTCGCTAAGATCCAAGCCAGAACAAACTGATCCTGACCGGGTTAGTCGTTCAGCCTAAGTTACCATGGTGATTTAGCTCCGTTGGGTTCTTTCTTTTTTACTATGGGCTTTATATGTTGTTAAGTGCACTAAGATGACTTTGTTGTAATTTGCGCTATAAAAATAAAGTTGAATTGAATTGAATAGCGAGCTTTGTAGGACAGCACACACTGATTAGATCCTGGAAGTTAGTGTGATAAGAGATAATCTAGCTTCGTAACATACCCCCCAAGTGTATAGTCTGTAATATCAGTGTGTTATCCCTGTGAAGGATCAGTTTAGTTCATTTTCCACTGTATCGCAATTAAGAAATTACAAGAACGTGGAGCTGCTATTTTATTATTATATTTACTAGAACTGGGCGATATTATTGACCCACCGATATTACAATAAAATATAAATAAGAACAGCAAAAATACACAGGACTCAAAAAAACAATAAAGACACACAGAATGACTCCAGGAACCCAAAACACGACAACAAAAACACACACAAAAAATATATATATACACAAAATAACAACAAAAGCACTCAAAATTACTCAATTGCGCAAGACGACTACAAAATAACATAAAAACAGACAAAATGACAACAAAAATACACAAAATGACTCACAAAACAGCAAAAACACCCAGAATGACTCTATAAAATATACAAAACAACAGCAAAAATGCACAAAATGAATCCAAAAAACATGCAGAATAACAGGAGAACAAAGACTGAACTCTTTGTTCTTCTCTCTATTAATGGTCAGATTGGTCATTGTTCTAAATACTGATGTGAATGTTGATAATGTGGCGGTCGGATCAGATGAAATCACATTTTTATGGCCCCCGCTGTGATAAAAGTTGCCCATCTGTGAATTCAGTCCTTCTGTTTCTTTTCACCCTCACAAATTGAGATTACAACAATAAAACTATCCAAAAGATGGCGCCAGAGAGTCACTTTTGACACCAACAGATTTCACTCAATGTGAATGATTCCAGTCTTCCAACAATTAAATCCCAGTTTACAATAAGATCCTTTTTTCATAAAGAACACACATTCATCACAGATCTATGAGAATAACTAGTATAATAATATCATGCAGATAATAGAAAATAAGTTACATCACACGTTATATAAATATATATATGTATATATATTTTTATCACAATGAGCACTAGGTAACTCACACTTGTGTCAGTACACATCTGCTCAGAGCCCTTTGCTGTTTTATAGATGAATTGTGTGTAGTTCAAGTTTCAAAATAGCTGTAAAAGTAATAAACAGTCTGTAATTGTTGACACAGTTGGTTTAATGGTCTTTTCCATTTGTACTCAGGATTACTGTGGTTACAAATAAAACAGGCCTGACTTTACTTATGAAAAGGTTATACCAACATTTAAAAAAATATTAGTGTTTTCAACCTAGGGGTTTTGACCCCATGTGGGGTCGCCTAAAATATCTAGTAATTGATTAAAAAAAAAAACATTTTGATTTAAAAAAAAAAAAAAAAAATCTTATCGGATTGCATCTAAAATCTCCACTATATATTACATTATATTTATTCAGTTGTAGAATACTGTAGATATTATGTTGAAGGCTAAAATGTATGTAACCAATTGGTTAATAATAAATGGGTCAGTGTTTCTCATACTACTGTTGCTGACTATTGTTCTCTGTTTGAGTGACATCACTAGATCAAGACTTTTGTAACATCCCGCACTACAAAATAAGTAATAAAAGTTTGTATGATTCATACTAATATTGTATTGGATCGATATCGGTACTGGCCGATACGTAAAGATGTAGTATCGGCATCTTTATCGGAAGTGAAAAAGTTGTATCGTGACGCCCCTAATTAAAACGTAATTCAATCAAGAGAAAATATGTTTCTGGGGTGGCCAGAAATATGTGATTTATAAATGGGGTCACAAACCGAAAAAGGTCAGGAAAGGGGATCAAGATTCCCTTCTATTATTTATTATTGTCAGTTCATTATTACTTATTATTTTTTTCCCGCATATTTAACCCATTTTGTTAAAACCAAAGGAAAACTCAACGTCTTTTTGCAAAATCTTGCAAAAAGAGGTCATCGTGGAGAGGCAACATCATGTGGTTGTTTTCTCGTGACACCGTGTTTTTTTTAAAAAAAATTTATATAATTTTTTTTTTTTCAGATTTATTTTCTTTGTAATTTATATTTTCTTTTATTCTTTTGCCTTTTTTATGTTGAACCAGTTTTACTAAGCTTGAGTGTGATGTTTGAGAGACAAATAATGTCTATTAGGATGGTAAATAAAATGACTTTGTTGTGCTTTTTGATTTTTTTATAGAACCTTGGTAACCATGGATGCAAATATATGCCAGATAAGCATATTAAAAACCCAATTATTGTCCTGAAAATGATGCATAATATGACTTGTGTTTCTCATTAGGTAGTGACATCCCAGGACAGGCATCCCTAGTGTTTGATGTAGTTCTGTTGGACCTTCATAACCCCAAAGATCAGATCACAGTCACTAACCAACAGGTGCCCGAGTCGTGCACCAGGAAAACCATCGCTGGGGACTTTGTACGTTACCACTACAATGGCAGCCTCCTCGATGGAACGTTTTTTGACTCCAGGTCAGTGTTCATCATCATTCCTCATCCTCTTTGATATTCATTATCAGTACTTGCCAGTGACGTGCCGTGAGCACTAGGGTTGGGTAGGCAGGGCGTTGCAAATCGAGACCACCAATGTCAACACCAATGACAATTTCATATGTTTCTGCTGGCAAGTGTTAATTCAATTCAATTCAACTTTATTTGTATAGCGCAATTTACAACAAAGTCATCTCAATGTGCTTATCAAAATATAAAATTCATGATAAAGAAAAAACCCAACAAGATCCACATGAACAAGCATTTAGCCATCTAACAAAATCAAGATTGTAAAACACCATTAAAGAAATTATTCAACATAGCCTCCATACTCTCCCAACAAGATATATCTCATGACACGGCAGCGCATCCGTTGTTTGTGTTGGAAACACAGAAACACAGAGAAAATGACAACAACAACAACTCAGAACAGCCTCAGTGAGTGAAAGCCAATCCTTCCTTTCACTGTAGAAAATACGAACAATTTTCTGACCTTACCTTTGCTGAAGGTCTGGTAGCTCAGGTGTTGGCCTCCCATCTTTTAAAAGCTGTCGTTTTTCCTCAAATGAAAGTTTCTTTATCATCTCTAGCGCTGTCATCCTGCCTGTAGTGTTATCCCGCCCAAAGGCAGCGTAGAGAGCTGCCTTTTTACGTAAATGGTTTTCATCTTGGGGAACTGACTGCGCATGCGCAAACACATAAAAACACGCTATGGAAACAGAGGCAGAGCAGCCGTGTGCTTTTGGGAGTAAGTGTGGCCTCCTCCTGCCTTACAGCGGAGTGAGACTGTGCAGTCATACCAGGAAATAGCGCTGTTTAGTCATTTGGGCTATGAAAAGCACTTTCAAACTTATAGTTACTGTAGGCTATCAGAAATGGAAAAACAAAACAATTTATAATTCTACTATAATTAAAACAAAAAATCAAAATATCAATTCAGCCTTGGGTAGGCACTGCCTACCTTGCCTACCCTGACTGCATGTCACAGTCACAGTCACAGTTCATATTCATTATCTGTACTTTAGTATACTACTAGTAATTTTGGAGAAGAAATCAAAACTCTATGCATGCACTTTCTTAAGTGTCCACCAGGTGACAGGCTTTATTCACGTTTTACAGATATTTTAGAAGAAGAAAAAGAAACTTACAACTTCATTACATAACATTTGCTGCTTTGAAAAAAAGTTGTAGTTGGGACGTTTCCATGACACCAAAATACCATTGTTCAGAACTCGACAAAGCCAGGATTAAAAAACTGTCAAATAAAAGCATATCCACACCATAATAAATGTCTGAGAGAGAAGAGTTATGAGTCGTATTATAGACCCCTTTAATGGCCTACGTCACTCGTGGCTGGAGGCAAAAACA
This sequence comes from Gouania willdenowi, assembly GCF_900634775.1. Taxonomy (NCBI): domain Eukaryota; kingdom Metazoa; phylum Chordata; class Actinopteri; order Blenniiformes; family Gobiesocidae; genus Gouania; species Gouania willdenowi. The sequence goes on along the minus strand of NC_041054.1, from coordinate 12,863,664 downwards.
GGAAACGCCGCTGGCTAAAGCATAGATATATAAACACTAGAAGACACAAGCGGGATTTGCCAGCGTAGCTCAATGGCGGCCATCTTACCTCAGACAACTGACATTCTGACACGCTCTATGGTACCTGGTAGTTCAGGGTATTTAAACAAAAATACCCTTAACTCGATAAAATATCATGTGTATCTAACCGTGTTCTTTTAATCTAGAATTGGATAGAGAAACACGAGAGATTATTGATCTCCCTGAAGGGACTGGATATCCAGTCCTTGAAATATGCTGACCATCTGGTTGAAATATGCTGACTGTCTGTAGGATAGTTGTTTTTGATTGTTACATGATAAGTGAAAGCAGAACCATAAGGTCAAAGCATTATGTTCAGAGGTGAAGCAGAGTATTATGCTGGTTCTGAGCATCCTGACACCTCAAGATTCTAAGCAAAAGGCAGAAGTCAATGAAGTTACAACACTGTGTCCAAGAGAACACTTATCGTAAATTGACCGAGCAGACAACAGACAGGAACAGAATGTAAGTTCCTGCTCTACGCTGCAGTGACCTAATGAGCTAGACACAGTTTACCTATGCAGAGCCCTGCAGCTAGGATGTTAGCTGTAAAAGAATTAGGAGGAGGGACCATATATCAACACTATTATACAATATTTATTATGTTTATACATATATGAAAATAGACATAAGATTTTTACCATGCATTTATGTACATTGATGAATTCATTAAATAAAAGTCAGAAACATTAATAACTTGTCAACGATGTGTGTGCATTTTATATGTGGTGTAGTCGCCATAATGGTTTACTGTACTGCATGGGGGTGCGCAAACCGCTCCGAAAAAGGAGTGAAAATGTATGGCTTTCCCAACCGACCTAAACAGGAGAAAGAAATGGATAGCCCAAGTCAGCAGGAGCGATCTAAAAAAAAAAAAAATCATCATTACAAGTATAAAAAAGTCTGTGAGGTAATCAAAAGTCCTAATTGCGACTGCAGCTGTTTTGATGGAGGTGAGTCCTGGATGCGGGAGGAGGGCAGCACCCTTTTTTTTTTAAAATGCGTTCATAAACGAGTAGGGACAACATAAGCCAGGGGTTTCATACAAAAGTATTTAAATCAAGTAAATTTAAAGTTAAATCTGCAGAGGCAGGTGCTGTGGGCTGAACTGAGGAAGAGAACATAGAAGGGGCAGCCACCATAGACTTATAGCGAAGCAGAGCGCCCACAGCGATGGTAAACTTTTGCGCTGTGTTTGGGTGTTCTAACACGACTGGGACTGGAGTACACAAGTCTTTCTTCAGGATACCAGCTATGATCACCACCCAAGGGGAAAAAACTGAGGCACTTTGTCGTCAAGCTTGGGAAATTAAATTGTTTTATTTGCATTGATCCAAGTGTGCAGATCTTTTTTTCACACAAATTTATGTCATCAATAAAATTGCTCAGATTCTGAAAAAAACAGCATTGCACATATTGCTCATATTACAGATGAATTATGAAAAATTAGCCTACTTAACACTGGATTTAACCGCATGGAGTCCATTATAAATAAAAGCAGCTACTTCACAAATCCAGCCGCAAACAAAATGGTTGTAAGCTTCCAGTCCCTTGAAACTTTTCATGTGGTCCATTGTGTATGAGCTAGACCTGGTAGTTCAGGATAAGTCACTCCTGGGAAATAAGAGACATCTTCATTCCATTTGTCAACAGGAACGTTGTAGGCGGTCATTCCCGCCGATTAGACCCAGTTACTCCTTGTAAAGACTTCTTTCAGCTTCTAGTAGAGTGTCACCATAATCCGTGGCCTCCGACATATTGAGGCCAAACTTAGACGACCTTCGACAATCGTTTAGCACATGAACTGCTTTCATTAAGTCAAAAAAAACAACACTATTATTCAAGTAAACACACCCACGCAGGTGCATCCGTATAGGTCCATCATCTTCCAAGATGAGCCCGCTCATTTTTGCGCTCTGTGGTCTTGAATTAGATCGTAGCGGTTCAGAACTCAGTGATGGAAATTTTGTAAAACATTTTGGAAAAGTTCTGGAAAAGTTTTGAATAATCATTGTGAAAAAAGTGTGGGAACCCCGATCTATGAAATATTCTTTGGTTCGTTTCTGATCATTTCTAACCTCCAGTGTCTGCATATTAGTGTTTTGAATGTATTTGTTTGTAATGGGATTTTCTTTTACCACAGCTACTCCCGTAATCGCACTTACGACACTTACGTGGGTCAAGGCTATGTGATCGCTGGCATGGATGAAGGCCTCCTTGGCGTCTGCGTGGGAGAGAGACGCACTATCACCATACCCCCACATCTGGCCTATGGAGAAGAAGGCACAGGTGTGTGTGTGTGTGTGTGTGTGTGTGTGTGTGTGTGTGTGTGTGTGTGTGGGTGGGTGTGTGTGGGTGTGTGTGTGTGATCCATTCATTTGTAACACCAGAAAAACTTCTCCCACGTCTCTTTTCCAGGCTCTACAATCCCCGGTTCTGCCGTGCTGGTGTTTGACGTTCATATCATCGACTTCCACAACCCATCAGACAACACAAAGGTCACTGTTACCTTCAAACCAGAAGAATGTGATAAACAAACAAAGAAGGGAGACTTTGTTAAATACCACTACAACGCTTCTCTCATGGATGGCACGCACATCGATTCCACGTGAGTAAAGATGACCTGGCTTGAAAAAACAAAGAGAGAGAGAAAAATAAGTGCTGTGAAGCCAAAAAACAATGCCAAATAAACAAGAAAAACCCCAACATGAACACGACCTGAGCTCAGAATTGAGTGCAAACAGTTGATTGTGATTCAGGAAACAACAATTGGCAAAAAACAAAATGGACACAAAAACAAGGCAGACAACTTGGTTCTCTTTGGCAGCGGGAAAGCTTTCTTTAATACCACACTTTGACAAGTCAGAATACAGACACAGTGCACCTAACCCTTAAAGATGACTCCAATCAAAACCTTTTATAGTTCAGCATATACTATGTGTGTGTTTACTTTCCCAAGACCTTCTTAGCTAAACATAGCTTAGTTGCACAATCATTTCCTGTGTGTTTCCTTTCCCATATACTGAATGATGATTTTGTCCAACAGCTGCTAGTTGATTTTTAACATTACAAATTAATAGACCCCTTAATGGCCGGAGGCAAAAACAGGAAACGACGCTGGCTAAAGCATAGATATATATTCACCAGCGTAGCGCAACGGCGGTCATCTTACCTCAGACAACTGACGTTCTGACATTCTGACGCGCTCTACCGTAGCTGTTGGAAGGTGAGTGATCAGCTTAAACAAAAATACCCGTAACGCAATTAAATATTGACAGATTTACAAACGGTTTGCCTTATTACAAACCTTATTATACGTAGGTAGGACATAGGATGCTTGTACATGTTGAAATTGCCGCTTACTGTTAGAAAATTGGTTGAAAATTTAGCAAGTTATGGTTCTTTAAATAGTACATGCGTCACTGACATCGATGTAATGAGCAGAGCCAACTGTCACTGCTCATTGTTTAACAGCGTGAGTAAGTAATCTATCGTGGTTTGCCTCCAGGCTAAGCCCCGCCCAATCAAATACGTCACAATGTTTACAAACAATCAAAGGGTCTATACAGTACACAATACAAAAAAAAACATATTTAAGAAAACTGAGGAAGCAGTGTGTCATTTAGATATTTTCTTGTCGGTCTTTGATGAAGTGCAGCTGTAGAATGAACCTCTGCTGACACTGACTTGATATTAATATGAAATGTATTAAACAGAAGTTCAGTATCAGAGTGTAGCGAAGAACCAGAACTTCAGAGCTAAGAAGTTACAGAGTTTATATACCTGCAGATAGACGTTACACATCTGGTTTCAATCTTTATATCTCATCATACTCAAAAGAATGTTCCCTTCTCGAATTCCCTATGCATAGGGAATTCAACGTCCATTATTCAAACATCAAAGCCCTATACAACTCTGAATAAACATATAATGGAGCGTGACCAGTGATGCATTTGTGAGTGAGTAGCAGGATTTTGTACTCGATCGTAGCAGAAACCTGAAGCTAGTGCAGAGGAAACAGAATGGGTGTGATGTGGTCATACTTCCTGTCTTGCACAAGTATTCTAGCTGCACTGTTCTGCAGATCAGCCTTTGCAGCTCTTTGGCAGGAAGCCCAATAAAAACATCTGTTACAATACACCTTGAGGAAGTAAAGTTTTTTACTCGACAAGTATGAAGAAACAAAGTGTGTTCGGCTGTTGAGCGTCACACATGCAGATCTGCTAATATTAGTCACAACTGAGCAGATTGTGTTCATAATAAAACCTTCCAGTTTCACTGAAAACATTCTAATTTAATTGTAGTATGACTATTCTGTGCTCGTACAGCTTGTAATAAATTACAGATTCCTGTGGAATTAGCTACTAAACAATCATCAGACTATAGAAGCGTAAAAAGGCTAAAGTAGTTTGTTGGAACTGAAAGGTTAAGGTTAAGTTACATTTAGACACAGGGAAAGGTTGGGGCTGCTGTGTATAGAAACAGGACAAAACCGGTGAGAGCAGGGTTAAGATCCTTCTATTCTTTGTCTGCTAAGAGGTGAAAACACAGCAACACAGTTGTGACACAACGTTCTAACTTCCTGCTTAAGAAGAAGTAAGCAACTAACCGCAGACAGCAGACAGAGAATGAAAGAGAGACTTATCTCTAATAGCACTTGTTTATCAGTTACAACAACACTCTGCTGTTTCCTGTGGAATTTAACGGCGCCCCATTCAGCGTCTAACTTAAAGGGGACATATCATGCTAAATCCACTTTTTTAGCCCTTAAATGCATTTTGTTGTATATTTAGAGTGTTTAGAAGTACAGAAAAGTTCAAATTAGTCTCTTCAGGTGCTCCGTTGATATCTTTATATTCTGTTTTGGTCATATTTTTCAATCTGTTTCGATTTTTCTATTCTCTATTACGTTTTTTGAACAATAACGTCACAGTATTTGCAGCGGAACTGCCAAATTAGGACATCGACTCCAGGCCCAACACTTTGAGCAATCTGCCATTTTATTTCCCGCTTTTATTTTGTAGTCCAAGCACATCCAAGGATGACTGCTTCAGCAACCTCCACCAGTATAAAGAAGGATTTGCCGAAAGACTTTGTCTGATTGAGGGTTCAATTCCTTCTATCTTTGGAGACGACGAACAGAGCACTTCGGTCAGCTGTAAATAACGCTAAAAAGTGTGATGATAAGACGTCCCTGTCATTGTTTTGTTAGCATTAGCAGTTGCACCGTCTTCATATGTTAGCGCTGTGTGCTGGTTTTAGATCCTTGATGATATGGCCTACGTGATTTAATTTAAGTCTAAAGTTTTCATTAGTCATTTCATTTTGCCGTTTTTGTCTCCGAAAAGACTGTATTAAAATGCATTTTGTGACGTTAGCTTGGCGCTAGCGTTAGCTCGGTGCTTGTGTTAGCTCACTTGTTAGGGTTCTGCAGGTTCATCATCTTCATTTTCATCTCACTCCGCCGGGTCCGACTCTGGCTGTAACATGTAAGGCTGGATGGACAAGTCTTCCGTTGTTGACATTTTATAAATAATGTGTGAATAAACATTTTCTGCGCCGCTAAATAATCGTATCTCTTCTATCAAACTACAAAAATGGCCAAACAGGGTGGAGTTGAACCGAGTGTCACCTCTGCAACCTGGAGAGGGGGCGGGGTATGAAGTGTCTCATTTGCATTTAAAGAGACAGCACAAAAAAACGAGTTGCTCTCAGAAGCATATCAGAAAAGGGGTAGAAAAGGGGCCTGTGGAGCTATAATAATGAGGAATTCAGACCCAAGCATTGCAGTTCCGTTTTATATAGACCACAACTGTATGATTTATATGTAAAAAAGGAAGGATTTAAAACCATGATATGTCCCCTTTAAGATCTCAGGGGGAACTCGCAACTACCGTTTTTTTAAGTGAATCAAAGAGTTCTCCCTGGCGCTTGTCTTTTTGTGTGTTCATCAAGGTCTTTATTAAAACTGTTAATCTTGATCAGTAATTCTCCTGTTCCAGGGTTAGATAGAACCTAGAGATCTAACAGAACCCATAAGATTAAAGATTAGGGTTTAGGTTGTTTAGTTCTTTCAGTAACAAGGAGCCGTTAAAGGTTAATCAGGTCTAATCTGAATATAAAACACTGATTGATCAATAAAATTCACCCTCAGATTAAACCATCTAAATCACATGTGTCAAACTCATGGCCCGGCGGCCAAATCCGGCCCGCAGAAAAAAGTTAAAAATAGACAGAAAAACATCAATTATTTTGTAAATTACCAAATAAATCAGTTTGCTCAATTTGCTCAGAACTGAATTTTTCTCAAATTATTTCACATAATTTCCCCCAAATTAAATAAAAATTGGTCACAAAATTAATACAATTTAAAAGAGAAAATCCTGCGGAGACTGATATTTGTCACTTATTGCCTGGATATTGTCAGCACCTTACATACTTTGTGTATCATTTATACGTGGAAGTGCAAACTTTGGGACATTAATGTGGAAATTGCTGGTTTTAACACCTAAAATCTGCTGGTCCACTTAAGATTAAACTTGTATTTGGCCCCTGAACTAAAAGGAGTTTGACGCCCCTGATCTAAATCAATGAAATGTTTTTATATATAATGCTTTTCAGGTTTGACTACGGAAAGACTTACAATATCGTGCTCGGAGCAAACCAAGTAGTCCCGGGAATGGAGGATGGACTGATGGAAATGTGTGTGGGAGAGAAAAGACACCTCGTCATTCCTCCTCATCTGGGATACGGGGAGAGAGGAGTCAGTAAGTTTACCACAATCAGTGCTCCTAATCCAAAGAGTTGACTGGAATATAGGAACACGCCTTTAGTTTTCTTTATCGGCACATTTAATGAATTTCTAAGTACTTTATTGACTCTAAAACTCCTATATTATAGAGAGGTATTTACTGTAAAACATGTAGGATTGCAGTCCTCCAGGGCCAGGGTTAAAATAGTAAATATTTGTTTTTCTGTATTTTTCGTGTGCGCACAGCTGGTGAAGTCCCAGGCAGTGCTGTGCTGTTGTTTGATATTGAGCTGGTGGACGTAGAGGAAGGACTTCCTGAGGGGTACATGTTTATCTGGAACGAGGATGTGTCACCGGACCTTTTTGCTGTAATTGACAAGGACCAAAACCAGGCGCTGGAGCCCTCTGAGGTAGGGGATAACTGTGATTTCTACCGTTTCTGTAACATTTCTCCTTTCCTGTGCCATCGTCACTGACCCTTCTTCTTGTTCTCCCTCCACTTCTACAGTTTACAGACTACATCATGCAGCAGGTGAATGAGGGCAAAGGTCGTTTGGCCCCCGGATTTGATCCCTATCGAATTATTGATAACATGTTCACCAACCAGGACCGCAATGGAGATGGAAAGATAACAGAGGCTGAGTTTAAACTTAAAGCAGATGAGGCAGCAGCACATGACGAGCTATGACATGGTTGGGGGTAAATCTGGGAGGTTTGGGGCAACGGGTCAGACACATGGTGGAACGGTGACTTATCATAAACACTTGGGTGATAGAATAGCAATAGATGTGTTGGGACATGTAAAATAAGAAATGGGATTTTATTTTGATTTTATTTTGAAGTTTGACATCCTGTCATCGTGCATGTGCCAAAAGTCGGAAGAACAAGAAGTGGGAATTCAGGTGTTAGATATGAGCTTTCACTCTACATTTCAAAACTTTTGATGTTACCTCACTTTTTTTTCTTCTTTCCATGTGCTGTGTCTTCTTTTATATGACCGTGCTTTATTTTGAAATTCATAGGAACACTCCTGTGTGAGACAACACCTTTATGTCACACACGTGAGCAGGCACTGTTTGATTAATGCGAGTTGGGCAGTTTTTGAAGACTTTCTGCTCGTCTTAATGTGAAAATGATTAGAGATTAACTTTTTGTACAACGTTTAAAGGTGCAGTCACCATCTTAACATGTTCCAAGTACCACAGTTTCAAAACTTTAGATCTGTCTTTGTTTTTGGCAACTCCAGATGTTGATTGCAAATAAATCCCCTGGTGCGTGTGTGTCCAGGTGTGTGTGTAGTGTAGAGTGGATGTTTTGTATGTTTATATTGAGGAGTGTCATTAATTGTGTTGCCCTAAAGTTTTATTCAAATAAAAATGACCTGACCTTAAAGTGTTTACAGTGTCCCTGTTCCTTCATACTCACACCCTAGAGCATTACTGAAAATGTTTACTTCAGTTTGCATCTAGTACATGTGTATTGTCAGCGTAGATCTTTTAACGCAGGTGTTTCAAATGACCTGGACATCAAACAATGTCTTTCTTTCATCACCTACACAGATGACTAGATTTATTAACATAATAACCCTAATACATGTTGTAATCAATAACCTAGACACATGTACATTTACAAGCTCTATAGGGGTTCTCTGCTTCCTTCACAGCTGACTGCTCCGGATGAGAGCAGAGCAATGCAGTAGATTTGACAAAGAGTTTTAAATAAAGAAGTATTTTGAAATGTACATTTATGATTGTGAAACTTCCCTCTGAGCAGACCAACGTTGAAATGAAAAGTTACAAAATGAGCAACCTTGAAGAAGAAAATAAAAATGCAGTTTGGATTATTTGTTATTCATTTTATTTATGAGTTAAAAAAAATGCAGCTGTATTCTGAAAATGAAAATGCATTTATGTGAATCCATTTTAAATTGAATTATGGTACAGATATGCTTCCACACAAATTAGATTTAGCATTTAGATTGAACACACATTTCACAATTATTGATGTAAATCTATGTTTGTAAGTGTGGTTTGTTGCTAAATGTTGTGAAAGGTTGCTGTTTATTTCAGCATGCACAACTTTACAATTGGCACGCCATTAAAACGTCCCTAATGAATTTATTAGATGAACCAAAATACGTAGTGACTGCTTTTTGTTTGTAGAGGAGACTGTGACGTCACATGGAGGGGCGGAGTCTTCACCATTCAGTCTCTTTTGTCGCCACGAAGAGACGAGTGGGCGATCGACATGTTTTGTCTGCTGAACTACCAAAGGATTCTTTTTATTTACGCTTCCTGAAGTCTGAGGAATATACCTGCGTTTCTGAGGATGGACGTGGTCAAACTGCATTGTCAGGTCGGTGCTAAACTTACGTTATTTTTTTTATTGCAAACTCCGTGAAAACTATTTTTGGATTGTTGTACCGTTAGGGGGCGGAGCTCTGCAGCTGGATGAACGCACGTGGGTTTCAAACAATGGTCTAAAACAGTGGTTCCCGAACTTTTCAGACATTTAACCTGAAGCCATGTACCTCCTACTGCTGCACACTTAAAAACAAACAAACAAAATAAAAAACATAATCTAATGCAGGGTTTATCAACTTTGGGGTCGTGAGCCCATGTGGGGTCGCCTGGAATTCAAATGGGGTCCCCTGAAATGTCTAATAATTTATAATAAAAATAATACAAATACTGATTAAATATATATATATATATATATATATATATATATATATATATATATATATATATATATATATATATATATATATATATATACGGTAAACGTGACCCATTTATTATTAACCTTAAACATTAGAATAATGATATATGAATATATCAATTAAAACACCTTAATAAATCCAATGAAAACAAATGATGTATTGGAATACTTAAATTGTAGATTGTAGACGCAGTTTGATACTTGTTTTTTTTTTTTTTTTTTTTTTGCTAATATCGGGCTGATTTCTAATATCAATATCAGATCAGGACACCCTTATTTTTGTTACTATTAATGCAAAAAAAAATTTAGATTTTATTATTAATTTTCATCAAAATCCCTGCAGGAGGATGATCACATCATATTCAGAAAACATTTGTAGATGAGTTTTAGACGTCATCGTAGAAGGGCTCTAACGCTTTCTTTAATCACTTCAAACTGATGACAATAATTTCACTGTCATAATCAGAAATTGCGAGACCCCGAAGTTGTTTTTAACATAAAGTTTTACTTTAAATGTGCATGATAATCTTGCACGATTTACAATTTTTACACTTTGTTATTATTATTATTATTTATTTTTTTTTAAGGAAAGTCTCAGACTTCTCAAAAGAAATAAAGAAAGACTGGAACAAAGGTTCAATGCAGATAACATGAAAATACTTAAGATTGAAGCTGTGTGATCTATCAGTCACACCAGCTTGGTATTGTAGAAGTTTCCTCCTGTTCTATTGACTCTAAGCCAAAGAAACAAATATGTTTCACACTTTACAAAACAATCATTTTATCTGTAGAGTCAGGTCGAGCCTTTCGGTTTATTTTGCAGAAAAACACAACTTTACACATTTGTGTCTCTACAACCAGCATATAAGGTTCAGGTAAACCCTGAAATTCCGAGGTATTTCCGAGAGTATAAATATGCATATAAACACACATTACTGGTATTTTAACAATGGATGTTCCGATATAACTTTTTCATTTCCGATATGATACCAATATTGCAGCCTTGCGTATAGGCCGATACCGATATTGATCCGATAATAGCATGAATCATACATACTTTTTTTTCTCTCTCTCTCTCTCTCTCTCTCTCTCTCTCTTTCTTCTTTAATAAAGAATAATTACTTATTTTGTGTGGAATGTTAGAAAAAACTTGATCAAGTGATGTTACTCAAACAGAGAACAATAGTCAGCAACATGAGATAACATGAGATAATTTTTAACCAATTGGTTACATAATTTTTAACCTTCAACATAATATCTACAGTATTCTACAATTGAATAAAATAGATAAAAAATGAATTGATAAAAAAAATTGGAAATATCGGAAATTGGAATCCGATATTCGTTTGCAGGCTAATATCGGACTGATATCCGATATTAGGGATGTAACGGTTCACTCAACTTTTGATAAGATTTGATTCACGATGCTGGGTTCACGATACGATTCTCTCACGATTTATTTTACAAAATGGGACTGTATACAAATGATGACTGAAAAATATTCCTTTATTATTTTGGGGGGGAAAAAACTAGAAAATACTGTACTATTTTCCATTGTCAAAAGAATCCCTTGATAAACTATTCAAAACAATGCAATTTAACTAAAAATAAATCTTGAATGAAATAAATAAAGGAATAATACAAATTAAGAAGAAGCCTATTAATTTAAATTCTTGTTCTATAGTAAACAATGCAAAACTGCATCATAGTTATTTTTCTTTTTAAAAGTGCAACTGAAAATGTATTTTGTGCCTTAACAATTGGACTTTGAAAAAAAACGTTTAAAAGTTGTTTTGTTTTTCAGGTTCATGTTAAATTTTGCAAAGGGTTACACTTTATTTCTGGCTTATTGATTTTTGTTTGGCAAAGTATCACCTTTTCTTTCCATCTTTTACCATTACCCCAGCATATACCACTTGAAGGTTAACACACAAATTCTAATCTGCACTCAGTTTATCTGCTACATAAAATGAAAGAAGGTGAGCCACTCAAGGACAATGAGAAAACTGTGCAAAGCAAGTTACCATGAACTTTAAAAAAACATTTAAATGATACCCTGCGATTGAATATATTAAATAAGTCATTCATGTTTTTAAGATCAAACATAAGGTAAATTAAGAGATGAGTTTTGACAACAATGCTAATAAGCTCACTTTGCTACTTATTTTTGGACGCACGTCAAAGACACAACAGCTTAGTCAGATCAAGTTAACCTGACCTTAGACGATCAATGATAAGTGGTAGAGACAAATGTTTTGTTTGTAGTAGATTGTTGATTTTAGGTCAACAAAAAAACTGTTGCTATTGCGTTTCAACGCTGTTTCATTGTTTGTAATTATTCTTCTTAAACATTATTCATTGAAACTAGTTCAGTGCCTGTCAGAAGTATGTATTCATATAGTGGGAGCTTAAGTAGAGTTGTCAATTCTGGGCAAATGAGTATGTGTTTGAAGGTTGGATGTACAAAGAGGTGTACATACTCTGTATTGTTATATAGGGGTACATTTGCGGGTGCAAAGTAAAATAGTGTGTGCGAATTCACTGGTTTAATTCTATGGGACATGCGCATCTTTGGTATATTTTTCTGTAATGTATGTTTTTTGGAGTCATTATATGTATTTTTGTATCTTCCTGTTGTGTTTTTGTGCATTTTTTTGTATGAAGTTATTATTTGTTGCCATTGTAGTGTGATTCTGGAGTCATTTTGTGTATTTTTGTATATTTTTTGGTGTAGTTTTGTGCATTTCTGTTGTCGTTTTGTGTATTTTTTGTATAAATATTTAGTTTTGTGTATTTTCATATTTTAATCACGCTAACCTTACCTGTATGATATCATGAATATACCCATGGTGTAATGCAAAGAGTTTTTCATTTAAAAAATTTTCATATCAGTTTGATATGCATAATTCCACAGACCACAGGCTACATTTCAAAATACACTGTACACTATAAACTACAGAGCACTTATCACTAGGGTTTCTCTAGTCAACCAAGGAAATGGTTGGTTGACCAAGCCTATGGCACATGTAGCGATTAGTCGACCAAAAAAAAAAAAACCAGAATGAATGAGCAGGTACAGGGGAGGACGAGGAGAAAGGAAAAAGAGAGGAAAATATTTTTTTTCCTCGTTTTGTGGTGTCGATTTGCTTTTAAACTCAGACCATTTATGATATGAACTAGGGATGTAATGATTAATCGTAAGGCAGTTAAAAATTGATTCATAGGTATCACGGTTCACATCGATGCTGTGAAACTTGAATCGCCGTACTTTTTTTAAACAGCAGAGGGCGCTATATATTTATCCTTCTCTTGTCCGGAAGTGTTAGCGGCGAGCTGAATCTGCTACTACTCTCTTTCTGGCTACCTTCTACTCTTAAACATGTTCATAAATGATTCCTTACCCATTTAGCACCAAAAGAATAGCTGTACTATTATGTGAATATCTGTAAAAGTCAAATTTTTCTATTCGCTCTGTCTGCTAGCATAGCATCTCTTCTTCACTGCTAGAATGGCTGCATGCCAACTGACCACTGGGTTACCAGCGCCCTCTGCTGGTTTAAACAAATATTTGATGTAAATACAGTGTAATGACTGGCACAAAATACATTTTCAGTTGCACTTTTAAAAACAAAATTATGCAGTTTTGCATTGTTTACTATAGAACCAGAATTTAAATTAATAGGCTTCTTCTTCATTTGTATTATTCCTTTATTTATTTCATTCAAGATTTATTTTTAGTTAAATTGCATTGTTTTAAATAGTTTATCAAGGGATTCCTTTGACAATGAAAAATACCTTTTTTTTCTCATACAAATTACATATTTACATTTGTTTTAGTGGTAAGCCTGCTTTTATTAATGAACAATGTCAACATCAGATCAGCGCACGGGGAAACAAACGCACGTCAAACACTGTGCGCAGTGTGCGCCGCTTCGCCAGAGACAGCAGTGGATCTATTTACATAATCTACGTATCAAATGTAAGGATTATCCATGTTCTTGTACAGAAAAAGGATTGATTTAACAGTGGATGTTTGTGTTTGTCCTCTCTCTGCTCTGAGGACAATGCACTGACAGCGGAAGCAGCACATACACACAGCTGTTGCTGGACTTAGTCATGTTTAGGCATTAAATACATTATGTTGATATTTAATCCTTATCAGCTATATAAGTGCATAGGAGAGAAGCACGTAACTGCAGGCGCGTAAAAAATCGCTTAAATCCAGATGGGAGAATAGACTCCTTAGTGCTTATGTTTGAAATGATCTATCTACCGGCGTATACTTCATCAAACAGACTACTATAAGCTGAAAATATTGAGTTGGACACAGCAGTGATGCTAGTGAACTTTACATCAAACTGTATAAAGACACTGCGCACAGAAAAAGACTTTGACGGAGAGGTTCCGTGCGTACAAATGAATTGAATCCTGGCTGGTCAGTTGTCTTCTGCTCATTGACTAAGTAGACCCCAGTAATTCTGCTGCTTCAGTTCTTCCTCAACTTTGAGTCAGCACTTTTCCAAGAGCGTGCAGTGCCTAACCGCTCCCTTGGGCCTGCGTGAGCTCCTGAAGCGGTCACAGAGAAGTCAGCTCGGAGTGAAACCTGTAGGTAGCTCTGTTTTACGTCACATTCCCTGAGAACAATCTCCTATAAAAGTGGTGGAAACTCAATCCAGTCATACTCACAATTATCAATGTAAACATTTGTAACAGGCTGCAAACCAGACATCCTGGAGGTTGCTCTGCAGATTCAGAGGAGCATTATAGGAACTATTTTCTCTTCTCAGCCTTTAGGCTGTTAGGAATGTATAATAATTGTATTTATTCTAATAGTTGTTTTTCTCCCCCTTTCATTTATTTGTTCCTGCTGCTGTGATGAAAACAAATCTAACAAAGTATCTATCTATTATAGGTTTGCTGTTTGAGCTTTGGCACAATTTCTGCTTTAAAGTTACATTTGCATTCACATGTAGAGGTGAGTGTTGGTTTTCTTTGTTGAAGTTGTTCATCCTGTGTTTGCATTGCTGCCGTTGCCCATTTGAGTGTTGGTTACTAACATGTCTTACATGTTCTTTGTTTTATCTCATTTACCTGCAGAAACTGAAAGAAATTTTCCCTAAAGGTAATGAGCATGGCTGAAGAAATCTTCTTATATTAACTCTTTATAATTGACTTTCAACAAATGGTCTTTTTTCTAATCAAACTATTTCGTTTTAGATGCTTGCCGTTCACAGGGTGAGTTTTTTTCTGAGGGAATTTTTTGCATTTTATTTTTGAAGGATTTATAGTTGGTGTAAGGCTTGTATGTTTATGACATTTATGAAAAAACATTGAAAGGTTGTCTTTTTTTTTTTTAGATTGTGTCCTAGTTCTTTGCTGCTCTTTTCATTGCAGGTTCTATACCCATCATTCAAATAGTGAACGTGACAAGGGATGGTATCTTCAAAAAACCACACCTAAGTCATATTCATGGTGAGTCACTTTCATTGTGTAAATGCAATTCAGACCTTTATGGAAACATTAAGGTTCATGTAGCATTATTTGTTGTTCTTTTTGAAGGTTTTCCAAACTCAGTGAATGAAAATATTGGGAATATTTGGTTGGTTGTGCTGTAGTGTGCAGTTTATTTTTACAGATTTTTGTACTAAAATAAGATTTTCCATTGTCAATTTTACCCGGCAACGGATAATTACTGTAATGTTTGTATTTAATCCTTATTTAATTAACAGTCTTTTACTTAATTATGTACACTTTT
Organism: Gouania willdenowi; assembly: GCF_900634775.1. Classification (NCBI taxonomy): domain Eukaryota; kingdom Metazoa; phylum Chordata; class Actinopteri; order Blenniiformes; family Gobiesocidae; genus Gouania; species Gouania willdenowi. The sequence goes on along the minus strand of NC_041054.1, from coordinate 12,848,377 downwards.
CTTCTTTTTCTTTCTTTGTTTAATGTTTATTCTTTTTATTTGTAATATTTAATGATCGGCTGTAACGCAAGTAATTTCCCCCTGGGATAAATAAAGTACTTCTGATTCTGATAAGAGGAAGAGGATGGATGGACTGATGGATTGTCAATTTTCTAAAATTCCATTTCTGTTTTTTTCAGTATCAGGGCACCTATTCCTGCATATTTAAATGTTATCATCTTTCCCTTACGTGACATGATTACTCCCATACAAAACATCCCAAAAGGGATTCACTAAATCAATTGTTGTAGTGTGTTTTTTTTCTTCTTCAGAAGCCAAAATAGTCAAGTCCAGTCTTGAGAATTAACAGGCTGGTTTTGTAATGCAAGATTTTGTGCTATATATGAAAAGTGATTGAGTATGTTTTAAACAAATAAACATTAAACTGGTGTTTAATTTAATGTTTAATTGCACCCTCTTCCAGGCATATCCCAGCTGACCATGTGTTTCAGTCCTGGGTCCAACACCAGTTTTTATCTTTGCCACATCTGTAAGGATAAGTGTTCGTCACACGGCATTTCACATCACCTGAAGACCGGAGACCATTACAGAAACATATTTGTAAGTTTTTAATGTGTACAATGTAGCAAGATAAACGGTAAAACATATTTTATGTCTTCAAGTTTTAATTTGAACGATTTTTCTTTGATTTGTTTTGCAGAGCAACACTGATCCTAATTTAATGGATTTCGCCTGGATCCCCAGCAATGACATCACTGTATTACAGCAACATAAAACAAACAAAGAAACTGAGCTGCCGGTTGGTACATTGAAGGCCTTTATAGAGCAAAACACAAATGTGTAGTACAACACAGTGTGTGTGTGTGTGTGTGTGTGTGTGTGTGTGTGTGTGTGTGTGTGTGTGTGTGTGTGTATTGGCGGTTGTACACCAGATGGGTGTTGAGCAGCTGGTTTCTATGATTACCTGATAAGATGAAGCCTGATCCCTAATACATGTGTATGTTTTCTACTCTGTATTCCGTCTCTTTTACAGATGTTGCAAATACCCTTAAAATTGCTTCTCAAGCTGGAGGACAAATATTATTCAGAAGGTGTGTGATTCCGTTAGCTGGTTTTTGCAGGACTGGACACATTTAATGTATTTGTTGTCAAAAGGTATTAATTGAATAATTTCCTCAGTGATGGAGATATTCAAAGAAAATGAAAAACTTCTGAAGTTGCTTGAAGGTGTGTTCACATATTGGTATTAATTTGTTTGTCCTCAAGGAGTTGTTAGTGTTAATTGTACAAAATAATGCATTTGCTTGCTTTCTCTGGGGTTTTCTCGCTGTGATGTGTGTTTCTCTTTAGCTGCTTTCATTAAGCCAACACGGATCGAAATGTACCAGAAAGACAGGAACAGGAAGCACCCTCTCCTTGGTCAGTCAACAAACTGAAAAGAAGTCATACCACTTGTGCCGAGTTTGGCATTTAGGGTCATTACTATTATGAAATATAAGTATGAAACTTTCCTTTTGTCATTTATTTGTTTTGGTAGGAATGCAGCATCTGGTTGAGTGCATTTGTGAAGAAATCGATGACAAGAGACACTATCTATGTACGCTCTGTCAACTATCCCTGAACACTGAAAACATCATCAAACACGTCCTGAGCTTTGATCACATCTTTTGCTATATTGTAAGTATACGCACCGTGACAAAAACCGCTCAATTTGACACCCATTTTCCAGATTCACATGGACAATATAATTCATGTAGTCTTAATGTTATTTCTGATCACAGTATTTGTATCTATAGAGTCTGGTGGTTTGAAAAACAGGCAATGCAGTTCAAAATTATCAAAAGTCTGTAGTGGCCACCGAAAATTTTCATTTCATCTGAGCAGTAAAGCGTTTTCTGAGCAGATTTGATTTATTCTTTGAAGCATTAATATTAATTTATACAATTGCAGTGTTTTAATTTTATTGAGGTTAGTACACATTCAGAGCCATATATGCAATGGGACTAATAATTTGCATAATAATTAGGTTTTTTCGCCTTGGCTTTTTCATTTTTGGTTTCAGCCAATAATTTTCTTTCGGTGCATCTCTATTATTGTATTATTATTTATTTCTGTACATTCTGGTTTTTTCTTTTATATTTTATTTTCTCTATATTCTGTATTTCTGTATTCGTATGTTATTCCAACCCTGTGTGCTGCTTTTTTTTTTCATTTCTGTAATACTATTAGAATTGTAATTTCTCCGAGAGAGTCTTTCCAAGGGATCAATAAAGTCTGTTTTCTAATATTTTTTTTAATTTGCAAGTATAATAGATTGATTAATTTCTTGATATTTATTTGATTTATGTTATTCTAATGATGAAAATTCTATTTTCTTAAGGCTTTTGATCCTCCAAACTGTATTGTTTTACTATAGGAGTGAGTTTGGAAACAAGAATTAGTGAAGGACTGTAAGAATCTGAGCGGTTATGTTTGGATTTTTGTTCAGTTTTTGTAAATGATGGATGCAATGCAGAATTAGATCAGCTAGATCACTGATTCTCAAACTGTGGTACGAGTACTGTCTTTAGCCCGCTGGACTTTATAACGGTAGGGGATCTCAAACTCATACAAGAATTCCCCCTCTACCTTGTCACCGAAGCTGGCTGCCTATCCTCTATTATTGTTATCTAATAAAGAAAAGGACTAAGTGTACTTCCTCCTATTGGAAGTCAATCCTATTTTGGTCTCTGAGAAGTCTCGCCTTAGTTTTGTGGGATTGATATTAAGACCTATCCAATATAGGTCAAAGCTGGAAACAACTCTTTTTCACAACAGTATAAGTTAGCCCTCCCTGGGCACCCCTATAAAGAGGATACCAAGGGCAGACTCACTTACCAAAGGCCTAGACGTGTGTCCTCCAACCAGGTGTTGTCTCAGATGTAGGTCTTTCAGGCGGTAGATTTAATCAAGTAGGCTTCTTAATAGTTAAATAATTTTTATTAAAAGGTTTACAAAAAATAAAAGTCAATCAAAAAAGTATCAGTCTTAAACTATCAGCCGATAGAGAAAGAAGGGGGTTCATGAAGAACTAGAATGTCCGTGTAAAAGAAGCCCCAGAACACAATATAACAGTAGTATATATAGCCTGAAGCATGGCGTGATAATATGTCATAATTAGGGATGTAACGATTCACTTAACTCCCGATACGATTAGATTCACGATACTGGGTTCACGATACGATTCTCTCACGATTTATTTTACAAAATGGGACTGTAGACAAATTTTTTTTTTTGGGAAAAAAACTAGAAAATACTGTATTATTTTCCTTTTATATTTCATTGTCAAAAGAATCCCTTGATAAACTATTCAAAACAATGCAATTTAAAAATAAACCTTGAATGAAAAAAAAAAAAAAAGGAATAATACAAATGAAGAAGAAGCCTATTAATTTAAATTCTGGTTTTATAATGAACAATGAAAAACTGCATAATAGTTCTTTTTCTTTTTAAAAGTGCAACTGAAAATGTATTTTGTGCCTTAACAATTGGACTTTAAAAAAAACCGTGATTACACTGATTTACATCATATTTGTTTGGAGCAGCAGAGGGCGCTGGTATCACAGTGGTCGGTTGGCATGCAGAAATTCTTGCAGTGAAGAAGAGAAGCTATGCTAGCAGACAAAGCTAATAGAAAAACGTGACTTTTACAGATATTCAAGTAATATTACAGATATTCTTTCGGTGCTAAAAGGGTAATGAATCATTCATTAACATATTTAAGAGTAGAAGGCGGCCAGAAAGTAAGTATTAGCAGACTCCGCCCGCCGCCTACACTAGTGGATAGCGCCCCCTGCTGGTTAAAAAAAGTACTGCGATTCAATTTTCAGAAAATCGATATCAACCGTGATACCTATGAATCGATTTTTAACTGCCTTACGATTAATCGTTACATCCCTAGTCATAATACATGGTCTGACCACCTAAGCGAATAGAAATCAGAGGACAAAAGGTCACGCAGATGTCGTGACCCAGCTGGCATAACAGGTGTTTCCAAAGGGTGGTTTCCAAACTAGGTGTTGCGTCTGTGGTTAACACTTGATACAGAACAGGGCGTTATCTTTCTGTCAAGTAAAGTGTGACTTCTAACACCTTAAAGTGATACTTCTAACACCTTCTGTTGATGAAAGGTTCTATATTGTGGTTATCACTTAACAACATTTACTTTGCAGCTGTGTCTTTACGAAAGCTGATAACAGGTGTGACATGTCAGAACTGGCAAATAGCTGTCATGATTAAATAAGCATTTTTTGCAGAATAATAAATGAATGATTAATACACATCATACAACAAGTACCACTAGAATTAATTCTATTTGATTCATTCTTTAAATACAGTGTTTTATTTTCCTATATTTAAACAGTGTTACTGTTCAAGCTGTGTGTAATGTTACAGTGGCCAACAATTTTAAATATACTTGTTAAATAAAACCTCTGCCTTGTTTTTAATGAATACTTAGGCCTACTACGCTACTGTATTTTAATGTTGGTCATTATGGTGGTACTTGGAGAACCAAGTATTTTCTGAAGTGGGAACCACAGCACTAGATGATACCCGCATTATTATTATTTTCCCATACAGAGTAAGTGGCATCCCACTTCTTTGCTGTCAAAGGTAAGCTACAAGTACGATAATCAGTTCAGGTCCATGATACTGAATCTGTCAAAGCAGGCAGAGGAAATCAGTGGCGGTACAGATGTTATGAAGGTAAGTGCTCTCCAAACCTATTTAAGTTGATATGATGTGTGTATCACTTTTTAAATTTTCTTTTAAAATGTATTTCGCAGAAAGTTAGTTTAAAGCCAGCCGAGTTCACATCTGTGAATTTCAAGGATTATAAACAAGGTATGTGTTAACTTTCGAGTAATTGGACAGAATTGTTTTGGAATTATGTAGGGTCTTGAAATTGGAAGAACAGATTACATTCCTGCTACTTTTTTGGTGACATTTTTTGTGTGTTTTTTTTTCTCCTAGCTTTGCAGAAATTGGGATCCATCAAGAAGTGCAGCTTTGAAACAAACATCAAACCAGCAAGGAAACTTGGTGTGTATTGTCGGTGTGAGATGTGTCCTGTAGCTTGTTTTCATTTTTTACATCGTGTTATATATATATATGTATTTTTTTTTTAGAGTATTTTGAAGATCCCCCAGTCATTTCTGTGTTATCATCACCAGTAACAAATTCTGCACCTTCGCTGGCACAGTCTGCTCCGTTATCTTCTCCAGAACAGTCTGTGTCCCCGCCAGAACAACAGTCTGCTACTTTGTCAGGAAAGTCTGCATCCTCACCTACACAGTCTACGTCCTCACCCGCACAGTCTACGCTATTGTCAGGAAAGCTTGCATCTTCTCCAGAACAGCCTGTGTCCTCGCCGGCACAATCTGCATCCTTGTTGGCACAGTCTGCTACTTCATCAGTGAAGTCTGCATCCTCACCTGCACAGTCTGCGTCATTGTCAGGAAAGTTAGCACCCCCCGTAGCAGAGTCTGGACCTTCAACAAGGAAATCTCAACCCTCTGTTGCCTTGCCGGTGGTGTCTGCATCCTCTTTGGCACAGGCTTCACTATCGTCAGGAAAAGTTTTGTCCTCACTGTCACATACTGTGTCTTCATCCGGAAAATCTACTCCCATGCCATCGCGGTCTGCACCATCTTTAGAACAGTCTGCAGTCTCACAGGCACAGTCTGCCCCCTCGTCAGGACAGTTGGGGCCTTGCTTGATGTCTGCACCCTTGCCCACACAATGTGCATCCTCACTTGGACAGTCTGCATCCTTGAATGTACAACCTTTATCCTCATCAGAAGATTATGCAACGTTGCAGGCACAGCCTGCATCCTCACCGGCACAGTCCGCTCCTTCATCAGTTAAGTCTGCATCCTCGCCGGTACAGTTTGTGGCATCGTCAGTAGTGTCTCCATCTTCGTCGACACAGGCTACACCATCGACAGGAAATCCAGCATCCTCATCGACACAGTCTGCACCCTTGTCAGAAAAGTCTGCATCCTCCGTGGCAAAGTCTGGACCTTATTCATCCTCTCCGGCACAGTCTGTGGCATTGTCTGTAGTGTCTTCATCCTCGCCGACACAGGCTACATCATCTTCTGGAAATCCTGCATTCTCATCGACACAGTCTGTATCTTCGTTGGGAAAGTCTGCGCCCTCGAAGGCAGAGTCTGCACCATTGTCAGAAAAGTCTGCACCTTACCCAGGAAAGTCTTCTTCCTTGCCAGTACCACCTAAATCTTGGCCTGTACTCTGTCAGGTAATTTACATTACTACTTACAGTATATCTCATGTCTACTGGTTTATTTTTTTAAACCAATAGACATGTTTTCACTACATACACTTACCGGTAATTGAGAATTTTTTGGCAAAATGGCCAGCACCCACTGTGCTAATACCTGCGAGGGCTGATTACATTTGTCTGACACAAGATGTTGTGCTTGTGTCTTCCCTCCAGAACTGCAATGAATTCCTCCCCAATATGTTTCGCTATCTCAGACATTTATCTGGAGAACAACACAAACGGGTAAGATTTTTCTGCTCCAAAGGAAGTTTAGATAAGGATTCACATCTGCAAAATTCACAGATAATAAAAGTTTTTGTTATTTTACAGACTTTGATGGAACGATTTGAGATGGAACAATTTGAGATGGAACAATATGAGATGGGTACAGTATATACTTATTTTCATGGTTATACTTAGAAAACAAAACAGCTTTCCCAATCACATTCTCCATGGCTCTTACAGGTCAAAGGTTTAAGTTTGGCAAACGAGGTAAAATATCATGACAATACCAAGTTTAATTTCTCACACTTTTTTTTTGCATTTTTTTGACAATTACTGTTTTTTTGTAGCGGCTCCCTATCTGCACATTTATACATACGTTCGGCGATGCCTGATGCAAGAGGACGCTTTTATTGGTAAGGTTCTTTACATTGCCTGTAAAGTATTATGGGATTTCACCTGCATGGGCTCATCAATCTGGCTACAAATTCATAACAGTTCTACTTACACTGATCTTGATGCTTGTATTTCATTATTACTGTAGGAGCATTGGTGGTGTACATGGACATTTCGCATTTCTTACATTTGTGCATGTTTATATATACATATAAATAATGAATTTGTTTATTTTTTCCAAACAGGCATGCCGTTTGTTGTGTCATGTCTCAACTCAATGACATCTCTTCCAGCTTTTTATACATGTTTTGCCTGTAAGGAATGTTTTGATGGAAAATCAGTTAACCAACATTTTGCTTCACAAAAACATCTTCTTATGACATTGGTGAGTGTTTTCTGTTTAATGCTTAACTTCATGGTAAATTATACTATATAGAAAGAAGCTTGGGCCTCAAGGCAATGTTTTAAGGTCCAGTGAAGCTTCGTAGATGTTTGAGCTTCGATAAAGCCATTTAATTGATACCAAATGTAGTCTTTTATGGCCCAAACATACCTGGGCGGAATTGATATCTTGGAAGTCGGCGAGGCCAGTGCGCACCAAGCAAAAATTTTACGACAGGGCGGCCTCTGTTTTTGCTTACCTGGTGTCACACAAAACCAGCCAGACACCTGAAACCAAAATAAAGAGAGAGAGCGAAGGGCAAGGAGAAAGCACAGACTGCAGAAAAACACAATACAATGTTGGCAGGTAAACTTGCATGGCAACACCTGGTGCTCGACTATGTATGAGTGGAATGAGTATTGGGTGTGAATGTGTGGCATGGACATCAGTGTAAATGGTATGTAGGAAGTGTGCTGGGTGTGTTACAGGGGTCAGAAGTGGGGAATTAACTGCAACCCCATCACTGCTGTGTCAGTGTGAACAGCACCTGTTGGAGGACTATGTGTAGATGTAATGAGGGTGTGGTCGGTTGATAGGCAGGGGTCAGAAGTGCATCCAACATCCACCACTCTTCCCCCACAAGAAGGAGGGGGTGGTGAAGGATTGGGTTTGAATGTCTACTATACAAGTTTTTAGTTCTTATTCTTAGGTTCGGGGCTATGGCTCAGTATATTAATCTGGTATGTCATTTTCTCTTGTATTAGGTCCAGTACCAAAATTCAGACTTGCTGCCTTTTGCTTGGGAAACGAATGACATTTCAAGTAGAAAAGAACTAAGGAAAAGGGTTATGGAAAGCGAAAAACCACCTTCCAAAATCCCCATCAAGGTGAAGTCCTAAAAAAGGATGGCTTTTATTTGTTTAGAACTTTTTGGGCATAGTGGGTAAACTGGGAGTGGGTATATCAGAGCTGATCTCTTTTTCTCTCTCTCTCTCTCTCTCTCTCTGAGTCAGGTTTTCGATTTGCCGACTTGGAAGTTTTCACAAATTAAAAAACTTACTTATGAAAATGGTAAGTACTGATCAGAGCGCGCCTCATAACAGTTTTCTGAACACACTGAACCATGAGCATCTATTTGATTATGCTCCAGGTCAATCCCTTAAAACCTTCCCCTTTGATGGATGTTCACTGTCAACCATGACCATCATGAAGCAATTGTGAAACATTTTTACAAATATATATGTACTAAGAAAAATCTTACTTGCAAACAGTCTCTTAGCATCACTGTTAATAAATATCAACAGTATGCCTTTTTTAAAGCAGTTTAAAGTGATCTTGGTTTCTCATTCTCTACCTAAACTTCAGTGCAGATGAATCTCCAGGACTACAGGGATATCTTCGCCAATCAAGGTTTGTTCCAATAACACCAGTCAAGCATTTATAATTTAAGTCACTTTTCTTGTAAATGTCTCCATTTGTTCTTTTTTTCCTTTGTTGATGCAGTCCCATTGTCTAAGAGTTTTCTTCAATTCAGGCACAATGGCCGATTTCCTCTGCTCGGTGAGTGTTGTTAAAATGAAAAGGTCTTTGGAACAATCCCGAGTGTAAAACAGATGTACATGTAAGGTTTATTTATTTTATTTTTTTTGTCTGTGCAGGCTTAGAATTCCTGGTCTCATATTCCACATTGCCATTGAAGAACCAGCAAGGAGGGAGCCTTTTGTGTCTGCTTTGTGATAGAGAGCTATCTGAAGAGGAACATTACTTTCACGTCTACAGTAGGGAGCATGTTTCATCGTTTCTGGTGAGTGTTTTCTGTAGAGCTGCAGGAAGTTTCTTTATTGTTATTTTCAAAGGCTTTTGATAATTTTCTTGGTATAAATGTTACATTAATTTCCTTTCATGAACTATTCATAATTAAATAGTTTCAAATCTTTCTTTCTGGAGTACTGTGCTCACTTTTTCTTTAACTAACATGTTTATACCACCATAATCAGGAAGATTAATTTAGATTGCTTGCTGCAAATCCAGTTTTTTGGTGTGTGGTTGAATCTAGAACTTAAGGACCAGTGGCCTCATTTAAAAAAGTGTGCCTAGGTAAGCACACTTCATCTGGCGTACGCTAAAAACCAGGAAGTGCATACGCATTTTTTTTTACAATTTATAAACGAGGGCGCACGTACGTCCCACGCCTGTTTCCATTTTTAAATCACAATCAACTCAAAAGTTGTCGCACGTGAGGAACGCCTCACTCCGCCCATGTGGTGCCCATAAAAGGTCAGGTAAACGCCTTTAATAAAAATATTCACTCATACAAATTTAGCGGTGGGCCGAGTGAAAAAAAACAAGCAAATAAAACCAATTTCACTCAATGCAAGGTTGAGGTATTAATTGTTGAGGTGGACACACGCAGGAGGGTGTAACTTGGTGACACAGTGCACATTACGAATGATAGAAAGGCGTGTTGCGTTGCCTCAGAGTGTCAGACTGTGATTGAGGTGAAAAAGAAATGGTCAGACATAGAAGCGGAGGAGAAAATGTGCATAACTCTCCATAGGATGAGCGTCTGTTCAACAGGGCGCACCGGAGCTCACCCTCACAGACAAACAGCTGGAGGATCATGGGGGAACCCCTCTGTGTTGTAATGGAGGTTGAGGGGGACACAGATGCACTATATGCGCCGGACGAATGAGATTAAATTGTATTTCCTTGTTTGAAATACTAAAAATGAACAGGTAGTGAAACACCTTTGGAACTATACGTAATTCACAGTATTTAATTTCAAGTAAAACCATGTTTTTTATCAGTCACAGGGTGTTTACTGTTTACTGGTCGGTGGTGCTGGGGTGAGTGAGGCCGGGTGCACCGCGGCCTCGTCCTCCCTCACGGGGCGATCCTGCCTATAGATCTCGCTGGTCAGATAAACCTTGCGTTGGCTTGATTCCGTTGATGCTTTTAAGAGCCAACTGAAAACCTATCTGTTTCAGAAAGCATTTTAAATTCCAGTGATAAAGGGTTGTTTTATGACCATCATATTCTTGTGACTGTAACTGCAATTTGTATTGTATTGTATGCACTGTATGTATTGTGAAGCACTTTGTGACTTCTGTCTGTAAAAGGTGCTATATAAATAAATATTACTTACTTACTTACTTACTTACTTACTGTGCGTCTTTACGCATTGTGTGCGTGTTCCTTTTTATAACAACTACAGGTGTTGCAGCCAATTGATCAGCAGTTTTGTGCAATGATCATGTGATTTTAATTTCAATTATTATTATTAATGTGAAACTGTATTTGTAGGGTGCGCATGTCACTTACTCCCTCGGGCGTCAGTATCATTTTTTCCTCCTTTGTTTTTACAAATACATCCTTCATGTATGATATGTATTGTGAAATGTGCAATGTTCGATTATTTCAAACAAATGTATCTATTTCACAGAGCTGTCTTTAATTTCATCCTTGTCCTGTTGGGGAGACAGTTTTTGCAAAAAAAAAAAGAAATGATTGCAGTTTGATAGAAGCTGTACACCCAGCCATAATAACGCTCTTTTTGTGACCTTGCAGAAGTCTTTTCATCCTGGGTCACTGAACAGCAGCAACGTGAACGCTGAAACTCTTTTTGACTTGGCACAGCAGGCGTCAGAACTTCACCCAAAGGGGTCTATGCAGGTATTTGGCATCTGACATTGACCACAACACTTTACCCTATGTCTTAGGGCCGGGCAATATGACCTTTTTTAAATATCTCGATATTTTCAAGCTATATCTCGATATACAATATATATCTAGATATTTTGCCCTTGCCTTGAGATGATGCTTTGATGTGTACAGTCGAACCAGAATGGTAATACTCAATATATATTGATGTTTTCTCTGTGATGTAATTGGGATTTCCCCTAACTATTATAACAGAGCGTACCTGTTAGTTTCTTTTTTTCAGAGGCAACCCCTTAAAATAAGTTAAGTCAGTTAAAGAAAAAAACTGCAATAACCTAATGACTTCATATCCATTGCTTGCATTTTATAAATCTGTTCTACTTTATTTTAGTGGTTTATTAAATATTGTTTGTGACATACTTTTGCAACAATTTAGGGGTGGCTGCTAATATATATATATATATATATACACACAAAGCAAACATGTATAAAGGTTAATAAAAGGTAAATATAGAATGATTAGAAGAATCATGGGGACACTCTGACCACCTACTTGGACTTAGTGGCAGCAAATCTTAGTCTTCAAATTCTTTTTTATATTTATAATTTTATTTCCAATTAGGTTTTGACGCCCAAAAGGAATGTTCCAGCATTTAAATGTGCGAGAGTGCACGTAGTTCATTTCAAACGAAATAATGTATTGCCTAAAAAAAAGATGACTGTTTTAAATCTCACTTCTGAATAATTGAGTATAAATTGTTGCTTTCCCTAATTTCACCTTCTCTACCTCTTTTTTTTTTCTTCTTTCTTTGCGGTTTCGGCCTGATTTTCCACTCTTGAGGGAATACATGCTGCTGTGTATTTCCCGCTCCTTGTTACACCAACAGCGCGCTCACAAGCAGCAGAAGCACATGTGGGTCGTACCATTTGCACTATTTTAAAGAGGGGTGGTTAGGGCCTGATGCGGCATGCATACTTGTGTTTAGTGCAAAACTGTGCTGAAAAACCAACTTATTTTCACACAGGGCCGTTTTCATTCCAATATAAATAATCTAAGAAGGATTAAATAGCATTTCATACATATATATTTAAAACAGACTTCTGAGCCCCCCCCCTGCTTTGGGTCCTGGGTACTCTGTACCGTTTACCCCGCCCCAGTCCGACGCCCCGACACACACGCGTGCGCTGTAATGATCGCCTCTGTAGACTGGAGTAACGTAAGGTAACGTCAGGTCAGAGGTTAGTCACCATGCCTTCTTTCTGTTTTGTATTGTTACTTTTCTGTTACCGTCCCGTCTGAAATGACATATTAGCAGTGTTTAAGCTTCCACTGCATACAATAAACGTGCAGTGTGACGGTAACGAGTTGTTTTGAGTTCTGTTTACAACGTTATCGACCCGCAGTGACCGAGTGGAGGAGGAGGAGGAGGAGGGGCTGTTTCGTCAGTGCGAGGAAGGCGTATGAAGGTAAATATGTTGCAAAACCCCGGAGCTTGTAGAATGTGATGTGAGCTTATGGATAAGAAGAAGAAAAAAAATCCACACGTGAAATAAATATTATGTCACAAATGATGGGGAAACAATGTGAACGTGTAGAGTTAAAATTTAAACCCAAAGAAAATATTCACACATGTGTGATGTGAATGTGAAGTCACAGAGAAAAAAAAAATCACAAATGTGTAGACTGGTATTTACACAAATGACATGACAGCTGCAAACTTGTAATCCAACTTTTATTCGTATGTTTTTTTTTTTTTTTTTTTTTTTTTTTTAAAAGAATCTCGTTCTCGCGCGTGAGTTCAATGGCCAGGAGGGTTGAATCGCGCGGGCGGCATCAAGGAAAGGCGATCTGGTGGGCCGGCGGGGCGGCTGCCCGTTCCGCACGGCTCTGGCCGTCTGCTGGGCGGGGGCCTTGGCTCCTCTGCTGGGGTCTCGGGCGGGGGGCCCTCTGGGCCCTTCCCTCGGGGGGTTGGGTGCTTGGGTGTGGGTGGGTGGGGGGGCTGGATGCTGGCGAGGGGGGTTGGGGTTGGTGGGGGGATGCGCTGGGTGCTCGGCTGCTTAAGGCTTCCTCGGATGTGCGGTGGCTGCCTCTCGGCCTGGGATCTTGGGGGCATCTGGGGGGTTGCTGGGCCGCGGGGGGGTTGCCTGGGGCTCCCTGGCCCCCGCTCTTTTTGCTGGCCTGGCTGCATCTGCGGGCCCAAGGCAGTTCCTGGGTTTGCAGTAGCGTTTTTTTTTTTGGAAAAAATACTGGTATACAATGCACTGGCACACCTTGGGATGTGGGATAAAATTGTGGATTACACAACATAATAAGCACAATTTATTCTACAACCTCACATTTCACCCTCACTGCAAAACAGTCTATTCTTCACCACCTTTTCTATTTCCTGCCTTGAGTCTCTCCTCCCTGCTCCCTTTCCCATCCCCTTCCCCCTCCCCCTCCACTTAGGTGTAACACTGCTCTTCCTTTTTATATCCTCCCTATAATAAAAGATTTCTTACCCTTCCTTAGGGAGGGCTGGTGATGGTCACAATTAAGCAATAAAATAAATCAATGTATTTTATTGCAATAACAAAATATGCATTGCTGTCTCATAATGATTGGACTTCCTGTGGTGTTGACTTTTGACAGCATGTGCAGACAAGTAAAAAAAAAAAAAAGAGAGAAAATTGAAAACCAGTTTGCTGAGTGTGATCTTAGAGCAGCCTGGAAAGGCATGAAATCCATAGCATTGCTTAACCATTCTGACTGTAAGCCCAAACAGTTTATCAGTATAAATGGTATTGAAGACAGTGATCTCCCTAATGCTTTTAACTCATTCTTCTGAAGGTTTAAAAGGACGGATCTATTTGAAAACTCTTCTTAAGGCTGCAGGCCCTGATTTAATCTGTGGGAGGACACTGCGCTACTGCGCTGAACAGCTGAGTGGGGTGTTCACAAACCTGTTTCAACTTTGCCTAACAGTGGATTTATTCCTAAACTGTGGAAAACCTCCAACATCATCCCCTTGCCTAAATCTAAAGGGCCCAAAGAGCTGAAAGAATTCAGGCCTATAGCTCTGACATCCCTTGTGATGAAAAATCTTGAAAAAATTCACATAGAAATCATTTGTTACTGGAATTATATTAAGGTTGTGCCTTAAAAACCAAAAAGAGTCACACAGAGGAAAAATGAGAGATATGCCTTCTTAGTTGCAATAATGACTTGATTTATTAACTGGTAAATCAAGGAGGACAAAAGAATACAACCTGAGTTGGTGTCAAAATGTTTGTCCTGACATATGATTTCTACATCGTGATTATATACCGGGTAGACATCCTTCGATTTGTGGACTTTTCCCAGAGTCATAAATGAATCATGATTAGGTTCCATCAGTGATTAGTTAATGAATACAAAATATGCTTATATCACATCTAGATATATGTGAGAAGTGCAAACATTTGTGGTTTCAGGTGTTATAAAAGGCGTAACATAAAGTGTTTTTCAACCATTGCCTTGGACTCTGAAAGATCATAAAATACAGTGCTAATCAATGTGAACCTTTGTGATTATATAAAACACAGAATATAATTCTAATAACATCATTCTTGACTTGATTGACAGCAAACTTGGTCCCTTGCAGTTCGCATAAAAGGCAGGAAAGGGAGTGGATGATGCCATACTTTTTCTTTTGGATAAAACATATGAACATTTAGAAAAAACCCAGTCCCATGCCAGAATGTCATTTGCAGATTTTTCCTCTGCTTTTAATACAATGCAACCACATATTTTAATTGAACGTTTATCATCGTATTCTAACCTCCCTGAGCAGATTTTACTCTTGCTTTTAGTGAATGGCCAATTTTCAGATTGTGTCCGCTCCAGTACTGAGTCATCCCAGGGCTGTGTACTCTCGCCTCCTCTGTACAGTGAACAAAGCATGAGATGAGTCACTGAGAATACAACGAGCTCAGCCACGTCTGCTGTTCATACGATGCTCAGGTGGCGGGTCGGAAGTCCAATAATTCTCGAACACACCTTAACATTGTTGTGTAAATGGTTCCTGTCCTGTACTGTGATGGAGTGATACCAGCAACAGATGGAAAAAGCTAAAACACTTTTGATAAATTAATAGAAAAAAGTCAGTAAAATGTTCTTACTGAAAGAAAAGGAGTTTAGTTTCCTGAGAAGGTACATCCTCTGGCTACACTTCCTCACGATCCCCTCAATGTTGGAGAACTTCAGCTGGTTGTTGGAGTTTTGGTTGTTAACGATAATTCACGCAATTAATTAAACATGCAAATAAATGTTGGATTACAAGTTTGCAGCTGTCATTTTCTTTGTGTAAATATCATTTTACACATTTGTGAATATTTTTTATGTGAATTCACATTCAGATCACGCATGTGTGAATGTTTTCTTTGGGTTTAAATTTTAACTCTACACAGTGACATTTTTTCCCCATCATTTGGGACTTTAAATTTATTTCACACGTGTGTGGGTTTTTTTATACACATTTTACAAGCTCTCGCATCACATTCTACAAGTTCAGATCACATTCTACAAGCTCTCCCATTTTGCAACATATCTACCTTCACAGAGCCAGAGCAGAGTAGCTGTGTGTATGAGACATGGACACGGGAGAGGAGAAATAGGTGCAGATTTAAGGCCAATGGAAATAAATGTATTGTTATTTTAACGCAAAATGAACTATATCAATATAAACGATATTTTGTTCCACGTGATATTGTGCTAATAAATATATCGATATAAATTAAAATATTGATATATGGCCCAGCATTACTGTGTCCTATTAAGAAATCCATATTAGATTTTTTGTTTTTATTTTTTTTTTAATGCAGGTGATCGAGCTCATTCAATGCATGCGGTTGCCATGCTCCTTCAGCAGAAGTAAGTATGTTTTTATAATGTTTTGTGCCATTTGTAATCTGCTTTACTGTCAATGTCTGATATTTTTTTTTTTCCCCAGAAAAAAAGATCCTATCTTATGGAATGGTATATAATAATAAGAACATGGTTGTGCCCCCCATTTCCCCCAAAGGAAAGCTGTGTAAGTAGATGCATATTGCAATTTACATTGCATTATAAAAGTTAGTCTATCGCCGGTCGCCCATATAACACTATGCATTTTAGTTTTTGATGTTTTTAATATTGTAAGTATAATATGCTTTTATTATTTACTGCATTTGATGTTTGTAATAATGGCAGTCTTGTATATATTTTAACCACAGTATTTATTGTTTTTAAAGAGTGACTTGCCAATATGACCTCAGATGCAAGTTAGCTTCAAGCTAGGATCTGGTACACTATTTACAGAGTGATCAAAATACAATAAATTGACACAATAAATTAAGTAAAATCTGTGTCTGTGAACTGTGCACTGAAACAAGGCTGCGCGTCACAACAGCAAACAGGTAGATGTGATTTTGGCTCTTACCTGACTCATAAACCTATATCAATGCAACCTTGTTTTGTTCCACGATGCATGTGCAGAATATCAGCTAGCGGGCTTGTAAGGTCTCCACGCGGCCTTGCATGGATATTGAGCAAGTCCCTTAACTCTAATAACAACTTTGTTTTGTACGTAGCTTTGGATAAAAGTGTCTGCTAAATAAAATTTAACTCTAATCATTGGGAAGGGGCAGTTCGTTGTGAGGAATCGGCTGTCCATAGCCGTAGATAGGATTAATTGCTTGTGGTTGGTAACGGTGGGTGGAAAAGCTAGCGATTATTAGCATAACACGTAGATGTATTCGAGTGCTCACATTTCCGAGGCAGCGCCGCTCGCTGTACGTCAGACTGAGCGTTGCACTGAGCACTGGGTTTCCATTACAGATTTTCGCAAATTAAAAGCGATATTTCTAAATGTCGACAAAGTCTAATTGCGCTTTGAACGCAATTATAACGCAAGACTTCGGCACAGGTTGACGGACTCTCCAAACCACCTTATAACACTCCGTATTCCTTTGTTGTTTCACGCCTAATGTGGCACTAATAACTTTAAGTATAATGCTTAGAAATGTCCCAGTGTCCTCTTCTGTCCACACGTAACGCGTGATGTTTACTCAGAGATAAGTGGTCATGTGACCTGGCACGTCACGTCTGGTGATGTATATTTGCGGAAAAAATGTTTCCATCGCTTTTGCGACACATTTCAATACCGAAAGGTCTGAAATACCTCCTCATCAAAGCGTAAAAACAGATTTATATGAAAGATGGTGAGCTGATAGACAGTGTCAACAAGAAGAATGAGTCCAATTTTGGAGATGATCCGGAAGGCACTTTAAATACAGTACCTCTAAATGTGGCGGAGGTTTGCACTCTGAGTGCTCTTGTTGTCCATGTGACTGTAAGTGAATAAATTTAGATATATTTCACTCCTAAAGCTATATGTTTCAGGCCAACAGTAAAATCTGTTCATAATAATTTAAAGAGTGAAAGTTTTGGCATAGGCTGTAGTCATAATCATTACACAATTGATCATTATTACCATTCAATGTGCTACACATACTTTGTCAGGATAAACCTAATCAAGAATACAGGTGGTGTCTTATTGAAATTTTCAATTACTGCAAGGTTTGTTCATGTATATTATGACCTAATGAATGTTTTAAGCTCGATTGTTTCTTTCAGCACTGCTCCCCCCTCCAGGTTTTGTTGTTATTGATGATGATGCAAAAAATCTTATTGTCAATTTAATATTTTAAAATCTCTTTCCCAGTACCCTCAAAGACATTACAACAAAAAGAAAACATTGAAAAAAACAACAGTCCAAAAACCAACAGCGATACCCAGAAACCCTGTGCCAATGCATTGAATGCTTCAAAGAATGAAGCACCAAGTGAAGAAAAATCGGAAGTAAAACCAGTAAAGAACAATAAAGACTCCCGTCTTCTTAAAGGAGAAGAGAAAACAGTAATTCAAAAACCACCAAGTTGCAGCCTGAATTCTGACAGATGCCTTGAAGAAGAAAATCAAAGTGAAGTAAGTGACAGTAAAGAAGATGTTGGCAAAGGAATATTCAAATGTGTTCCTAATGTAAATGAGAAGAAAAGGAGGAACAGCACACCTGAAAACTGCCAGGATGGGGATGAGTGCATAAAAATGGACCACAAAAGACAGCGGCTCACTGTTGAGCAAGACATTCTCCGTGAGGAACATCCAAAAATAAAGAACATTGAACAGAATGAGGAAGCAGCAGATGCTGCAGACAATCCTAATGTGACTTTAGAAAAAGGTATGTATTCAAACTATCTAAAATCTCTCATCCACAATTACCTTTGGTGGCCATTATGCATTTAAACATTATTGATATATTTGGGTTCCCCATAGCCCAACGTTGTTGTTCTTTTACATTTACAATAGCAGCCTGTTGTATTTCATGTTACTGCATCACGAGCTACGCTGTAGCTACTGCATCACGTGGTTGAACAACAAAAGTTTAGTGTCGGGGGAAATACGTCACTCAGCAATTGACCTCCATGCTGCTAGAGGGGTTTGGCTGTGTATATGTGTGATTTCAGAAATGTATTGGAAAGTCCTTGTTTTTTTGGTCACAGTGAACAATGTTTTATGTCTTAAGCATCTTAAAATTAAATTGGTTCATTCCATGTCTTTTCAACACATTTTCAGGACATCCTATACACTTGGGTCAAGGCAAGGCAAAATTATTTAAATATAGCGCATTTCATACACAAGGCAACTCAATGTGCTTTACATGATCGAAAATTGCAACAGAAAACATTCAACAGCTTGAAATCTATAAGAACAGTAAAGTTGGCAAAAAATAAAATCATCGGTAAAATCATATAAAATCATCAACAAACACATAACCTCAACAACATGACCAAAAATCTCCCTCTAGAAAAATTCTGAAATTTTTACCAATCGTGCCTTAATAATTAAATTTAGTACATCTCTAAAAACAAGTTATTGAGTTAAAAAAAGTAATCTATTGATTAATTCATTATTGTCCCAGGCCTAGCTTCACTATGTCTACTGACTTTGAAAATGTTTCTGTCCTGGAAATGATAGCGTGAACATAATGTACACGGGGAAAGTGTTCGAGTTATAAAATTAGTCAGTTACAAGTGGATGTGGCCTAATGTGAAACCGTATTTGGTTTTCTGCAGGTTTGAGCACACTCTTTGATTGTCGCTGTGATAAACATGAACCAATCTACATCTGTGAGTGCTGCTCTCTAAAGATTCCTCAAGGGAACATCATCAGTCACATTACAGAGCTTGGCCATCCAAAAGTTCATCAAAAGGTAAGTGCAAGTAAACGTTTCAAGTTGGTCGTCTACAGATAAGTATGGCGTTAAATTCACCAAATTTTGATAATTTTAAAATAACTGTCAAGTACGGTAAATGAATTTGCATCTTATAATTACAATATTCTCAAGGATATTTATTTTCTTAGAATCTATGCTAAGCAACAGAGGCCGGATACATATTTTATTTTGATGTTTCTAACGTCTGCACTCTAGGTTCTGTTTCTTGGTGAAGACGATTACATTAAGATCTCAATCCAAAACTTTGAAACAGGTACGAATGCCATCTGGTCCAATTTCATAAAAAGACAAAAACTTTAGGTTAAAATGAACTAACTGTGGAGATTTTAACACTGTTTTATCTAATTTTGCAGCCGTACTGACAATCAAAGCATTCCTGGATTCAAGGGAAGCTCATCTTAAAATCCCTTTAGTTGCTGATCCTCTATCTTCAGCTACTATCATACAAGTGGACACCACAGTTACTCTTGATGATCAACATGACAGTGATGATACATTAAAGGACAGCAAGGTCAGTGATCATAGTGGTAAAACCTACTTTTTCAGTCATTCCAAATGCAATTGTGTTCCAAATATGTGAATTTTTTTTTGTTATTTTTATGAATGAAAGTGGAAGTTATGCACTCTTACATTGATTGCTAAGTGGTTACCTCTCCCTGACCTGAGTTAGATTATGTAATTTTCAATTAGTTTTTAATGTCCTACAAGTGATAAGCTGCATTAACAAACTTGGACATGGTCTTGATAAAACTCTAAGTACAGCAAGTTCCCTGGAATTAGTCTTAGGGGTGTCGAAATTAATCGTTTATACAATGCACCACGATGCGGAACATTGAAGACTGCATTGATGCCGGGACGTAACATAGTCAATTATGGCGTCCTTAATTTGTATTTGTGGCAGGACAAAGTTGTGAAGTTTAAAAAAAAAACATGAATTGTGGGAAAACAAGTTCAGCATAGTATGATGGAGGGAGCCAAAAATTAAAATTAAGTGATTAAGAAAACTTAACTATTTCATGAAAAGGGGTGATTTCTCTTTCAACTTCCCAGGTGGTTCTTGCGAGCATGGTCCTGGACACAGACTCAATAATGTGTAGGTCAAGCCCTTGAATACAACTTTTGAATAATGTCCTATTTTTCTCCCTCCTCTGTTTTGGATGCATGCAGGCAACATATTTCTATTCTATCTGTATTAAACCTACACTTTGTGGACAGTAGCTCACCGATCTAATGAAGGCACAGAAAGAGTTTTGAAGGTTTGGACTCCTAGTACAGATATTTTGCTGTGTGTTGTCTGCTGTGTAAGTTATTTTGTCAGCAGCTGCATCTGGATTACTAGCTTGAAGGAGATAGGCTGTAGTTGCTACTTGGAATAGTAGTTGTTGGATCTGAAAGAAAATCATAAGGGCAAGTTTTTTTTAGTGTTTTCAAAGAGGAGAAACATGTAGATGAGTCGGATCATTGAACTCAAATGCATGTGTTGCTGCTTGTTATTGATGTAATGGGAAACAGAGGAGCTGTTGTCAGTTTGTGCCCGTTGATTGTTTGGATAGGAAATCCTACACAGTTTGCCGGCATGGTGTAAGAGAAGCTGGAATGAGTTATGTTTCTTTTTACCATGTTTTAACAGCAAAGCTTGGGATTCTTCCTTGCAGCTCATTTGGAGGTTTTACCAAATATAACCATCCTAAGATATTTTAAGGTCTTACTTTTGATTCCCTCACTATAACGCGGTTCACCTTTCACGGCCTCTGTGTTTTTTTACAGCGTATGAATGCGCATTGTATTCTGCGTCCTGATTCGCTAATGCTGCATTCACACCTAATGCGTCTTCTGCAGCATCAGACGCATCTGCCGCACAAAACATTCCGCATATGTCGCAGGATCACAAAATGTCCCCATTCGCTTCATATGCACGTTTGAAGTTAAGCCCCGCTGACCAGCGACACATCCAACTCTGTGAGTTTCACTCCCTGTGAAGCGAGAAGCTGCGCTCCTTTTTTTCCTCTCATAAACATAAACCACCAGTGAAAAAAGCCAGTGTGAATAGCGGCTAATGCTATCCTAGCTCAGTGCCGACTTCCGAAGATGAAAACTACAGAGAGAAGTTTTACCTGCTACTACCACCTCTTCGCTGATTCTCCTCCACGTCAAATCCTTCTTAGTCTGGTCCCGGTTATAAAGGCCGTGTCGTACAGCTCCAGGTGGTCCCACACAGCTTCTACTCCATGGTTGAATGGGTGAACAGACCGGTGTCCATATTGACAGCCTGACGTCATCGTCAACAAAGACTCTGATTGTGTTCGGCATCAATGTGTGATCGCTGACAGTGTGACTCTGAAGTGCTGTATGTTTGAAAACAGGTTTGTTTTTAAAATCTACGAAGATTTGAACTTTGAGAGTGTTTAAACAAGAGAGAAATGTGAGAAAATGTTAATTCCTGTTTGAGAAAAGTGTATAAAGTGTGTTATGAGGGGTTTTACAGCCTTAAAACATGTATAATAATTGTAAAAAAAATTAAAGTTGACTACTTTGCAGATTTCACTTATTGCGTTTTTTTAGAACATAACCCCCGTGATAAACGAGGGACTACTGTATTTCGTTTTAAAGAAAAATATGCCAAACTGTCATTGGTTTACAGTTGCGTAATAATCACAGATTCTCCTGTCTCCGACTCTATCTCCATTGTATTGGTTTGGCTATCTGATCTCATACCAGCCTCTTAGCAGCTACTTTGTTGTGTGGGGTCCAAACTTCCTTTATGGTTTGAAACTCTCAACTTGTGTATTGCACTTTTATCTATATGTATTCTTCATTACCTCTACACAGAGATGTGAATAATCTTTCATTTGTTTGTGTTTTCTTTTTCTTAAAGTTGAAGTATGCTGATCTCTCCAAGGATGGACATAGTCTGGCCGTCACAGCCACTTCCTCTGAAATGACCAGAGGGTTTTCCATACCAAAGGATGATGACTTGACCAGTAAAGACACAAAAGCTGAGATGTGCCATAATGTACCTATGGAAATTTGCGACACATTTACCCCTTCAGTGACAGAGGATAAGACAATATCCTCAAAAGTTACAGCTGCCTCTTCCAAACTGACAACAGTGACATCCACCACCTCAGGAGATGTCTTCTCCACCACAAACCTTGTGACAGCGTCTGCTCCACTCAAAGGAAAAGCTGCTGCTAAATCAGAAAAAAATCACACCACAAATATTGCTGGACTTAAAACCCAAATACCTAAAAACTATCCAAAATATTCTCAAACTTCTACCAAAACCTCAGTCACCAATAAGTCCAAAGATGACTTCTTTTCTCCTGCTGACGTGCATAAGGGAACTGAAATATGCAGAGACAAACGTCGACCTGCTTGTCCAAATGCTAATACTGAAACACATGCTCATAAGAACCAAATACCTGATGTTTCCCGCCTGGCCGCAACCACATCTTTCGGATCTGAACCAAAACAACCACTGACCGAACCTTCCTGTAGGGTTTGGAAGAACCTGGAGTCAATTAAATTCCTTCCCAGAATTGGTTAGTCTCCCTAATGTTGCAACAAAAGTTACTTTGACAATCTCTTTACACTGCTATCCTTGTATTTTGGGAAAAAAACCTTTAAGAATAAGAGAGACAGTGAAAGCACAGTTTAATCAGTACTCGCTAGCAAAGAGGAGAAACTGACGCTGACATATTGTTAATAAAACAGCTCTAAACATTGGACTTTGCAGAGCAAATTCTAAATTCATTAGAGCAGAAGCAGAGTTTAACATGCACATATTCAAAGTTTTATAATGATAATGCATACACACTATACAAATTACAAAATTTTCTAACACCTCTGTTTTAAATCCTCTAAAGGCAGAAATCAGATGATCAAAGTCGTCTGCCCAACCAAAAGTAAGCGTCAGGTTTACTGTAAACTGTGCTCGGTCAGATTATTGTACTCGCAACACCTGAGCAGCATTGAACACCATTACAATTACTTGGTGAGTGCTTTTTTTTATGAATTCTAGCAAACACAAGGGTTAAGCATGTATAAGAAGTGAAGCTCACTGCTCACTGTGCTTCCAGCAAATGATGTTCCCCAGATTGAGCATCGAGCCAAAGGAAATTGAAGAGAAATTGAATGCCCTGGCCAAGGAGGAAAAACAACAGGGGTATGCAGATGAGGTAATTAGCTCAAGGCTACCTTCAATCAACTAAAGGATTAATGCGTTGTTAGAATATTCTGTTTTAGCACATTTGATACAAGACATGAAAGATACTGTTTGCACTACATACACTGAACAAAAATATAAACGCAACTTTTGTTTTTGCTCCCATTTTTCATGAGCTGACCTAAAACATCTAAAAGATTTTCTATATACACAAAAGACCTATTTCTTTCAAATGTTGTTCACAAATCTGTCTAAATCTGTGTTAGTGAGCACTTCTCTTTTGCGAGATAATCCATCCCACCTCACAGGTGTGGCATTTCAAGATGCCGATTAGACAGTGTTGTTTCTTGTGATGTGGATGCGATGACAAAAAGATGGTGTGGAAAAAGTCTTCGGGACCAGAGACTTGTAAATAATACGCAGTTTATTAATACAAACAAAAGTCCTAAACAAGTAACAAAGAATGAAACCTGTTGAGAGCATGCTGGTCGAATTATTGCAAAACTCTGAGGCTGGAAAGGAAAATCCCTTGTATATATGTTTAGAGTTGAATCTTCCAACCTTTAACATTAGCTCATCACCCTATAAGAAAACAGCTCAGTTCTGGATACCATCATAAGAGAAAAACAAGTCTCACATATGGAACAGATAATAGGTTCCCATGTTCCTGATAACGACCAACACCTGTGTCAACATTCTCATTGACCCAATACCTACAACTCCCTACAACTCAATTCACGGGCAATAACTCTGGTGGACATTCCTGCAGTCAGCATGCCAATTGCACACTCCTCACAACTTGCAACATCTGTGGCTTTGTGCTGTGTGATTAAAGTGAACATTTTTAGTGTTTTTTTTTTATTTTATATTGTGGCTAGCCGAAGGCTCACCTGTGCAATAATCATGTTGTCTAATCAGCTTCTTGATATGCCACACCTGTTAGGTGGGATGGATTATCTCTGCAAAGGAGAAGTGCTCACTAGCAGATTTAGACAGATCTGTGAGAAATTGGTCTTTTGTTTATATAGAAAATGTTTTAGATCTTTTAGTTCAGCTCATGAAAAATGGGAGCAAAAACAAGTGTTGCATTTATATTTTTGTTCAGTGTATGTCACTAAGCACTGTATGAATGAAATACAAAAAAATGTTAAAGATACTTCCATTAGTCTGAATTTATAGTTTACTTTCCGCTCATTTGATCATTTGCCTTGATCTGGTTTTTTCAAGATGTTTACGGTAGAAATAAAAACGTATTGTGTATCGATTATTTTATTTTCATAAAACAAGCATAAGTGGTTAGTATTTTGATCATTATAGTTTGAAATATTTGCTTTTTCTTTCTGAATAGTCAATCAATGTCACGTGGGAGCAGTATGGAAGGCTGGCCAGTCTTAAAGCTTCCAAAGGTAAAGTTTTCATGAAGTGATTGTTTCAATTTTACTGGATCAATTTTTTTAAAAACAAATTGAGCCGAATGTGGTCCTGAACCCAAATGTTTTCAATCTCTGGCTTCACGCAATTCTTCAAAACATAAAAAGGATCGTCATTGTAGAAGTAAAAAAAATTCCCAATCTATGGTTATCATGTATTAGGCTCTTTCTTTGCACCACGATTCATTTTTGCATTAGAATATAGTTTTTAGTTGCTATTATTGTCATCTGAAATGTTTTTTGTCTTAGTATAGTTTCAGTCAATTGAATTCAAATGGATTTTTTGACTGCTAAGTTGTTGAAGGATTCAGTCAGCCTAAATTTCTACTTGTATTTAAGCTGCTGGAGACTTCTTTTTTTAAACCAATAATTACATAGTATAGGCCGCATAGAACAATAAATTGAAGCTCATTTGCACGGAAAAGATGTAAACGGTTGAAACCACCGCTCGAAAGTTTGGTTTGATCTTCACTGTAAACACACCCTTATTGGCATTGTCTGAAAAGTTTGTGCATTGCAATGAGGGATGTGGAGTCAATATCTATTTTATTCAGTTCTGTCTGGTCTTAATTGTATTATTTAGATTTTTAACCTATTTTTTGTCTTTTCAATTTCAGCTATTGATGAAATAAAAAACCTGCTACAGAGCAGGGACATGAGAAACTGTGCAAAGGGCTTGGCCAACCCTGCAAAAGTGTCTCAGGAATTTTCGCAAGGAAGTCCATGTGAAGTTTCTAGCTCAGATTGCAGTAAATCCCGTACCCTTCTATACATAGTCTTTATGTTTTCTATGGTGGAACCTGACAAACTAATCCATGTTGTTCTGTCTTCTCAGGAGTTGATGTAGAAAATCCTCATAGTGCTGCACAGCCTGAAGAAGTTGTCTCCCCATCCCAGTTTTCCAAAACTCCTGAGACCTTTCAGGAAGCTCATGTAAGCAGCCAACAGCAGCCACAGCAGATGCCAGACCCGAAATCACAGAATGCACTGAAGATATCAGAAAGTAAATGGACGTCATTGACAGAAGTTGTAGAAGCGAATCCGCAAACTTCATTTACCGTCACCAATGATATGCTGCAAAACCAGCAAAGACCCATCCAGGAAGACACATGTGGCGCTGAACACGACCCAACTCTGGAATTCTTTGGAAAAGGTCCGTACTTTGAGGATTATATGTTCTTTCAGCCTTTAAATGTGCTCTAGTCTAATCATTATGGATGTCACAGGGCAACAAATTGACGAGTCGAGTAATTTGGCTTCATATTTAAAAGTGAAAAATCTGGACTCCAAACCAATTGTTGGCAAGTATCGCCGTTTCATCATTCATACATGTGTCCTACCAAAATGCAAGCATTTTGAATCCAGAGTGTCCACCAGGTAAGGACAAGGTGTGGGAGTGTCGAGAAGTCTCTCGTAGAACCTTCTACCTTTGTGAGAGTTGTGAGATGATGATACCAGTCAATGACATCTGTCAGCATTTCATCAGTCTGGTTCACCAGTTCAATTATGTGGTATGTGTTGAGTGAAGTGGCACAATTTTACAAAGTTCACTGGAGTTTCCTCTACCTTTTGTCTGTTGTAATCTGTTGTGCATATCTTTTAGAGGAAAAACCACTCTGAGTTGCTGGAGTTTTGGTCGGAAGAGGATTTGAGCATGGATGAAAAACTAGAAATTTTTGATTACGTTGTTCATGAGCTGTCAAATCGTGATCGTGCTCTGGAGGTTGATGTTAAGGTAACATATTAGCCCTGTACACTCAAAATGTTATTTCAGAATTTTTTTTTTCTTCAACTTGTTGTGAGACATTGTTTTCACTTTTTGCTATCCATGTTCTTTTGTTCAAAGGTAGTTTTGCTGAGGCTAGAGTTCTATGAATATCTTCAGAACTCAACATTCTGTGAAGGTAGCTTGACATGAAAACAACTCTGACTTATGGATAATGTAGTTACACACTTAACGGGAATCTACGGTACTATTTCATTTGTTTCTGTAGCCGTAAAAGCTCTTCAAAGCATCAGTAAGCAGAAGCAGAGAGCCCCTTGGGAACTACTCTGTCCTTTACAACAGAAAAGTAAGTCCACTCCATCTTTAATATTCTCCTGCAATAATGACTCAAATGCCACGAAGACCATGATATGATATATGTTTTTCTTTTGATTAAAGTCCAGCACACTGAGGCTGTACAGGGTCTGGAAGAGACTCTCACATCACAGGTGCTTTCGGCTCCAATACCTGAAACAGATGAGAAAAGTGGAAATGGTTTGTTGCTTAAGATATTTTTACAAACATCAACATTTCTCCACGTTCAGTTCATAAAATACTTAAGGATGCTTGTCTTTCTGCTCCATATAAATAAGCTCAAAGGAGGTTTAAAATGAAAGCTAAAGTTTTGCCTTAAACATTACTGAAGAGAAGCTGCAAGCCTTCATTGGTCAACATTTTTCAGAATTGACTAAAGTAAAAATCATACCCGACATTTTTAAGACTGTACCAGTATGCCATCCTAAAATTGTTCATAAAAATCCACTCAGAGATTTACTCAAATTAATGGAGTTGGAACTAGCTCTTTACATGTTTTTTAATCCATTATAAACAATTGGTTTGTTGAAAATATTACTTTAGCGCATTGCATTGTGGGATTCTGAGTCCCTTAGAAGAATGCAAAGAGCGCAGAAGCAGAAATGTTGCTTTGAGAAGTGTTTTTACCACTTTGTTGCTGTGATTTAAAGTAAACAGAAAGCATTCTTAGAGCAGGAAGCTTTTTTAAGTACAGTATATTTAGTGCTGTGGTATCTGTCTTTAAGAGGATATTTTTATCAGATAATATATAGATAGAACAGTATCTTTACTAATAGTATACATTTGTTAAACATGTTTTTTTTAATGTCTAAAAAACATTTTCAAATGTTTCACACAAAGAAAATGAACATTTCTAATCATTTAACTTTCAGCTAAATGCTTTTTGTAAATTTAATGTCATGAAAGTTTTACTATGTTTCTTAAAGCTGCTACTCACGATAATTTTTATTAGATATTGTGTAGGCCTCATAGATAAACATCATTTACTTCACAAAGAAAGAAAAAAGGTCTAAATTGCTGCGTGAAAGTTTTTCATTTTCATGCCCGCGGGCCCGGGTCGGGCTGGATTTTATGGGCCCGATCTAAACTCTAATTCCTTATGATATCTGATAGAAGTAAATAACAATTCTATGCATCCATCTCCACGACTCCACATCCCGCAATGCAATGAAAAGGTCAACAAACTGAGTTTTTAAGATAGATATGAAAACAATCCTTCAAACAGCAATTTTGACTGTTTTCCTTTCTTTTTGGAGTGAATGATGTTTGATTAATTGATCTGAGGCAGACACTATGATTCTGTCTGTCAAATACTCGTGGGTAGCAGCTTAAAGCCATCAAAAGCATTTCCTTTGTAATAAAATGTATTGTTATTTTTTCTTCTGTTGTCTCTCTTCAAAGATGAATCCAGGTTTGGTTCAGAAGGTGTGACAAGTGACAGGCATGTCAGTCCCAAAGAGAGTTGCCACAGTCTCTCTGAGGACCCAGGAGTCTCAGCACTAGTTTTTAAACAGTCAGAAGACCTCATGTCTACATCACAGGTCAAAGAAAACAACATGAATCCGGTTTATACTAAAACAAAAGAAGCCCATTGTTTCCCTGGTAAATGCTCTCTATCCAGGAAAAGGCCACCGGATGCATCTTTAGAAACACTTGCTAGATCTAGCCCTATTAGTCCAAATGACGACCCTTTGCCAAAAAAATGGAAACCGAATCCAGGGCAGGCTCAGCCCCCCTCTGAATCACCCACTGAGTTGGTGAACCCTACATCAGATCAACAAGTACATTTAAATTACTTTGCTGTCCTTTCAAATTACATCATTAAAATGAGAAATCAGAAATTACAACTGTCATTATCAGCATCCAACAACACCAAAGCAGTCGACTCCGGTTCCACCAACTCAAGGGAAACGATGAAAAGTATCGAACTATGTCCTGGCACAAGTAACATAAATGTCAAGGGGGATGAAGCCAAACAAAAAAATTGTCTTGTTCAAAGCACAGCAACAAAACCAACTACCCCCGTTTCTGTGGAGGTCACAACGCCAAAGGAAGTCCTTTCACACTTTGAATCAAAGAATCAGGTACTTACCCCATGTGGCAAATCTGTCTCTTTTGCCAACGCCTCTTTGGACAACAAAACATTGTTAGCCGATATTAAAAGCAAAACTGCTATTGCTCCACCAACAAGTGCCTCCATAAACCCCAGTGACTTACAACAACTTGTACATGTTGTGCAGGAAAATATGAGCAAGCCTGAATCTGGCTGTGTAAATCAAGACCCAGAAAAGGAAACCAAGCCTGATGAGACTTCAGTTTGTCCCATCAACACAATTGTAACTCAAAGAGCAGCAAACGCTTATCATTCATTCAGCAGCCCTCAAAGTCAAGCCCTGCCTGTGAACGAAGTTCCTCAGATCGCCGTCACCACGCCTACTACAGAAACATCTGTCACCCTGACAACCTATGCACAGTACAGCCAAGCAGTTTATGGAACAAGTGGACTTTCAGTTTGCATACCACCAGTTAACCCTCTGATAAACCCTCCTGTCAACCCACCCTTTAACTCTACTGTACACCCACTTGTGATGCCTCCATTTAACCCTCCACCTAACTCTCCAATTTACCCTAATGCTTACCCTTCATTTAACCCAGCTGTCAACTCAGGAGGTTTAAATCAATCAGCTGTGTGTGATTATTCCCCAGCAGTTGTCAACTACATGCAATCATTCGCACAAAATCCTGCCATTTCAATGCAGCAACAACAAGCGTACCAACAAAACCAACAGTATCAACAATGGCAGCAGGAACAGTATCGTCTCTACCAGCAATACCAGATGCACCAGTATCCGTTCCAATAGTTCCAACTGTATTTGCAGTTGTGTTTGACAGTGTGTTATAATTCATTAAGGAGGTTATTTTAGTATTTGACAGAGGATCTGTAGGCTCCATTATTCAAGGTCATAAAACTGAGAAACTTCAGTCAGGTATTGTTTTTTGTTTTTATGTTTACTGAGTAAGGCAGCTGATTAAACTTTAGTATGAAGAAATTATATCTATTTTTTTATACAAGGTTGTGTAATTGAAACATTTTGTGTTTTTATAAAACTTTGAATGTGGTCCAAGATGTTTGAATGTAAGATCCTTTTTTGGTATTTTTTTTTTAAAAACTATTTTAATTTACAAAGAATAAAGCAGTTGCTGTTTTGTGGAAATGTGCACATGTCGGATCACAGTTCATGTTATTAACGTGTTTTTGTGACACTTGTTTGTTTGATCTGGATGAAGTTTGTTATACGGTCAACATCCCTGCTTTTCATGCAGTTTTCATCAATATTATATATTACACTATAATCGTAAATAAATCTACTACACACTTGTTTTTAATCTACTGCAAGGCTTTAAACATTAACAATGTTTCTTTAACGTGACAATTCTCCTATATATTTATTTGGACAGAAGCCGTTTGCTTTGCATTGTCAGTCTTGTGTAAGATGACATCCATTTTTGGACCATTCCCCCCAATGGCTAAATACCAAACTTGTCCCATTTCCCTTTATTATACATATAAAAATATGGTCGGACCAACCACATTTTTTCACAATGTAGTCGCTCGCCGTAAGGTTTTTATTACCTCTACCTTCCCAGTTTTTTGATGATCAGCTTGAAGGAAAGATGATCAGGGTATTTCTAATTATCTTTTATTCTAAGTTAGTCACAAGTGAATTTACAACCAACCAGCCCCTACACACACGCAGGCGGTAGGAAGCTGGGAGGATTCTGGGCTGAGAAAAGCAGGCTGCTCTCCACATTACCAGTTCGCAGGCTCAAGGAAGACTCAATCCCAACTTCAAGCAGTACAGATAACATCTTGGGTTTTTCACCCCCGAAACCCCAGCATGTTGCTGGCGATTGGCTGACTCTTTGGCTTACCATCATGTCGATCAGGGTGTCAAGACAACAACCCCCCAAAGGAACAATGGAATGTTACATTTCTCGTGATACAGTCAAGTTTCAGAACTGGGAACTAATATCCCATTAGGGTTCCTGGGGTTCCTCAGGGCTCTGTTCTTGGACCCCTTCTGTTTAGCCTTTATATGCTTCCTTTAGGACAAATTTTACAGAACTGTAAGGTTGATTATCAGAGCTACGCAGATGACACACAACTATATCTATCACTGAACCCAGATGACTATGGTCCCATTGAGATGTTGTGTGACTGTTTAGAAAAAGTAAACTGCTGGATGAGTGAAAACTTCCTTCAACTAAACCATGACAAGATGGAGGTGATTATCTTTGGTAACAAGGAAAAGAGGACTGCTGTCAGCAATTATCATGAGTCTCGATCTTTAAAAGCTAAAGACCAAGTCAAAAACCTTGATGTTCTGATTGACTCAGATCTTACATTCAGCAGTCAGATCAAATCTATCACAAAAACAGCTTCTACCACCTAAAGAACATCTCCAGAGTGAAAGGTTTAATGACTCAGAAAGATCAGGAGAAACTGGTACATGCTTTTATCTCCAGCAGACTGGACTATTGTAGTAGTCTTCTGACAGGAATCCCCCAAAAGAGCATCAAACAGCTACAGCTGGTGGAGAACGCTGCAGCTCAGGTCTTAACCAGAACAAAGAGGTCAGAGCACATTACTCCAGTTTTAAAGTCTTTACACTGGCTCCCAGTCAGCCTCAGAATAGACTTTAAAGTTCTGCTGCTGGTGTATAAATCTGTGAATGGGTTTGGTCCAGAATACATCAGTGACATGTTAGTCAGCTATGAACCCAGCAGGTCTCTCAGATCTATGGACACAGGTCAGATAATGGAGCCCAGAGTTCACAGTAAACATGGTGATGCTGCGTTTAGTTGTTATGCTGCAAAGAAGTGGAACAAACTGCCAGCAGAGCTGAAGTCAACATCTAATGTGAACTCTTTTAAATCAAAGTTAAAGGCACTTTTTTTTTTCTCTACTGCATATGATTGAGAGATTTTTGGTCATGTTGTTGATGTCATGTGTTTGTTGATGATTTTAATTGATTTTACTGATGATTTTAAATATTCTTATTGATTTTAAACAATTGAATGTTTTATCATGTAAAGCACATTGAGTTGCCTTGAGTATGAAATGCGCTATACAAATAAATTTGCCTTGCCTTGCCTAAATATCCATCGCCAACCATTTCACTCTGTTCATGTGGTTTTCCCCTAACATTCGATTTCCTACTTTTCATATGATGAATGTTTTTGATCCATAAATTACGCAGCATCCTAGACAAAGTGGACAGTATTTTCTGGAGTCTTGCAAAAAACAACACAGGACCTCCGCAAACCAAGCTTCAGGTCAAACTCAAGTCAGCACTTCTCCAATCGTGTGCACGCCTCCCACTTCTGCACACCATAACTTTCTCCAAGTCGACTCAGCTTTTGCTAAAACCTATATTAATTCAGCTGTTTTAGCATTGAGGAGTTCACATAAACTGACTAAACTTCTCAGACGTACTGACCGAGGTTTAATTGTAATCTTGCCGCAAGAGAAAAAAAAATTTCAGAGACTTTTGTGTCGGCAAAGTCACACATTCATCACCTCCTCCCGGACCGGATGTTATGTTATATTTTGTTGTCACAAGTTCGCCTTGTACTTCCTCATAACAGCTACAGACAGAAGAACATTAAGATGTTGTTATTCATATGGAAGGTCATGTTTTTCAGTATGGACAGATTAATTATGCACTTACATTAATTGAAATAGATTAAGAGTTCCAACTTCAGCTGCAAAAGATTAGCATGAGGCCAGTTGTTTTTTTTTTTTGTGTGTGTGTGTTTTAAAGGGTTCTAGGTAAATTTGAGAAGCTCCATGCAGCTGGAGGAAAATGTTATTTTGCTCTGTAAAAGATGATTAGAACGCCTTTAATGGGACTACAACCACTCAGGGCTAAAACAGTGAGAGACAGTAGTGAGACGTGGGGAAGATCAAATGTCAATGACAATTACATGGGTGATAAAGTAAAATTTGATTTTTTTATTTTTTTTATTTGGTTCTTAGCTTTCTGTTATACTCCTCTGAATTTAAATACATTTCTGAGGTCATCTTTAAACAAGTGCCATCAATGAGCCCAAACTATAGAGGTACATTGGTGTCTTTATTATCAATATAAAAAAAAAAAACCCAAGTGTTTAAATGCAAATATTTGAAACCTGTGTAGGGAATAAATCATTGTACGTTGACTGTTACTGGTGTAACCTTGCCAAAGGGGTTACTTGTCTGTATTTGTCAGGCTAATAAATGTCTGTACTTAGAGTAGTAGCAATGCTGAATACCATTTAGCCAAAAGGTACGGAGTCAAAATGTCTGTCCAGACTTAGTGAGAAAACACCTCACAGCAGAGGGGGACATCAGCTCAGTAGGAGATGGTCATAAAACACACAAGGGTCGAGACAGAGAAATTCCATTAAATCAATGTTAAAATAATTCTATCCACTAAAATATCTCCTAAATAATTATTGTGTTATATATAATTCACTTAATAATACCCTATAAAATGTTCTTTTGACAGATTTCTTCAAAATTGCATTTGAACACTTTTTCTGTGATTGAAAATGTTCTTATATTTTTTGGGATTGATTAATAAATAATTATATGGCCCAAATACAGAAAAGATTACTTGATCAAAAGATTGTTTCACGAAAAAAAAAAAAAAGTGGTCAAATGCAATTTTTTTAATTGTCAATTTTTTTTTTGGCATTTCAACACCTTTTTTCCATTGATTGAAAATGTGTTTTTTTAATGGAAGTTATTTTTATTATTTTTTTTTTTTTTTTAATTCAACAATAAAGACCTCCCTATCTCCATTAATGGAGGACCTCCCTATCTCTATTTAAAGGATTAATGGGGCATCCTGTAGGTTTATGGATCACTGATCATCGGACCAGTTCCTCAAATTTTTTTTTATGGGGCCATGATTGTGGAGGAACCTAATTCCATATATTTTCCTGAAGCATTGGTGACTGCACTATTTATTTGTTATTATTTTTTACTAATATGGAGTTCCCTAACAAGAGTTTGATGCATTGCCACTTCTCTAACTGGTGTGAGAAAATACTGCCTAATTATATATGTTAAGATGAACAAACAGCTTCGGGGGCTTTTGGTGTGTGAATGTTTGCACATGCTTTGATCATTGCTTATCAAAAGAGAGACGATGCAGGCCAGTCTGACCCATAGAAATGTAGGAGAATGGACATCATCCCTATTAGAACAGCTCCAGTCCAGCTGCCATATGAACTACATAGTAAACAAACACTGCTTCTACCCATGTAAATAATCAGGGCAACTGTAAACCATATCCATTAAAGAACAGTTTGGGCTGTTTAACGATATGTTAGACATGCAGTGCGTTAGTAAATGAAAGACAAGTGTACGCTGTCTAGTAGTTTTACAATAAATATAACAGACATATCATGTATTAATCTTTATTAACTGTATTATAGTATGAATTATATACGATATACCAGGAACTCTATCACAGTGAGGGCCACAAAAATGTGACTGTATCTGATCCAAGGGCCCACATGATCAATATTCATGTCATCATTTAGAATAATGACCAATCAGACTGAACAAAAAGTTTAAAAGTTACAAATTATAAAATTACAAGCATAAATCTTGGCAACTTTCTGAATTTTTTTGATCGCTTAATTGTCCAAATTAAGGTAAAAGTCAGGCACCACTAAGATCTATCTCTCACTCTACAAATGTTTGTGGTATTTTCCTGGTGGTGGTGATGATGAAAAAAGTCTTCGTTCACAACTGACTTGTTAATAATACAAATTTATTAATACAAATATCAGAGTCAAAAAAAAAAAAAACAGGTCTATCAGAGACAAGCCTGCCTGAGAGTCGCGGGCAATGTTGCGAGAATTCTGAGGCTGGTCAGAAAACGGCAGCCTATAAATGAACCAGAGGAATTTGAAACAACATATGGATTCTAAATTAAGATTAGTTTAAGGAGGAACAATATATAAATCAATAGTTCTGGAGCCTTTTGTCCGGGGCTTCACAGTTTTAACAAATGGTATTTAGGAGACAGGCTGTTTGGGGCCAGGACATCACGGACCCCTCAGATCTATGTATGTTACTTTTACGACTAAGGCCTCTGTGCTTCTTTCAAAGGCATGCATGATTTTGGGGATAAATTCAACCTTTATTCAAAAGAGTAAATCACTTTTAGTAGCACAACATGCAGTAATTATAATACATCACATATTTAACATCACGTCCCATGTTTAATAATTCTGATTAAACCTCTGTCAGAATATGTCCCACAAATGTTGCCTCTTGGTTTTCTTTAAGGTTTCTTCAAAACTCTAGTCTAAGGCTCAATGTAGCCTGCCCCCCAAAAAGTAATACATGTTGAATATTGAGCAGCCAAAACAGTTTTTGTGCATGTTTGCTGCTATTATATCCTATTGTGGCAATAAACAAAGTAACTTTTCTGGTATCATTAAAAATATCAAATGTCTGGGACTAAAGTTCATTTTGACAGAAATCATCGTTTAACTGAGTCAATGGCCACGTTTACATGGAAACTTTGGTTCACCTTTAATTCAGAATAAAAGTTAAATCATCTTTAAACTGACCTTGTAAACACTTAGTTCCGAATGCAAATGTAGTTCCGAATTAAACTCAAATTCGAATTAGGTGGCTACTTTACTCTGATTTTAATTACAAATTAAAATATTCCTCTTAAATTAAACATATACAAGATAGATGAATTATTTAATGTGTTAAAATCTAGTGTCTTCCAATCCAAGCAGAAAGAAGTGTTATCGGTCTTTAATTTTCTGCTGCTACTGTCAAGGCTGCATATTTCTGTGCAGCTGTGTAAAGAATCTGGTTGGTGATAGAGAAAGACCTTGGCTTTTCTTATCTTGCAGCTGCAGACTTCATACAGATACTTTAGAAAGCTGGTGTGTGTGCTTTTTTTTTAATTTTTTTTTTGCCTACATCTGGGGTAATGCATGCAAAAGTTTCACTGCTCCAAAAGAAAGCCATAAGAATCATAAACCACACAAATGAATCATCATACTATTGTTCAAATTAAACGTAGGTATAAAAGGTTGTTGATTGAAAACTACAGACATCTGTAACTTAAACATGCGTTAAATTGTTGACATCTGTAACAAACAAAATTGTTTTTTTTTTTTTTTTTTTTGTAACTGTTGCATCTTGTGGTCAAAAAGGTGGTGTAGAAAAAGTCTTCAGGACAACTGAGTTGTGTATAATAGGCAGTTTATTAATACAAACAGGGTCCTAAACAGGATTAAATCTTCCTCAGTTATTTTTAACATTAGCTCATCACCATATAAGGAATGAACTTAGTTGTGGGCACTAATATGAGGAAAACAGTCCCCCCACAAGCTGAATAAACATTCTCTTTCCTCAAGAGAGCTACACACCCTGTTATTGTCAACTTTTACATATTTATAGCCTTCAGATTTATTACACCAAGATTACAAGGAATTTGTAGACACAGAGTCTGAAGATAATGTTGTCCCAACATTATCATAACACTCCCAAATTCTTGTGGAAGATATCCTGGTATTATTGCTTAAATCAGGGACTATTGCTCATACATACAATGTCACTCATATGTGTTTTTGGCTCGAGTCAATTCTTTATTCAAAAAGAGTAGAAACCCACAATATCAAATGTTAAATGCTTTATTACACTTCATAACAAACATAATTAATTTAAGTGTTAATTTGAAGTAATTCATAACGAGTCAGGGGTGGACTGGCCATCTGGCATACCGGGTATCGTCCCGGTGTCATGTACTAAGTGCGCATCATACTGAGATTGTGCCTTCCACTGACTATTTTGCTCTTGCCTGCTGATAACGACTGAAACCTCAAGGACTCGAGGTCGAAGCGCCCGTGAAAGCTGGCATTTTCTCTTGATAAGATGTTCCACAGGCCTCAAAACAATTAAGAAATTTCATGAAACTGCTCCATCCAAGTTTAACCAGAAATAACACCCAGACCCACCAAGTTTCTCTTTTCTCCTGAAATACTGAGGTCTAAACTTTCCACCTCACGCACTCTGCAGACAGCATTACTTGTGCTCTCTGTAAATGACTGTTACGACCCCCTCTAGGATGTCATGTCAAGGCTTGAGGGGCCGCAACATAAACAAGACGCCACACAGAAAACAACGATTATCAAAAGTATTTATTGACAAAATTATAAAAGTACCAACAGAACAAACTAAAAAGGGACTGGAGACCCTGGCCAAACTAAACAAAAGTAGGGAGGACACTGGGCCAACCCTATACAGGGCCGTCGTCCCAGCGTCCACCCTCTAAACTACAAACATACAAAACACTAAACTACAGGAACAGGAAAACAGGACTACCAGAAATCTCCAGTCCAAACTAAAACAACAAACTTACGAAGATGTCCAGTGGGGGAGCTGAAGATCTCTCCCCACATGTCTGCTGCTGGTCAGTTGTTGTGCCTCCCGCTTTCTGGTCCTCTCAGCCCTTTATACAGCTCCTCCTCCCTCTCCTACCTGATTACTGATGTGAGCCAGGTGTGATAGGAGAGGAGAGGAAGGGCAGGCTGAGAGGCCAGGAGGCACCAGCCGTAACAATGACCTATGTCTGTGGGAGCTCCAAAATAAATACCGCTTAAGACTACAGAAGCTCTGTTTAAAAAAAAATTCCACACCAGGAACCAGGTGGTATGTAATGGCAAAGGGTAGCTTAAATGGGCAAAATGTGGCAAACATAGTGAGTAAGGGCAAAAATGAGGAACAAAAAGAGGCAAAATGTAGCTAAAAAAGGAAACAAGTGGTATTCATTGGGCAAAAGTTAGCTTATATTGATGAAAATTGGCCAAAAAAATGAAAAAAAAAAGTGTCAAAAATTTAAAAAAAGGGATATTTATTGGCTAATGTAGCTAATATATATATATATATATATATATATATATATATATATACACACAAAACATTATAAATAAAAATAAAAACACCATACGCGTACACAAACCAATAATATACTACAGTGGAGATGGTAATGACAACGGTGGAGTAAGATCACAGAATACCAATTAATGTACACATTTATGACTAGTGACAATCAATAACTGTCTGACTGCTTCTTATAACACATTTCAGAAGCAAGACGATTGATATAGTTGTGCTGTTTTTTTTTTTTTCTGTTCAGTTTATGATCATATCTGATATATGATCTGTAAATTTCACCAGTCCGGACTCTATAGTAGTAAGTTTGTTGTGAAATGTAGCTCCAGGCTCTTTCCTTATCAGTGCTGTTCAGTGTAAGGTTACAGTTGCTAATTGTGTGGTTGAGAATGTATTTTCAATAAGATCAAAGATGATTCATGTACAGGTACAGGCACCTAGCGGTGTGTGTGTGTGTGTCTATGGAATATTAACTTCATATCATCCTATTGCTGCATAAACAGGTGCATGATGAAGAGGCCGTGCATGCAGCACCTGATTATGGATGTTATTACGTTGCTTGATCATAGAAGGTGATCGCGAGTGAGTGTACAGTTATTTTTGTTTTTATTTATTTCGTCAATATTTTGAAAATGGGAAACTGAGGATGACATTTTGTCAAACTCAAAGAGGATTAGTAGTAGTAGTAATCCATGTGTAATTTTTGTTGTCCTTGATGCTGTTTTGAAGCTTTTCTTGGTGGGTAGATGTAGTAACGCCAGTAACATAGAGTAGCCAGGATATTTATCCAGGTAGGAGTAACGTTGCTTTGAGGTCATTTTACTGGAGTGGAAGTGGAAGGAGGTGACCCGGACAGCTACTCGAGTAGAAGTGACAAAAATGAACACTTGAAGAAAATGTTACTTGAGTACTGAGTAGTGTTGTGGTAGTCGAGACCGGTCTTAATCTCGAGACCAAATTCTAAAGGTCTCAGTCTCGTCTCGGACTCTGAAGCATTTTGACTCGGGCTGCCCGGACTCGGGATTTTCCCTCAAGACTGTTCGAGACCAGCACTAATTCCTGCTATTTTTAAACGTTTTTATAATGTGATAATAATAAAGAGAAGAACGGGATAAAACAATCCTTTATTCATTCTTTAATCCACCCTGTATAATGACCGCAACCTTCCGTAATGTGACTGAGTGACGTGTGTGACACACTCGCACACGCAAGCAGGAGAGAGACATGTCCGCTAACTTGTTGGTTGTGAAATTTGGTTTCACGAACCCCAAATAATACGTTTGTAAAAGCACAGCAAAGAGGAAACACTCTGCGGTTCGTATCCAGCCATGTTATTTCTTGGCAGAAATACATTCAAACACTTGCTGTACATTCAGCCGACATAAAAATCTTGTTTTCAAATATGTAGAATAATTTATCAGTAGCAGTAGTAGTTTTAGTATTTTAGTTAACTTTTTGTCTGTCAAATGTCTTAAAAAGAAACTAAAACTAAAGAGAGAATGTTATTTAACTGTCGAACCTCGTCATAATTTTATTTATTCATATATTTTTTTTAATTTAAAAAACTAAATGTTTATGGTCTCGGTCTTGGTCTTGACTCGGTCTCGGCTCCTGGAAGTCTTGGTCTTGGTGCATTCTGGTCTCGGGCAAGTCTTGGTCTCGGGCAAGTCTTGGTCTCGGGCAAGTCTTGGTCTCGGATAATGTGGTCTTGAACACAACACTGGTACTGTGAGTACTGAGTAACTGTTAGAGCGAAAAAAGTCTGATTATATTCAATGATGCCATAAATTGTGTGAAACAAAACAGAAAAATAATGTGGAAATGGTGATATTCACTGTGGTACTTTAGTGGATGTGGCTGAGCCCTACCCACCTCTGGAATCAAATATGCTGTTCTGATCTATTACCTTGGATACACACCATATTGTACTGTATCACCGGGAAAAGTAAAAGTTTATTACATTGATTACGGGGTAGGCGTATACAAGCTTTCTAGCTTCAGCATACCTCTTTTTTTGAGCTTCTATAACTGGATAATGTGAATGTTGTATAACTACTCAAAAATAAACTAAACTATACTAAAGTGTTCCTGTCCAGCAGCTGCTCTGCTTCTGATTAATGCAGCAAGATACAAACATAGACGTGTCTGCTGTAGTACAAAGTCTGATCAGATACTCAGGATGCGACACTGGGAGTGTTTGTGCAAAAAGCACAATGTTTTCCGTGTCACATAGACATGCAGTTGTCATAAACAGGAACTTTGCACGTAGATGTACTGAGTGTTTTTCCACTCTGATCACTTTATTAAATAAATGAAAATAAATTATTGCTTGTACAAGTGTTTCTTAACACCATTCGTCATGGTGCAATGATCATTTGCACGTTAAAGATGCAAAATAACCAGCAGGGGGTGCTGTAGAACCATCTCAAAGAACTGAACATAGGGAATCATTGATTTTGAAAAAAAAAAACTGTATATTGATCCCTATCCCCTCCAAAATCTTTTCACTTGTTCCTTTTCCCATTTCGTATTCTCTGATAATTACATTAAAATCTGTCAATTTGTTTTTTTTTTTTCTTTCACAGACAAAACAAATAAAATGCCGGCAAGAATTTTCACCTACAAAATAATGACTTTCCCTGATGTGCGAAAAGAAAAAGCCCAGAGAATACACGGCGTAAAGGTTCAGTACCTCCTATCCCTAGCAGGAAGCACAACACTTCTTATAGAACTGTTGTAAAACTTTACAGAAGTACTAATGGTTTATTTTTACTGAGGCCAAAAACATTGTCCTTTTTAAATGTTCTGTAAAGTGTGCAGGGTTGGACCATGTGCAGATGTATACTGAAAAGATTGTGTGTGTTCCTGCACACGTGGGGCGGACACGGCTGCTAAGTGGGCCTTGAATAAGGCGCATGAGTTGAAAGCAGTTATTACAAAGCATGCCGCCACTGTTTGGCAAGAGTTGTGAGAAAGGATGTCAATATTTTGGTATCAAACCAAATGTCAATCCCGTGCATATTTACACAGGAAGGGGCAGGAGAGCATCTATGTCACTGTGGTCCTGCCTGGGATCTTGCAAAACATTCTGATGAGTTACTGTACAAAGCAAACAGGATCAAGCTGTAAAACAAACGGTTTGTAATCTGTATCAAAACTATTTGAAACCCCCTTTTTTTGGTTTCCATGATCAAATTATCCCTGTTAGTTTCATGCCAGTTGTTCAAAAAGCAAAGTTGGATCTCGGTCAGTCTGATCCAGATCCCAAAACTTTTCAAGATTACCAAATTGGTTAGTGTTGATTGTAGAAAATATTTATTTATTTATTATTTTTTTATTGAAAAGGTTTTTTTTTTTATTGAAGTCATATTTTTTTTTGTATTTGGGCCATATTATGAGTAGTACATATGAGTCTTGGAGTCAATGCTCCTCCGCATTGAGAAAAGCCAGATGAGGTGGCTCGGGCACCTAATTAGGATGCCCCTGAACGCCTCACGAGGGAGGCGTTCAGGGCATGTCCTTCCGGAAGGAGACACCAAGGAAGACCCAGACACTCTGGAGAGACTATGTCTCTCGGCTCAGCGTGCCTCGGGATCCCCCCGGAAGAGCTGTATAGTGGCCAGGGAGAGGGAAGTCTGGGCCTCCCTGCTGAGGATGCTGCCCCCGAGACCCGGCAACGAATAAGCGGCAGAAGATGGATGGATGGACATATGAGTCTTTATTATTCAATCAAAAAATAAAACAATTCAATCAAAGAAAAAATT
The DNA here is from genome assembly GCF_900634775.1 of Gouania willdenowi. Classification (NCBI taxonomy): domain Eukaryota; kingdom Metazoa; phylum Chordata; class Actinopteri; order Blenniiformes; family Gobiesocidae; genus Gouania; species Gouania willdenowi. The sequence continues at coordinate 12,806,681 of NC_041054.1, read as the reverse complement.
GTTCAAATGAAATTATTTGTGTCTCAAATGTATTTTTTGCATTTGAACACTTTTTTCTTTGATTGATAATATACATTTTTGATTGACTACCTCCATATAAATGGCTTCAGGTTAAATATATGAAAACACACACACACACACAGTTTAGTCAGAGTTCTTAGAATTCCACACATGGTACATAGTGCAGAAAATAGTAGAAATACATAAATTAGTCTTTATTGTGTCGTGGTTTCCCAGGTGATGATGTGGAAAAAGGATCGTCGATGAAACTGGCTCGCATAATAACACAAAGTTTATTAACACAAGCAGAATCAAAAGAACAGGGGAGAGACAAAAACCCTATGAGAGCAGCCGGGGTCAGATTGACTCTCAGGCCAAAACAGGAGAAAGGCAGAACTCCTGTGAGAGCACGATGGCCAAATTGTACTCTGAAGAAATCCTGCTTGGTGATCACATATATAGGCAAGTGGAGTCTCAGGCTTTAGCTTTAAGATAAAGAAACTTTAAGTTAATCAACATTCCAACAGCTGAGCTACAGAGACAACTTGCTGAGGTCTGAGTTCAGAGTTTGAAAACTTAGCATGTCAACATTGACTGATTGCTTCACTTTGATCGTAATGTAACAGAGAGGTGATAAATGCAAAACTGTTCATGGATCCTACTGTTCCTTTGTTTGGCCAGGAAGGGGAAAGGGTCCCCCCTTGGTGCACATTTGCATTTCAAAGAGGGAGACAGACCTTCTCACCTCAATGCTGAGATGATTTGATTTCCTACACATGTGAAGCAGTCAATACACCTCAACTGCAAAAATGATTCCGTTATATTTTTGTATGTTTCTTTGCAAAATTACATTAAAAATTATTTTCTCATAATTACAACTTTCTATCTCATAATTATGATTTTCTATCTCATAATTATGACTTTTTTCCCCTCACAATTATGACTTTCTATCTCATAGTTATGACTTTACTAACTCAAAATTATGACTTTCTTTCTTCTTCTTTTTTAGTTTCCATAATCTGATCATATTACTCTTTGAACAACTGGGCCGTGGAAATAAAGACGTTCATCTGAAAACACTTCTCAGGCCGTCCCAGAGGCAGGACTAAACTGTTAAATCTCTCCTGGACTTCTTTCAATTCAACGAAATGTTCCTAAAGCCTGTGATGTGATACTATCACAGTGATAGGCCAGTTGTGGTGGTGGTGGTGGTGGTGTGCTGACCAACAGAGGAAGGCGGCTATGCCCCGTGTAGCGCCTAGAATGCCGGAAATCACGAGGAGAAGAAGACGACGACGAAGAAGAAGAAGTACAATCAGCGTGACGCTCGTGGTTGGAACACGTTGTCGGAACGTCGCCGTGTTTTCTTGTTTTCTACCTGGACCTCAGTGACGGTAACAAAAGGTAGGAAGGCCGTACCATCACCAGCCATCGCCGCGTTTGTTTTGGTTGTTGTGAAACTTAAGTTTGGTGATAAATTAAGTGACTCAAACAGCTGCGACGCTCGAGCGGAAAAGGTATCAGTTCAGGAGGATCAGAGACCGTCTGTTCTACGTCACTCACTCAATAATGCTCAGTTTGTGTTCAATACGTTTCGTAAAGAAACTTTTTTTTTTTTTTTTTTTTTTGCCAAATAAATAGTCATGCTTGACGTGCCCATGTTGAAGCTCCTACATCACTGTTAATAGGTTTGTTATTACTTTTCCCGACACTTTTTGTTAGTGGTATCATTTTAATTTTAAAGTTGTCGCGTAACAACAGCATTAGTTTAACAACTACCGATATTTTTCAAAGATAAATAAAGTCATTTGTCTTCTCTTTTACTCCTGAGGTGGTAAATATTTTAGTATTTATTAACCATAGATATGGATACATAGACTCCTCATTGAGCAAGTTGTTCCGTTGCTGCAACATGTCTGCGTGGCCGCCATATTGGTAAAGGCAAAGCTACCCTGTAAACTAATGCATGTGAATGAACCGAAGTTCATAAAGTGCCTTTCTACAAAGATATTAGTTGTTACTTTTTATTAACACATTCACATACACATATTCATATATTTGGGAAACAAATAGGCGTCAAAACAATGTATGTAACTTGGAATTTGATGATTATTATTTAATGTTTACTCCTTATACTGTATGTTTAGGACATATGTAAGCACTGAACCACCTTATTTTTCTTATGTTTTCAAGAGTTTTTACAGCTACCAATGTATGTAACACTTACTGTGTGGATTAATATTGAAACATTATTTATTCTGGTTTTAAGAATATATAACTTGATTCTGGAGCGTGAATGTGTCAGGTGGATTTTCTGAATAGAGGACAAACATTGACATTTAACTGATTTTGATGAATCATTTTACTATTCAATGATTGTTAAAAATATTTACATACTTTATTTATATATCTATATCAGGTATCTGAGCCAGGGGCATTTATTAACATATATATATATATATATATATATATATATATATATATACACACACTAGAGCCTGGCAAAATAAAATAAAAAAAATAGATTTTATCGATTCATTTGTAGATGAAAACGATTTTTATTTTGCAAATTTAAGTTAAAAAAAAAAAAACACACTTTTTTCCCACCATAGTTTTTTCGGACTTTATCACGTTCCGATGTGAGCCAGCCCCCTCTTTGTTTAAATATTGTTTACTCTTTGAGTAGTTTATTTGTGCCACAGGCATGTTTGATTTTTTTATTCGCACTATACTGAGATGCTCAGGGTAGAGTTGAATATTTTTTTAATTGTAATGTTATAAAATATGTAGTTATCTGATTTCTTAATCAGAAAATTTAAGCTTCTGTGAAGTTGCTCTTGCACTTTTGCTTAAACTTAGGTTTTAGCTTGAAATAGTTGAATGACAGAGCCTCATTTACTTTTTATTTTGGGATTGTTCTATGCATTTTAACTCTTGAGGACTGTTAGGGTTAAATTTACCTCGTCTTTGTCTTGGTGATGAATTAATAAAAACATTTTTTTTTATTCTAAACTAAATAAAAAAAACACAAAGCAGGATGGTTAGGAAGAATGTCCCTCCGGCCGGAGGTGAAAGCGAGACTGACTAAAAATTACACTTCACACACACATTTCTACACAGTTCAACCGTCCTACCCCCGACAGATAAGAAAGAAGAGGCAGGGAGGGGGTCAGTTTGCCTTGGAGATGGCGACAACTGGTATCTGACGTGATTGCGTGCGTGCGTGTGTCTGGCCTTCAGATAGAGTTGTGTTATGAGAGTGTGAGCAACTAACCTACTAGAAAGAAGAGCATGAGACAGCAGAAATGGAAAGATACAGCTTAAGGCATTAAGTTGAATAAGGTCAAATATGAGTAAGCATCTGAGTAAATATAATTAATCAATTTTGCCATCACAGGACAATCACAGCAATGAAGTTGCACTTTTGACAATATATCTGATGTCTGCAGTCATTTTTAAGTGCATTAACCAAAAAAAAAAAAATTGATTTGAAACTCGAATTTTTCTTTAAATTTAGGCAAAATCGCCCAGCCCTAGTACTGAGACGTTCTAATAGCCACAGGCTAAAGTGAAGAATTAAATTCAGAAACTATCTCACGGTGTAAAACAAAATACATCGGTTACGCTTACTTTTGAAGTGTATATGTTTTGATATTAAAAGGTTTATACTCTTTTGAACTAAGGTTAACTGTTTCGAATACATGCATGTCCTCACAGCAAAGAACTCGGAGGCCTTCATTTTTGAGTAAGTGTACTATGATGTTTTCAGAGAATGGGGCTCAGTGGGTTATATCAATAATGGCTGAAGAATACCTTATGTTTCTGGATCAAAGGTCTCCTTTACCATCTGGTATATATTTAAACCTAAGGGGCCCAGACACAGAGGGCCCCCCCGTTTCTAATGATTTTTAGGTTGTTTTTCTCCAAAATATTTGCCAGAGCAAGTTGATTCCTTATATGGTGATGAGCTAAAGTTATAAATATACCATTTGTAGATGAAATGATGTAATCCTTACACCCTGTATACCCTGTGGAGATGAGGTGGGAAACTAAAGATTGAGGGAACAGCTCCAGATCTGATCCGGACTGTCTGACCTGTCCAGTCAAAGTCCTCTTGTCTGAAGTGCTAAATGCAGAGTATGGATGATGGACTGGCAGAAAAATGTAAAAGTATTTTTTCAGTCATACCTGTGAAAGGTAATCCCATGATATCTAGTTTGGACAGTTAATCGGCTGGTATAATTCCACGCAGCACAGAAACTAGGCATCTTCTTAGTTCGCTTTTGCCATTTCCAATATGGCGGCGACGTTGATGTATGAGCCAGCACTCAATGAGGAGTCGACGTATTCATGTTTGTTATGAACTTTCTGGGTCCCGTGTTGCCAGATACTGCAGATGATTTTCTGCCTTAACCCTTTCCTGCATAGAGGTCACTACAGTTCAGTTATTCAAATGCTCTTTTTCGTAATACATAAGCATGGGTTGTTGTTGTCAAGGCATGTCAACCAACTCAGTGGAAACTTGTCTATCTCCTCAAACACTGCAACCCAGTGGCCAGTCGCCGGAAGTGCTATTTGTTTATATATATATATATATGTGTATTTTTTACTCGAAATGAAGATGGAGAGCCAAAAATGCAAAGTACCTCAGGAAATCCATGTAAATCTTTCTACAGCAAGGTGCCTTGGAAGATTAAAAAATATGCTGGCATCAAATAACATCTAAAATACAATATAATTGTTACATTTTCTGGATATTTGTTTAATAATGGGAGAAACTTGTAGTTAATCATGTGTCCACTAAATTTAAAGCCATGCATCAGAAGCAATATTTACAATGCTATTCAGGCCAGTGCTATAACTTTGCTTTTTTTGATAAATCTCCTCTCCAATGACATTCATTAGTGTAAATCAATTTATATTTAACATAATTTAGTAAACAGTTTTAAAAACAAAATTGTAAAGTATAAAGTGAAAAACAATTAGTATGTTTATCATTTGTAGAGTTAAACTTAAAACGCAGCATGTGTTAGGAAGCTCTACATACAGAATAGTGGAGCATATACCATCCTGTCAGGCTCTGTAATAATGTGGTTGTTGTCAGTTCTGTGTGGGCTCTTATAGTTAAATATTTTCAGTCAGTCTTTTATTAATTTATTTGTGTAGCGTTGGTTCCTCGTTCATGTTTTGTTAACTCGTCTTTGTGCTTCCAGGTAACCCTGCTTGTGTCTCCACCTCCCAGTAATCTTAATGCGTTTGTGTTGCGGTCCGACTCCCTCTTGTTTTCACTCAGGTGTGATGTATTATCAATCAAGCCTCCTCACTATAGTATTGAGCTGAGAGTTTGGACACAGAATGGTTGCTGCATGCTTCCTTCTCATTTGACATCGTCTCTCCTGATCCCATATTTTGGGGTTCACCCCAATTGTGGTCAGTCTGGTTTTGGTTCTCGTTGTGCATTTAATTTATTTAGTATTTTTGTTACCCTGAGTTTTGTCACTAAAATGGACTGGCACCACGGACGTTAGTCCTACTCTGTCTCTGTGACACTGTTTTACCTCGAGTCTACCACAATCTCTGATGGAATGAAACTGCAAAGACACTTAGCTCAATAGTGAGGAGGCTTGATTGGTAATGCAGCACACCTGAGTACCAAACAGGAGCTCATTGACCAGACTGGGAGGTGGAAACATGAGCAGAATACCTGGAAGCACAAAGAGACAAAAGTTACACAAATATAAGTTTAGGACTGACTGAAAAGATATAACCAAAAGAGGGATGAAAAAAACATTACATACAGATTTGAGTGATACATCAGATACCCACGATCCAGAATGTACTGGTCTGCAGTTCATTGGTTAGGAGCAAAGTTCAACATTTTTGTATTGCTTTGAAAAGTGTGGAAAGAATGTCAGATTAGCAGCATAAAAAAAATGTTTCCCTTCATAGTTTTCACACAATGTCTAATTTTCTCTAATTTGTTTGTTTCTTCGTTATAAAACTCAAACACGTGGTTAAATGGACATCTTTCTAACTCAATGAAAAATGGGTTCTTGAATTTTTTTTTAATTGCATACTTTTTTTTAATGCACCTAAAGGGTGATAAGAACTCACAGGAAGAACATCTCGACTAAGCTTTTTCATTACTTGTGCATGAAGGGGTTAAGTAGGTGAAAAGCCACAATATTAGTTTAAATACAGTTTTAGTAGTTAAACTGAATTTTTACAATTTGTGTAGTATTATTTACATGCATTTATTTTTTAAATGAAGTGTGGCCAGCTTATGCAGTCGTGCTGTACCTGTCAATATAACACTCCAACAGCAGTGTTTCTAAGGTGACTGGATTTAATTGTGAAATCATGTGTTCAAGCAATCAATCCAATCACAACTTGTGACCTTAATATCAGATGTTAAGGAAATTATAAGCATACACATTATATTGATCACTACCTGTACACATTTGTTAATTATATGTTATGATTATTAGTCATTAATCGAATAGGTAATCTCTTTATTGCCTGATGGAAAAGTATACTGATGTCTTTTCCAGTACCAAGGGGATCATTAACTGTTGATTTACTGTACCTAATCAAGATTAAACCTCTTTAAGGGAAAACACCTTTGCTCTGATCAACGGTACCTGTTATTGATGCCACGTCTACACCTTCCTCAGTATAAATTGTGAACTTACTGTATGATTGTCAGACAAAATCTGTGGACACAACTTACATTTTCATGCTCCCTTGTAAACTGTTTTTGTCCCCTTGATTTGCATTAATCAAGCAACTACAAAGACATACCGTGTTTTATTGTGACTTCTTGTGTTTGTATTTTTCCGCTCACATTAATTATCCTTAAATGACCACCTGCAATATCAGTCATGGGTCAATGTAAAGTTTTTCACTGTATGGCATTTCATAAAATGGGCATCATCAGACAAAGTTTGCATAAATATTATGATGGAAATAAAAAAAGAATCACTTTTAAAGTTATACAGGACTACAAAACACTTAGGTAATCCTGCCAACTAGAACAGAAAGTAGATGCTGTCTTTTCAAAACGGCATGCGTGACCCAACAGACAGCACCACAAGATATTTTGATACTTTAAATAACAGAGCCCTGAATATGACTGTCTTTGATTTCATGCGTTTTAAAATTTCAACTCTTGTTTGCAGATGCTGTTTTGATTTAAAGCATAATGCAGCCAGGTGGGACTTGAATAATCTTGTTATTTCTGAGCATACTACAGCATACGCTTTGTCTTTAAATGTTTTTTTCTAATACTTGTCTGCAGAAGTTTCTTGCAGGAGTCAGCTGTTTGGTTCATTGAAGGTGTATCTGAATGACAAGAATCGACAGCAGCCCATCATTGGTGGGTAACGTGCATCCCTCCTCCATGTGACTGCAGTGTGTACTTTGATTGTTTGAGTAAGTTTAGTTTTATGGTGTTCACACAGGCTTACAAAGCATAATTGAGTGTGTGAAGGCGGGTGTGCAGCATAAGGAGCCGTTGTACTTGTGTGAGGTGTGTGTGTCTCGGCTTCGTAGAGCAGATATTAGGAGCCACATTTTAGGAACCAACCATAGATTCAACTTCATTGTAAGTGGCACAACTTGAAAGATCTGAGACATGTTTGTGAATGTGGGTTAACAGTTTGTTTTGTTTTGAAAGAAAACTCGTTACTCCCATCTAGTGGCTAAATGGGAGGAGAAATATGAGCGTTCTGAGATGGCTTGGCAGCTTATGAATGTGGCCAGGAACCTGGAAAACAAAGAGGGGCCTGGAGATGTGCAGGTTGGTTAGACTTTCTTTTTTTTTTTTAAATTATGTTACAACTTTTTATTAACATTGTTTTTTTTTTATTACACATCTAAATTAAGTTGCTGGAAGTCGATGATGATGTGTACCAGAGGATGGAAACACAGGATGAAAGTGACGGTTGGTGCACCAACATTAGTTTTGTTGTATCTTTTGAAGGGTACCTGAAGTGAATGTCAATTGCCACTTTATCTAAAGATCATATATAATCCTGGAGGTTTTCTTGTTATTTTCTTTTAAAGTCATTCTCAAGCAACCAGATGTTAATTAATTCAGCCATTTCCTTAGATCTGCTCACCAACTACATGGTGATGTCTTGAAACACCAGCATCAGTGGCTCACGTGGCCAAAGTTTACAAGTAAACGCAGACTTCAGCCAACAGAATGATCAAAACCACCATTATGTTGGGTCACAGAATTTGCCACAACACCCACTATGGTGGTGGTAGCAACATGGTGGTGAGAATGTCTGGGGAAAAGGCAGGTTTAATTAAGTCCTGGCTGCTCTAACAGGACTTTCAACAAGCCCTCTAGTATTATAAATGATTTTTTGAAATTCACTACAGGTACCCTTTATTCTCGTCCTCAAAATCTTCTTTGCTTTTCTGATTTTTTGAGACTGTGTTCTTTCCATGAATCCACTAGCTGCAGACCAGTCAGGGTCCATGTACTGACTCTGGATAAAAAAAACGGAATAAAAAGTTGGAAACACTGTTAACTATAGCTGACAAGTTTTAACAGTTGTCAGTTCTGAGATAATTACCATATGCATTTGAGCATTTAACTTTACCCAAGCCAGTGCACGATTAGGCCTAAAGGAAATTTTGCACCCAAACTTTCAGACGTCTAGTAAAGTTCATGGTTTGATGGGTCAAAAGGGTTTAAGCAGTATTACAAAGACCTACACTTAATTAAGGAGGTGGTCATAATGTTATGGTCGTTTAGTGTATGTCTGATTCTTTTTTGTTTTTTTCCTTTTCAATGTCCAGTTTTCTTGATGCTTATGACATTTTTTTACATTTTACTATCTTGCATACTATAATAACAGTTTCAGCTTCAAGGGCTTATGTTTTATTCATAGCTGGCTAATCTGTCCAATAGAATAAAGTTTGCTCCACATGATAAATCAAAATGGTGGACATGTGGTAATAATTTGCATAGTTGGTTGTATTAATTTGTTTCTAATTTGGTACTAATCTTTTGTCACAGTTGGAGCCTTTATAAAATCCCTGAGAGATGACTCTACACCCGTCAAGTATGAGAGGAAGGTGCTGCAGTCCCCAGATCAACAGAATCAGTGTAAAACGGAGCCCCAGTCTTACATAAACCCTGGCGAAGATTCAGGTTTTACTGATGAGTCGTTACAAAATAGAGATGTATCCTGGGATAAGTGGGCGGAAGAGAAGCACACTCATCATACATCGTTTAGTTCCTCTGTGTTATCAGAGGATGGTCTCAGCTTTCTAGATGACTACGCAGGATCCACGCCTCTTCACGGTGAGCACTGATGAACATCAGCCTCGTACAGCACATTTCTCTAATATCATGGATAATAACGCATTCATTGCCAGCCATTTTCAGAACAGCTACCCCCCTCACTACCAGCCTTTTTAGAGCATTTTGACTGATTTTTAAAGACCCACGCAATATTTTGTACTATGACAATCTGAAACCAGATTCTGAAAGATTAGACTCTACTTTTATCAGAAACTATTTGTTTGTTTCTAGCTTGTGTTGTTCTTCTGTAATCAGCAGGTAAATAGAAGCAAGTTTCACACAAATCTCCAGTTTCTGACAAAGAGATGATAAAAAATTCTTCTTCTGAAAAAACTTATCAGTGACTTTGAAGCATTTTTTTGCTTTCGTAACACCTCAACATTGGTTTCCTTCTAAAAAAAACAACACTGACACAGGGCTTTTGATGGCAGAATTATTTGCAGAACAGCTCGATGTTGACAGGTAGTCATTTTTGAAGAGTTTGTAGAGCTAAGTTTATGCTGATTAATTATAGCAGCTTTCATTTGTATGCCAAAAAAGTAGTTATGGTTTAACCAACTGTCATTGATAGTCATAGCACCACCTATTGGTAAAAGTAAATCAAAGGCATTAAATTTGCACAGAACAATGCAGGACAGTTAGTGATATAATTCTTGAAAATGGTCAGCTACGTTTCAACACCTTCAAATTTCTGCCACATTCCAACTTGCAACACACCTCAACGTGCACCACGTCCCAACATCTGTGTGATTGCGAGGGCCGTTCAAAGCTGCTTGCAGCTTTAACTTTGATTGTAGTTTTGAAGCAACAGCACAACAGAGCCAGCGGTTAATTCAACAGCTGTTCTATCGCCACTATTCAGGACGTTGAGTGAAAAAATTAACTTTATAATGATTCGTCTGTACGTCCAATATTAAACCGAATCCTGTAAAAAACAACACATACTTCCTACGGGCACTGCACTAGTTATTACAATGTTTTTCAAAAGCAATTCAGACTGGATTTCTTTTTAGAAAACTAAACACCCTTTGATACATAAAATTCAGTTTATGGACATTGTTGTTTAAATATTTATTAAATGGCTATTTTAAAACAGAAATTGGCATCCATATGATGTTTTAAACATAAATTGTGGAGGGCCTTTATTGTAACATGCATGTATTAGCCCACACAATGCGAATTCAATAGCGAGCATTAGATGATAGTTACATAAATATTACTCAAACACTTGCCAAAGTATTTTGTCATTATTTTTTTATTTGCGCTACAACGGTGCTGTCTGACAGGGCTTTCCCGTGTGGTTGAGTGTCAAGAACCAGATGGCTACTTGTGCTTTTTTCTTTGCCACTGCTGCCGCATCCGAGCCAACAAGGATGACATCATTAACCACCTAGCCAGCTCGTCGCATCTGTTTAACTACTTGGTGCGTTTATTGTTGATCACAGAATAAAATATGGAAAAGAACCAAACTTTATTTTTATCTCTGAATGCAGATTCTAAAAATAACAAACTGTTTTTTGTTTTTCTTTAATGCCTTTGTACAGACGGAAATCATCCCGGAGCAGCTGAATGTAAACCTTAAAGATAACTTACCCTATTTACATTTAATGGTCAAAAGACTTGAGCAGCAGGAGGGCAGAGGAATGCTGAAGGTGCTAGAATTTATTAAACACCAGTATTTCTGTTGTGAACAATGACACCTGTGCTCTTAACTCGATTCTGTTTTATTTTGAAAATGTTGTACCTCGTTTCTCTAAATGTCCTGTGTTTGCAGATAGTAACTGTACCAGAATCCCTTAGTGGACTTCTAACAGGCAAGAATTACCACCAGTGTAAGTAAAGATGGTTTCTTCTTTTTTGCGTGGCTGTATGTCCCTCTGCTCTTAAGGGGGGACTTGTAAGTACAAATTCATTTTTTGTACATCACGGCAGTTTCTTATGGTACTAAAACTATAATACTGCAAAAGGTGATTACAGAAGGTCAATTTTGATTCTTAAACATCATTAAAAGAAATTACCTAAAAGTTTTTTGTTAATAGAAAATATAAACGAATTCAAGCAAAGTAAGCAAAATAAATATTTCTTTCTTTTTACAGAAATAAGTTAGTGCAGTGGTTCTCAAACTTTTTTCACCCAAGTACCGCCATAATGACCAACATTAAAATACACTAGCGTAGTAGGCCTAAGTACTCATTATAAACAAGGCAGAGGTTTTACTTAAGTATATATAATATTGTTGGCCACCGTAATATTACACACAGTTTGAACAGTAACACTGTTTGAATATAGAAAAATAAAACACTGTACTTAAATAATGAATCAAATAAAATTAATTTGGCGTATCACTAGATGGAGCCCAGGTACCACAGTTTGAGAATCAGTGAACTAGAGCACTCGGAGAGTGCAGACCTCCGCCAAGTACAGCACAAGTATCGGGCAGACATACACACAATGCACTTCCTTACCACTACTACATTACCCATAAGCCACCACGCTTAAAGGTTCAGGCTCAGGCACAGCTATTATTTTTTATTTTTGGGTATTTCTTTTTTTTTTGGTAAACCAGAAGATCACTAAATTGTAATCACCTGTTCCTTGTCCCATGATCAACATATCCTGAAAATTTTTAACAAATGCGTTCATACCTTTTCAAGTTATCTTGCTAACAGACAGATAAACACGGGCTAAAAACATACCCTTCTGCTCTGCGCTTGCCGGCGGTCATTCATGTATTTTTGTATTCCTGTTTAACCTTTTCCTTGAGTCTCATCAATACTGTTGTAAACATTACTCCAAAGCTGTTGTGCGCATTTTTTTTCCCTTGTGTATGCATGTACTACTGTCGTTTGTTCTAACAGGTGTAAATATGCTGTGTAAGAGTCTCACACACTCTAATACACACAAAAAGACTCCATCCCCCAAAGGTACAGAATCGGGAAGCTGTTACTCATCGTTTGTTTAAGCAGTAAAGTAACTTTTTCTTGTCGTGAGTCTTGCTTTAGGTTCAGGGGTGAATATTTGCTCAGCTGGTGACGTGCCTGGTCAGTATCCTGCTCAGCAGTTCAAACGGAAAAAGAAAAAGAACAAGAACAAAATGAAGACAAAGAAGAGGAGATGGTTAGACACTGTGTTCAAAGTCAGCCTGCCTCTCACACAGGGCGATGTGCTTCTGGAGAGGACGTCTTTCAGCACCGACAACCTCCCCTTGTTTGACCTACCAGAAAATGACAAAGATCATAGATCCTCGCCATGCTTTGAGGAAGTGGACTGTGACCTTAAATCATTTGACTCGAACTATTATGATCATACAGTGTTGGGTGACACATCTGAACCAACACAACATCTTTATGGACAACAAGCAGATGTTGATCAAAACCCATCAGACAATAATGTCTATGTCACTTCAGTGGAAGATGTGGAGACTTGTGGCCCTGTTGATCCATGCTTTAACCAGCATGGAGACTTGTCTGGGTCAGGTGACCATGTGCAGTATGAGGAGAGGAAACATTGTAGTCAGTATGCTGCTTTAAGACCAACCAGTCCAAACTGGCAGAATGACGACAACTATCAGGCACAGGGTGGGAGGTTAATGCCATCTGTGTCCCACAATCAGGGCTGGGCTATGCCAGACTCCTCCTACAGACATGGTCCCGTCTCTACTGAGCAGCAGTACAATTTGTCCTCAAGAAGAGAAGCTGAAACTTTAGCAGCAATGTGGCCAAGAGAGGAGAGACACTGCAGCATGAACACTAATGCTGGGAATAACGATTACAACCGATACAACACGGCGAACAATGCATGGAGGCACGGCAATGTGCCTAACAATATGCTTCCAATGTTGGATTCTGCCGCACCAAACATGCAACCCTGTGGTGAAAATGTACCTGCAAACAATGTTGGACTGTCATCACATCACGAGACTCATTTTCAAACAAACCACAGAGATCCTCAATCGTACACACATTTTGGTATTGAACAAGTCCACTCAGCTCCACAGGGCAACTGGATTCAAGTGATTTCATACCAAGACGGCCAAGTAGACCATGGTGCCGAGGGTTACAGTAACTATAGTGAGATGATCCCGCAACGCCCTTTCTTTTACAACAGTGGCTCCACAACTCAGTCATATAATTTCACCCAACCTGGGGAGTTCCATGGTCCTGGAGCATCTCATTACGGTGACGATGGCCCTTATCAGTCAGGCACTATAAACCCAGCAGGTGTGGGGAGAAACCCTCACCCTTACCAACACTTTTCCCAGTTTTAATCCCACATACATCACTGCACCTCGCTGAGACACACCTTAATTCTGATACCATACTCATTATTTTGTAAAATGCTGTCTTTTATTTGTTTTGTAAGGTTGTTGGAGAATGCTGTGATATGTTGCTACCAGTGTTAACATGGGAACAAATTACTGTAATCGCATTCAGAGTTTAAGAAGTTTAAGTACGTTAAATGAATGATTGGGAGGAAAAAGGGGCATTATTTTATTTAATATATCTACCAATCTTCTAAAACGGCTTATACTATCGGGATCACGAGAGCAAGAGCTCATCCATTGTCACATGGCTAACATACACAGACTCCAATAATCAAATCTGAATATTGAATAGACTGTGAAAGGTAACCAGACGACCTAAGGAAATCCCCAGCAGATTGGGATAATATGCGTTCAAATATATTTTGTCTAAAATGCAAGATCACCCACCAACCAAATGGCATTGATTGTTTTTGAATAGTAGTTAATCACTGAAGTAAGGCTCAATGCAAAGGACTGCTCGAGCATCTTTATTTTTCACATTTGTTTTATTTTATTTCTTTTTTGTACGGCATTATGTTGAGGTCAACCAAAGAAAAAAAGAAAATATACTGCTTTTTGAATGTTTGTGTATCAGTTTTGTTTTAACACAAAATAAACTGTTTGAATGGCAGTTTAAATTATTTAATCCATTTTACACACTCCAGGTTCATGGTCTAGCTACCCTGAGTTACAGTGCTGTTATGATTGGATACATCTAGTTGTTTGTTATATTAACAACTCACACACTGATTATCAGAGTTTGTCAGCCTAGCTGTTAACTGCCTGACCTTTGCTTTTGATAAATTTCCAAATGCATTTTTATCATTAAGGTTTTTTTTTTAAGTAATTGTATGAAAAACTGGTCCCAGTAAGAATCTGTTAGAAGAATCGAACACTAAATTTTGGAGAAAAAATGCACTACATAATGTTAACCTATGCTGACGTAATGCTGAGACCTGGGAGGTAAGAACTAAATGTTATCGGCATTAGTGTCTTTATTTTCCATTCGGTTTTTTTTTTTTGTTTTAATCAACTGACATACCCATGTGTATGTTCCTATGGCCAAGCCATTATATTTTCCTAAATCAATTCCTCAGGCTTTTTGGGCAGTAAAGGAAAACTAAGAATAAAAATCATAACATGCTTTTAAATGTGCATGCTCACTCTATTACAAATAGTTGTTAATTGAGAAATAAGTTTTAAACCAAAATAATTAGGCCTGTTATCTTTCTTTTTTGAAATGGTAATATCTTTAAAAAACTCCCCTTTAAAATTATTTGATACATTAATATTTATTACTCAACTCGATTTTGCCAGTAATGAACATGTTTACATTTATTGCATATCACATGACTGCTGTCACCAATTGTTGAAAGAATTCAATTTATCCAAAGTGTTGAAAATTCCCACAAACAATTCCACAGAATTGCCTTAAATTAAAGAAAGTTTTGTCATAAAATCAAGAAATTATGAATTTTTTTTTTTATTGCATAGATGTTAATGATGTTTTACAAACTGTTTATATTAGTTATACGTGGAAGTGCAAACTTGGGCATAATGTTAAAATTGCCCTTTTTCCAAATGAAATCTGCGGCCCTCTTATGATCAAACTGATTCATATTTGGCCCCAGAGCAAAAATGAGTTCGACACCGGTTTAAACGCTCAGCTTGTTGACATTTCCGCGCATTGCATTGTGGGATGTGAAGTCGCAGAGACGTGGTTGGAAAAAACATTCTGATATCGCGATAAATACCGGGAACAAACTAGAAAAAAAAATGCAGTCCCGATCCTTCTTTTTTTTTTTTTTTTTACCAGATAACGATCAAAATTTCGAAGATTTTGGGCAAATAACTAATTTTCCAAGAATGAAGTAAATACACTTTTGTATCTGCTTCACATCACACAATGCAATGTACGAACATGTCAACAAACAGCGTTTATGCTGCAGACACAAACACATTTAATTTAAAGCGGCAGTTTAGCCATTTTACTGGGTCCGGGTGGGTAAAATTTGAGTGATTTCCGAGGATATAAATATACATATAAACACATTTTACTGGTATATTAGGCCATATAAACCAAAACATATGGAAATGAGTTATACATTTGCAGCAATAAAATTTTGTACAGGACACACGTGGTTGGATAGATAAAACAGAAAAAATATGAAAATGGGACATTCTTGAAGAACAAATTTGTTGTATACTGATTAATTTCTGTGTTATCTAATATTCAATCACATGTGTCCTGTTCACAAAATACCAGTAATATGTTATACATTTGCAGCAGTAAACTGTCCCATTTCCATATTTTTTGGTTCATATGGGTTAACATACCAGTAATATGTGTTTATATGCATATTTATACACTAGGAATCCCGGGTTTTACCCGGACCCCATTTTACTTTCTTTTTGGAGTAAATTATGTTTGATTAATTTTACTTTGAGACATACAGTGTTTGTATTTAATAAATCAATTAATAAAAATATATCGGGGGAAGCAGCTTTAAGGCAACGCCATTAGTCAATGTAATTTCCTCTCAGCCTGAACGCAGCACGGCTACGGAAGCCTGTGAGCTTCTGTTGCCCAGGCAGGCAGCGACCTAAACCACCAGCGAGGAGACGACCCCGAAAAACAACACAAACACAGTGGCTTTAACTTTGTGAAAGCAGCGGGTGACGCTGGCTGTGGATGGCTGGAGCTCCAGCATTACGTTGTTGACGAGCTACAGACGACTAATCGGGGAGGAAGAGCACCCCTGGCTCTCATAGCGTCCTAGCCCGCCACCCACCTTTACCAACCCGGTCCACGATGTCCGCTTTCTCCGAGGTGGCTCTGGAGAAGAAACTGTCCGAGCTGAGTAACTCTCAACAGAGCGTGCAGACGCTGTCCCTGTGGCTCATCCACCATAGGAAGCATTCAAAGACCATTGTTGCTGTTTGGTTCAACGAGCTGAAGAAAGGTACGGCCTCCTCGTCCTCCTCGCCGTCTCTGCACACACCTTAAATATGTACTATACCTGCTAAACACCATAAGCAATGTCAAATTATTCATATTAACCGCTAGTCCATGTTCCAGCTGCTAAACAACACCGCCAGCTAACGAGGGTTAGCTTTAGGCTGCTAATGCTAAGCAACTTTTAACAACAGCGTCCAAACAAAATGTGTATTTGAAGGCCTTGTAATGTGCAAAAGTAAGAGTAAGTGTCTGCTTAATAATCTACTCGATAATTTTAGCAGAGAATGTTCTATCTAAAGGGATTCTTTTTGTTTTTTTTTTTTGTTTTTTTTGCAAAGTCAGTGAAGGCATCACTGAATGACACGTTAAAGATTAATTTTCATATTTCAACACACGGTGAAGCATGAAATTACCATGTGTGTCAACAGCACATATTATGTTCCTAATTTCATACAGTGCATGATGAATTAATATAAAATATATCCTTGAATCTCTCAAAATGTTCAACCATCCCCCAACACACACACACACACACGCACACACACACACACACACACACACACACACACACACACACACACACACACACACACACACACACACACACACACACAGTGTCTATTTTAATATCGGCTCAGTTTAACTATATATGCAGATTTCAGTCGTCATGCAGTTAGCATTAGCAAGCTTTCCTTTTATATTTACTATATACTATATTTCATACTATTTTTCTGTTTTTTTTATCTTTCCACTTTTCTTGATTGAAATCAATTATTTAGTATTTCTCATAACAAATGTAACAATATCATTATATTGAATTTTAATTTTTTTTTTTTAAATTTTCTTTTGGCAGTCTTCAGAAAAACCAAAAACAGAACAAATAACACTAACATTATCTAATTAATCTGCCGAAAGCTTATACACTTCTACCCTCTCTAGATAATATCTTACAAAATAATCTATTACTAATATCGATCAAGTTTTTCTGTAAAAGTCAATGTTTGTGACCGTTAACCCTGACCCAATACTAAACGTAGCTAAAATGTGCTTCCACTGTTCAAACATACAACTTCATGTGTTTTCTTAGATCTTCAGGTGTAACCCTTCAGTATTGATCCGCTTCTTAGAGGCTTGGGTTTATAATCGTTTAATAATAATTGCATTATTATTACAGCTGCTCAAGTGACTGGATGCTGTAGCGATGGCAAGCATTATGAAGACGTTTTTTTCCAGGTCCTCTGCGAGTTTTTGGAGCCTGATGACTGTTTATTGCAGGCTCACGTCTCCTCCAGGACCTAATGTTATCTCAAGTGGCTGATGTATTTTTAAACAGTGTCCCGGGGCCAGCGGTGAGATCAAAGATGAGCCGTCTTTCCACTTTAATGTTCACATTTCCTACTTCTTTGAACACACCGGTGTCACGGATTGAGTTTTTTTTGCATAAATCTATTTAACATTTAACAAAATAAAATGTAACATTGTCCACATTATTTCATCCTGTGTACATTGTTGGTTTTTCAAACACGTCAGTAATCCTCCTGAAAAAAAATGAAAGTTAGTATTTACCGAATCATACTTTATTTAAATAGATAAATCTAAGGAAAAAAGGGGAGATTAAACACTTTCAAAATAATAATGACCTTTTTAACATTTAAAAAAAAAAAGTTATATTAATATTACAACATTGTTGCTATAGAACTGTTTGCCGTGTTAATCAGACTAATTTCTAATGTGTTTTCCTCCGCCTACAGCTCAGGTGTCTCGCAAGCTGACTTTTATTTACCTGGCCAACGATGTCATTCAGAACAGCAAGAAGAAAGGACCCGAGTTCACCCAGGATTTTGCTCCGGTCGTCGTGGACGCTTTCAAACACGTGCACAGGTCAGTTTCAGGTCATTCCCCAGCAATTCAACCAAAAGCTTTGCTATTTCTCTTTAATTTTGATCATTTGTTTTTGCGGAAACGTCTTAAAAAGCTGCACCGGCCGTAACATTTCTAAAATTCTGTCGCAAAATTTCCCCCCAAGTCCTCATGGGATGCCAGCTGTAAACATAGAGAGACCCATTGAATTGATAAACTGAATTAAAGATGAGTTTACATGGGGAATAGGGCTGGGCAATATATTGTGATTCAAGATGTATCAAGTTTTCTATTTTGGTGATATGGAAAATGACAGTATCGCTTATATTTACTTGTTTTGATTTATACAATCATACAGTATAAATCCCATCATACAAGTATTTAATATTATTCATAGAGTAATGTCAAACAGTGTCCTTCTTTCCAATGTTTCATATTTCTGAGATATATAATTTATAGCTTATTTTGTATTAAAATCCTTCTTTTAGGAGTCTCTCTAGTTTTTTCTAGTTTTCAGAACAGCATGAAAAGCACAGTTAGATGATCACTGAGTGCGTCCTAACCCAGACCTTCATCTAAACATGCTACACTACAGACCTCACTCACACGTGCTGTCCCTTAGAGGAGAAAAAGCCTCGAATGGAACATGTTGTGCAGCTGTTTGTTAATAAATGTGCCTGTGTGGTGTTTTGCATCAGCAAATTTAACCCAGAATTGTCTTTATGGTCAGACATTTTTTGAGAAACAGTATTGAGATATGAGTTTTGGTCCATATCGACCAGCCCTAATGGTGAACCCTAATCCTTCCATCTAACCATCAATGATGTTTGACAAAACGAGATGTATTATTGATATTGAAATAAGATTTACTTTTGGGCTTCCTTGCTCACTGTTTGCAGCTTTGAGACCGGGTAATAAACTTTGTGTGCAGACATGGTGAGGGCGGCTGCAAGAAACAGCTGGATAGGGTTTTGACTATCTGGCAAGAGAGAGCAGTTTATGAGAACGACCTGCTGGATCAGCTCTCACAGGTCCTGTGTAAGTTCACACAACACCCACTAATGGCCTTGATCGTGGGCTAAAAGAGCGCCACTCATTCATTTCATGTTCTTTTCATAAACGGTAGATGGAGAGAAGAAAGTGAAAAAGAGGGCGTATGAGGAAATCCATCCTGACGATGAGGGATTTGCCTGCCAAAGCTCCCCCACAGAGGCCCCACAGGTGCTGTAGACCATAAACCACCATCAGACACTACTATGTTTTAGTGACGTGTTTGATAAAGAGATAAATCCTGTCACTTTTACGCTCGTCATCTTTCCTTCTCTCCCGCAGACGTCAGACTTGATCCGAGCACTGCAGGAGCTAGAGAACGCGGCCTCTGGTGACTTAGTACTACGTAAACGCATCTCCTCCCTCCCTAACGAAGTGCAGGACACGTCACTGGTTCAAAGGATCACAGGTAGAATCACAGGGGTTTGGATATTCTCCCCAAGTGTGCATTGTTAATGTTTTCTTCAGTGTTCCAAAAAAACTGAAATTGAAATTTCTAAAACTATCACCAGGAATAAATATTATCTCCCTGGTAAAGATAGTAGCTCTAATAACAGGTAAAGTGATAAACTGGTGATGTTACAGCCTGTGAATGCAGTACGGGGACGCATTTACTCCGCCTCTGGGTCCTAGTGCCAGCCGTTCAGTGAAGCCTGTTCCGTTTCCCGTGTGTGTAGGAAGTCTGTGTGTGTCCGTGTCAAAGTCTGCATGTTTATGCCTTCGTCCATCCACTCTTCATTATATCTATGTCTTTTAAGGCTTTTATTAAATAGTGTCGGCTGGAGTTCGGACCGCCGCCATCTTGGATTATGTTGTCACCAGCGCATCATCGCAGCAAGAACTACCTAAATTAACTGTAAAGAGGTCTTATATTAGTCTATTTTCTTTTTAAAGTGGTGCAATTTTTGTGGCTTTAGACTCCAATTACATTTATAATTACAATATAAACAGGTTCACAATATCACTATTTTCTATAGTTTCTGTCTCCACTGTATCCAGAATAATAATAATCTTTCTCAACAAGAACTGTTGATTGATTTGTCACATGACTGTTCCAACGTTTGAGTTTATTTTATTTAGTTTCACATCTACCTGTAGCTCTTTGTTTTTTAGACTGCTGCCAACTTGTTTGTAGTTTTATTTCAGCAAGTTTTACTTTTACAGTTACAGTTGGGGACCTTTGTAATTGAATAACCTAGTTACATTACAGCAACCAAATTAAGCCGTATCAACTAAGTGAATTAATAAAAATGGCCTGTGTAAAGGCTTTTTCAAATGAAAAAATTCCCCTGTGAAATCTGTGACCTGTTGACCTGCACAACTCAACAAGAACAGGAAACGAAATTGAGTCTGTTGTCTAAAATAACTTGTTTTTGTAGTAATTTAGTGTTCTTTTGTGTAATTTCGTATATATTTTATCGTCATATTTGTGCATTTACCTTGTGGACAGCACAAAATTAGCCACCAGTTGCCCATTTCTGATGTATACATACGTGCTGCTCATTTTACATTTATTATTGACTAAAAGAGCTTAAAAAAGTTTGAAAATACTGAATTAGATTAGTGCTCAAATAGTGAATTTATTCACATGCATTTTCATCTCTTGTCTTTAGCAAGAACACTGAATTTCTACTGATGGTCCATCCCTGTCTGGTTACGGAGCAGCTGTTAGCATGGTCCTAGCTTCACACCAAAGATTCTGGTGGTTTTTTACACTCGTTGCTGTGCTGTATGTTCTAGACAGAGAATCAGGCGAGCGGCTGTCCCGGCTGGTGGAGGAAGCCTGCATGTTGCTAGCAGACTACAGCGGCCGTTTGGCGGCAGAGATTGATGACCGGAGGCAGCTGATGCGCACCCTAACAGTGTTCCTGCAGAGCCAGAGGGACGGTTTGGTCCAGAATGAGCAGAAACTTGAAGTGCGTAACAGAAACTCTTTTCTTTAAGTTCTAATGCAATTAAACTGAGTTTTTCTCATTGACCTGTTTATGGGATGCTAGAAGCTAACATGTTGCAAACTGCTCGTTATAAAGTGGGAAAAAATCTCCTAAGTTAGTGTTAGATTTCAGGTCTAGTTATCATCATTAACCATGTTTCTCAGCTCCTCCTGTGTGGTAAGTATCTCACACACACACACACACACACACCTTCTGTTATTTGCTGCTATCTTGTATTTTTTTTTTTTCCTTGTGGTGAAAGTAACTTTGAAGACCTCATCCACAGGATAAATACCAAGAAGACTTTATTGCCTTTGTATGTTTACTTGTTGATGACATTTGTAATAAAACTAAATGAAAATAAAGGAATGAAAACAATGTTGTGGGTGTTTTTGTGTTGCTGAAAGTAGTACAGCTACGTGTACTATCCCTGGTTTTACTAAAGGAATCCCTCAGGTTTCATGTACAGATCAGAGGGAAATAATGGCTTCTAAAAATGTTTCTATGGATACATTTAAAAAAATGGCTAAAGTGGTGCTTTTTTTCGGATACCTGTTTGGGGCCTAAAGTTTACATTCAAACAAACATTTTCCTCAAAAATAACAAGCTTTAATTGATGATTAACTTTTGGAATAAAAAAATTACATTAAAAACAAGAAATCCACTGACGGATCAATGCAGTTTTTATGATTCTTCTCATCTTAAAACAAACAGAACATGAAAATCATAAATTAAAAAAAAAACTATCATTTGGGAGTCCATGTGTTGACCAAGAGTTCCAGTCAGAGGAGGTTTAAAAAAACACACTAACTGAAAACACAAATTTAAGTGTATGCTAAGGGTAGTAGCTTCTGTTTGTTCCTGGTTTAGTATCTGTGACATTGAGGGTATTTTCCTTTAACATGCCATGACGGGGCATACAGAATGCTAAATATTACAACTCTGATTGTTTTTCTTGTTCTTTTTTTAGGAATACAAACGTAAACTGGAGAGAGTGACCCATGTCCGTAAAGCGCTGCGATCACGTCTGAACAACCTCCACAACTCTTCAAAGTGATCAAAGTCACTGATTGTGCTACTGAAACTGAAACGCCTCAGCCCGCTTTGGATCATGGACATTTATCTCTTTGTTCCTCTGGAGTTTCATTCTGTCTTCAGTTTATTTATATACAATACTTGGGTTTTGTAGATCAAAATGACTTTTTTTCCCTTCTGAAAAGATGTTTTAAACAAAAAAAAAAAAGTCTTCATAACCATTATCTGACAATAACGCTGAGGAGCGGTATGTTTAAAGCATTGGTGGATATTTTTGTATCATGGTAACTTTGAATGAAACGCCAGTGAATGTCAATGTGCTACTGTGATCCCACACAATAATCAGCTGTGTTTTTTTTTTTGTTTCCCAGTTTTTGTGAATATATCTGGTAAAGGTTTACTCTTTCTGGTGCTTATGGCCCGTTTCTGTATCATCACTGAAAGTGACTCACCTCTGTTTCATGTGTAGTTTTTTTTTTTTGTGTGTGTGTTAAATTTTCATCCCTCGTGTGATGGTTTTTTCAATGCCTCGCACAGATTGAGGAAGGCTCCACCTCCCAAAGCTGAACCACAATGCTGTTTTGTACAAAGAAAACTGAACCCAGTGCTTTTTATGCATAAAAAAAATGAAATACACACTGTTTACCCCTTAATTTTACTCACATTTCTGTTAGTCTATGAGTTTCTTACATGTGGGTTGAGGATTGTAGAAGCTACTTATTTGCCAGCTGAAGACTGGGAAACAAAACAATTGACTGACATTCAGTTTAAACTGGATGATTAATACACTTTTCCATACTGCACTGTCCCATGTTTTGTATTTACATTTATTTTTTATTTTTTATTGCAAACCACTGCAACTGGCACTAGCAATGCTGATAGAACTAAACACAATTTTAGTGCACTAAACATCAATTTTACACATAAGATCACAAGTGTAATTGAGACTGGAATTACCATAGGAATTATGGCCTTACCTCTTTCCCTCGCATTTTGTATTTATGATACTGAGATTCGGGTTATCATCATCCTTACTTAAGTTAATGTCTATAATACCTAAAAATGTAAATCTGAAAAATGGCCTGTATATAATTAGAGATAAAATGTGCAAGGACAGAAAAATTCACGTTATCAATTCTAGAAATTAAATTGATGTTTGTCATCCTAAATTTAGGCCTGGCGTATCTTTACTGCTTAAGCCTTTTGCTGCAGTATGGATGTAGATTTGTGTCTTTATTATTGAATTAAAAAAAAAACTTTTCAATAATTAAAAAAAAAAAAATTCAATTAAAAAAATATGTATATTTTCAATCAAAAAAAAGTGTTAAAATGCAAAAAAAAAAAAAAAAAATTGCATTTCAACACTTCTTTTTTGATTGAAAATATTATTTGGATTGAAGTGATTTTTTGGATTATTATTATTATTAATAATAAATAATAAATATACAAATCTACCAACATCCTGCAGCTGCTCGTGAGTCAATGGTATTTTTCAGTCTGTTCTCCAATAAAACATATTTCCGTCCAGCAGGTGGCGGTAATAAGGGTTAAAGTGCGGCTAAGTGTCATTTCCCCTACGGTAATCATCATATGACGCGAGGAAGAAATACGCAGATTTTTTTTCTTCAACTAATACCTGCGCTTTCTACGCGTTTATAGAGTTAAAACACATTTTTCCTGCACCTAAAACGTAATTTGATCGCTACACGCCACAGTGACTATTCGCTGTGTATTTCCAAAGCGTGTGCTCGTCGTTAGCATTTTTTGTTGTTTGGGCTAAGCTACGACTGTGGATGTTTAAAAGGTAAAAACCATAAAAAAAGACCATCAAATAGTCCGCTATGGATGATCTCGAAACGCCGTACGAAGCTGAGGTTAATTTTATCGAATGCAAGGTAAGCAGGTTAGCCTTAATCGATATTGTTAGCAAGACTTAGTATAGCACACCCACCATGTTCGAAGGAGATCGGTTGTGCTTCAACTGGTGATCATTTTATGTGATGGTATATCGAGGCGAACACTTAAGCTATCTCTACGAATGACGTGATATCGATAGTCTTAAAACGTATCTGACAATGGTTATATATACACATATATATTGTTATTGGTTTGAATGTTTCACAAGACAACTGCAGTTTTTAGTGACGCAGCCACGAACCACGAAAGTATAAACGGAAGTAAGTCATCAGTTAAAAGGATCACCAGTGCAGCCGTAACATTGGCTCAATCGTAGTTATGTGTCTGTGAAGTGGGAGAATGTAAATGGTTTTGTTTTTAGTCTCTAATATTTGTGCTTACCTGATTTCCATGTCTATCGATTTTACTTTAGTAATGCCTTGTTTATAATTGAAGGTTAATTGAAGCAAATATAGAGTGGCTAGAGAAGTACACATTTGTGTGTCTTTTTAAATGTATTATTTTCCTTTGCAGCTTTTTACATAGTCATTAACCATAGACATAGCTGACTTGTTTTTATCTTTTAATGCAGGTCTGCAATAAATCCATAAGGGGTGAAACCTTGTACAAAATCCATCTGACCACAGCGACACACGTGAAGGTAAAAAATTGGTGTAATAAAACGAATATTTGGATAATTAAATTAATTTAACTTGTCACTGATTTTAACTCCTATTTTCACATCTCTTTATGTAGCAAAAAAAGCACTTAGGGTTAAGCATCACTGCTTTTTAAGCCATAATTGCAATGAATCATAAGACTTTCCTGAATTGATTTGTGTGAAGTTATGTATTATAAGCGTTCTTTTGATTGTTATCCCCTACAATTACAACCTCCTTCCTCCACAAGTATAGCTATCATCATTTTCAGTTTAATGTTTTTAATCCCAAATAGCCCTTCCTTTATCTGTTAAACTTGTATTTTTGTTATGTAATGAATCTATCATAAACCTACTTATAAAACAATTAAGAAAACTGAAATATTTTTGTGTGAATTTGAATGGCCATATGGTTTTTTTTTTTTTGATCAGCTGCTTTAAAGGAGAAAGAAGCTCTCACCTATGGTCATGAGCATTGGGTCACGATCGAAAGAACAAGATTGCGGGTCCAAGTGGCCGTAATTAATTTCCTCCATAGGGTGGCTGGGCTCTCCCTTCGAGATAGGGTGAGACGCTCGGTCATCGGGGAGGGGCTCGGAGTAGAGCCGCTGCTCCTCCACATTGAGAAGAGCCACATGAGGTGGCTCGGGCACCTAATTAGGATACCTCCCCGAACGCATACCTGGTGAGGCGTTCAGGGCAGGAGACCACAAGGAAGACCCAGGACACGCTGGAGAGACTATGTTTCCCGGCTGGCCAGGGAATACCTCAGGATCCTTCGTGAAGAGCTTGACATAGTGGCCGGGGAGAGGGAAGTCTGAGCGTCCCTGCTATGGACCCTACAACAGATAAACGGCAGAAGATGAATTAGAGAAAGAGATTAATCGGAACAGTCTTCACTTTTTCAGGAGTTTTCATCATTTGGAAGCATTTTTTCAGCCGATCTGGGGACCTATTTGTGTCGTGCTATGTGCGTATGCAGATTTTTCTTGGCCTTCTCTGTCTGATCCAGATAAGATGGTGCAGTAAGAATCTTGCGCAGGAAAAAAAATATTTTCTTGAAGCTTTTTGACAACGGTGTCTTAATATTTTTGACTTGGTAACTAAAAAAGTTAATCAGTCATGTGTTGGGTAACAAAATCTTTCAGAAAAATTGATGACCTGGTAACGTCTGTTTAAATTAAGGAAGTCTTGCGCTTGACACTACGTGGAACACGTCACAAGTGAAGCATTGTTCCGAATAAATATCCTCCGATCAATAACCCATTGTGACAAATAAATCGCTGCAATTTTTAGGGGCACGAATCTTTTCATCATGTTGCGTTATTTTGTGTCAATGACTGGAATGGACACATTCTTGCCTGAAGAATAACAGCTTCAAACTAAACCAA
Source organism: Gouania willdenowi (assembly GCF_900634775.1). Lineage (NCBI taxonomy): Eukaryota > Metazoa > Chordata > Actinopteri > Blenniiformes > Gobiesocidae > Gouania > Gouania willdenowi. The sequence goes on along the minus strand of NC_041054.1, from coordinate 12,780,276 downwards.
CAAAATTGTCTTTTTGGGCGTGCCAACCAAAAGTAATTACAAGTGAAACATGGAAATGATCATTTAATTTATATTGATCTTTTCAATCAGGACTCCTCTCCCATCTATATGGTCGAGCTTTTTTCATGAGTCGTATTTGGTCATATTTACAATGAGGAAATGTTCAGGGTCATGGCATGCTGGGTGGACAGAACCAAGCTCATCTATCTTGTAACATGATACTGCAGAACTATTAGACTAACGTTGAGACGCTTAGTGCCAGAAGGATTTTTCTACCATTTAGACATTATTTACACAAGTTCCAATGGTGTCCAACTACAGCTGTAGTTGCTGATTGTGGAACTTGTCTTTATGGTGCGCATCACCGGCTTTGCAATCACTGATCGTGATTGGACAATCTTTCACTTAAATAAAATGACTGACCTTTCTTATATTATGGATTTGTTCCATGCCCATCAATTTTCATGTTCTGCCCATGTTTATCTTGACCAGGATTGCAGGGTTCGGGAGTTTACCTATCTTACCCTGTGCTTCCTTGGATCATAATCCAAACAGATGCTTCGGGATATCTGACGTCCACCCTTGGATTTATAAATGGAGCATCACTGACACATTCACTTTTTTCTTTGTCAACTCGGGATACCCCCTTTAACGTGACTTGTATTTTTGTGGAGAACAAGATTACACCTGCAGAAAATCTACATTATGATCTGTGGCTTTGAGGAAACTGGCCTTATTATGTAGCTGAGAGGCAGCATTGCTACTCTTATTATTATTGAGAACTGCAATAAATGGAGATTGAGAGCAATATTGCCTTTATTTAATGTCCAAATAAGCTTTATTTTCATAGAAATGAAGCATTCATCTTCTGTACCTGCTTATCGTGTTCAGAGTTGTGGAGTGCTTGGACCCCATGACTCATTGCAGGAGGTGGGTTACAGATGTGAAAAGGTGGACAACGTCTGACACATTAATAGTTTGCATTGCACTCAACCAAATGGGTAATGTTTGAAATGTAGAAGGTACCCAGAGTATCTGGTGTTGATACTGGAAGGCCAGGTTATCAGGACTTGGACTAACAACCTATTGGATAAATCATAAAGACACAGACACTTCAAACCAGAAATGCCTCAACGGAGCTCACCAACAGTTCTTATCACATGGTGGCTTTATTTCTTGATGGAAGGGAAGGTCAACGGCAAGACGCTCAATATCATTCTACTGGTTTTACCCGTCCAATGGTCATTATGAAGAGGCCATTTGGTCAGTTTACCACAGCATACAGTGACATGCACTCTCCCACAATTGAAGACTCTATCCTCAAGAGTGTTTATGTTTAAAAAAAATAAGTTGTAAATATAGCATCCAATTTCCTCTAAACATGTTCACAAGCAGGCCCTAAGAAGACAGGTTAGAGTATTTTACACAACAGATGTTTGTTTCTTTGTGTTTTGCTCTTTTTCTAGCAGAAGAATATTGCAATCCCTATCTTATTTACTCAGCTCTGATTGACTTAATTTTAATTGCTCTTCTTTCATTCTTGGCAGAAAGAGGAATCCCTAATGTCTGGTGGTAAGTAGAATTGATGTTACAGTTTATCTTTTTAACTGAACCATGTCTATCCTGAATCCACATCTCACCTAAAAATGAAAGGAACAACCAACGTCAATATGCTGGGAAATATCAGGAGTAATTGGATGTCGGTATGTAGAAAAAGTTGGCCAAGAGACACTGGGTTACTGTTCTCCTAGAGAATGTCTCTCATGAATCACAAAGTCCCCTGAGTTTCAATAAAGGGGGTCATGTGATATCTAAACCTGTCCTGATCTCCCTGAAGAAATGTGGGATGAACGGGATGGAAATTTGTATTAACATAAAATTAGACATGCTAGCTTACAATCTATTTGTTTATCGCAGGTATGTGAAATTATCATGATGAAGCTTTTAGATCAAACCAAAAATGTCTGCATTCTTTCTAATATATACTTTTTCCCAGTGATAATTTCTCAGTCGCATTGAGTTGTTCTCGCACAACAGAGGTTGTGCGAGAACAACCTCTCTTCTAGGCCTATATGATGTGTCAAGATACATATTTTACTCAATTTAGGAAATGACAATATTGCCTACAATGATACAATTTAATGTTAGTTTATTTCACGTAAAAAAAAAATTAAATGAGTCACTGTCTTTGCTACTCACCTGTCTGCCCCTCACACGCGCTCCACTCTGCAGGCCTCAGTGCAAACGCCATGCTTTCACTCATTGTTGAGTCAACAACATGGACACAAATGGCAAATGCCCGGCTGACTAGTTGGAGGCACAGGGAAGTTCCTTGTATAATTCCGTTAGTTATATGCTAATGAAGTGAAAAAAGGCAACGTAGCAGAAGTGTTAATTGAGAATTGATCATTCTTGTATGAATTAAGTTAAAGTTCAACCACCGTGCCCCGTGCCGGCAATGGTCCATAGACCACCCGGCACGGCTGCGCAGCCGAGCCACCCCAAGTCAGAAAGACGCCCGCAGACCCCACACCCACGTACTGATGCCCCACCACCAAAATGCGGCAGAAACACTATCTATCTACACCTCTCTGCACCCGGTGCAACAGACAGAGAATACACTCCAGAGTTGCTTTGCCTGTTTCCAGCTGAGCAAAGAGAGAGGTGCAGACCGTGCCCGTGCATCGTTGATGCAATACAATGGAATGCGCGAACATCTCCCCAACCCAACGCACAGCCGGTCTACCTGAGTCGTGCACCGGCTGTGCCCATTGACACAAGATTGGTGAATGAGCTGTTACCGAGGAACACCGCCGGGCCCCTTTCCAACTCTTTACACGTTTGTCTTACTGAATCAAGACCCTGAATAATGAGGGAGTTTTATCCTGCGGAATAAGGTGGGTGCAAAGGTACACCTGCTCCCCACATAGTCTTTACTTGCCTTAAAACCAGCCACACCACAGAGTATACTCTAATAATAAGAGGAAAAAAGCCAAAATGAGCACATGTTGATATTGTGCAGCTGCCTGTTGAAGTGCCTGTGGCATGTTACAACAGTCATTTTGAATGTATGTAACTTTTTGTGTTGCTCTTAACTTCCTCAACTGCTACTGTAGAAAAGGATGGTAGTTTTCCTCCAGTTGGCATTAAACGCTCAGTTGATTTCCCTCTTGACAAACAGGGAAAATGGCCTTTTCTTATACTCTACACTGGGTGTCAGCTGTGCTTCATTGCACAGTTAAAACTATTGCCCTCATTCATTCCTAGGGGCATTTTTGTTTGGTAGAATTTGGACCGTAATAGGTACTACACAAAACCGAGGCTTGCGTTTCCTTTCACAGGCTTGGCGTTGTGCTCAGTTGCTGGTTCTGTTGTGCACTTTCTGGATGGTCTGGAATGATTTTAAGTGTCACTAAACTTCTGTAGCTCCCTTCAAACCCCCCTTCCCCCCTTATCTCCACCCATCACTTCGGACTGCTGTCTATTTGTGTACAGTCAATATGATTGTTATAAAGCCGACTGACCAAATAGGACAGCTGTTCAGTGGTTCCAATTATATTCAATTATATTCTATAACCTTTCCGCTTGTCAGCCCTGATGACGAACTAGAAAACACCTCTTGGTGTTGATGGAATCCATACCATCATGTAAATGTAATAAGCCCTGTACTTCCCCTTAATACAGGGATGTGGTTATTACATAAGATAACTTTCCTCCAAATTGTTTTACTTTAAGAAAACAATTATTCATAGTAGCCAATGTGGAAAATCACTATGATCATGTCATTAAATGAGCAAATTGCCTGTAAATCCCTTAATATCATTGGACTATTTAAACTGTAAGTTTCTTAAGAGTTCAACCAACTGAATATTTTTCTACCTTGAGAAAATAGTCCCAGATTATTAATGTGAAAAGAAAGTATTGTTCAATTCCAAATTACCAGTTTGTATTTATTTATTTTAAGATGGCCCACAGTATGTGCCCAAATTCAAGGACATTTTGGAATATCTGGACTACCTGAAGCTTGATGAGCCCATCGTCGGTAATTAACTTCTGGTTTTTACAGAAAAATGTCTTGTTCCTGTTTCACATTTTTTTCTTTTTCTAATTTGTCTTTTAGGTTTGGAGTGTTTGGTAGAACTACCATCTGATAGTCTTTCAGGACCCAATTACACATGCACACTGTGTTGTGCCACAACAAATATATCGGAGATGGTCAATCATGTCATTGGTCGTAAACATCGACAGAGATATGTGGTAAGAAATGTTTGCAGAAAATGTAGGTTAAAATTTTTATTTGCTTCGCATTGTATTAACTATTGTTTTTTAAATTTTTTTTTTACTTTTTCTGAAATAGGAAGTCAAACGAAAGGACTTGGTGACTTGGGATACTGAGCAATTCCAAAAAAAGGGAGGAAAGGTCATAAGAGCTAAAGCAGAGATTATAGAGCGACAGGATGGACGAGGTTGTCCAAAGGTGGGAATATGCAAATACGATTTATTAGTATATTTTATGTAGCAAATAACAGAATGTTGCAGTAACGTATGTGGTATTGGATTTTTTTCAGACATCTGTAAAAAGTGAAGTTGTTGGCAAATTGAGTAACAAAAAAGGTAAAACAAGTTCTTTCAAAACTGCAATAATTTCTTCGATTTATTGATTTACATCTTTTAATTTTACCAGCGTTTTGATTCTGTATTGTTTCCATTCGTCACCATGTGAAAGCCACTGTCCTGTTTTTTTTTTTTTTTTTTGTTAATTCAATTCTCAGTAGGCATATTTCTGACAGATTATTTTTCATTTCATGCACATTTACAAAAGGTTGACAATTTAGGTCTATCAAAAATGTGACTAACTGTTTTGGAGGCAGACATTAAAAAGACTTCTACTGCCTTACGTACAAAGATGACAACACTTTTTTCTTTTTTTTCACTGCAAAAAAACACCAAGCTGACTTGTGTGTTTTCCTTTCTTTCCCCTCCATAGCTCAGCCAAGTATAGCACCAAATAAGAACAAATGGATTCCACAAAAATCAGAACTAGTGCCACCCCTTCTGCCAGAATTTAGGAACTACCACAAACCCTCCCCTAACCAAAGGGTTGCTTTAGGCTTCCAGAATCCACCAATGTTTCACCCAGATGAAGAAGCCATGGACAGGCAGAGGCAGCTCGATATGAACGATTCATTTGGTTTCAACCATAGGGAAGAGGGTCTACACCGAGCAGAAAACATGGGGAGTCAGGTGTTCAGAGAAGGTGACCTGTACTCCCCTCATGATCCCTATGACGAACCATTTGCTAAAGATCCCATTAGAGGAGCTCCATTTGGATCAAGTTTCCTTCCGAGGGCTGAGTACAGAGAGGAAATGCCTCGTGATCGAAATGATCCTTTTCCGTTTTACCAAGATAGAAATCCTTTTGAAGAAGCTTTTCCAGAAAGAGAGGCCCCAAGAGAGTATTTCCATCAAGGAGACCATGGGCAGGTTTATCGTCCTGAATATGAGCAGACCCAGATGTACTCCAAGGGTGAAAACTGGTCCAGAGAAAGAGATCACAGTGATTATGACCATTTGAATAGATCACCTAGACAAGATTTGAGTGAACCAGAGCCCAAGAGGAGGATCCTTTCCTCATCCATAGATGGTGGAGACCGTTTATGCAGCATTATAAAAGATTATCGGCATCAGAAGCAGAGACCACATCAAGAAGAGCCAAGGAAGGAAGTGGAAGCCGCCCAAACTATTTCTGACATTCCTGAGCCATTCAAGAAGTTCTTGTCTCGGGCCTCAAATGACAACCCTGGTAAAAGAAAAAGAGTGAGTCGCTTCACTGATGCCTCTGCTGAGGAAGTGAAAATGACAAATGAGATGTGAGTGAAAACACATTAGTAAACTCAAATTGTTTTTCCCTCAGTAGTTGTTTTGCGATTTTTTTTTTTTTTTTTTTTCCAGAATAAATTACTAATTACTGATATTTTTTTAATATCAATATTTTTTTCTTCTAGGATGAGTGGTAGTCATGGATCTTTGCATGGGAATTTCAACGTTGCTCAAAGGCGAGCTAATGTACCGCTGAGGCCTGAAACCGAAGTACCGCTGTATTCGGAACAATACAGAGAATTGCAGGTGGGTAATTTTAGATTTACCAAAATCTTAAAACTAAATTGTCAACATTTTGTTAGATTCTTACTGTAAACATTTAAATGAACGTATGATTATGTAGGTCAACGGTTGTTATAATCTCTGAAATTTCTGCTCCTTTAGAACCTGAAATACACTGAAAGTCACCAAAGAGAAGCTCCTGATTCACAGTCTGTTTTTGATATGCTGGTAAAATCTTATTACCTTAAAATTATTGCAACATTTCTTCAAAATTTTTTGTTTTATTAATTTTTTTTTCTTTTTACTTGCAGCAAAATGTTGAAATTAACACTGCAGAAGAGGCAGAATTACTGAAAAGCAAACTTTGCAGCCTTCTCAGGGAATTCAAGTCCAAAGGACTTGAAAAAACGGTATGCATTTCATTTTCATTGCCTTGTTTTTTTTCTTTTTTTTTCTTGGTATAGCAGTCAATTTTTTTATTTATTTATTTTTTTTGCAGAAGAGTCCAAATCGAGAATATGACTTGAAGACATATGACTACCCCAAGCAGGAGCCACAGCAGTTAAGACAACAATATGAGAGAACCATGAGAAAGAGTTCAAACCCTGGACCACAAGATACATATTTTGAAGACCGTGGGAGGGCCTTGAACCAGCGTGGACACACACCTGAGGGAATGCAGCAAGATTTCCCCCATTCCTCACGCGGTGAACCCAGACACAGAAATAGAAGCTCTTATGAAGGTGTGTAAAATGTCACATTTAGTGTGCTTTGAAAGATTTGATCTAAAAATGAAACGCACTGGTCCAGTTGTTGGTATAACTCAAATGTTGTTTCTTTGTCTATTATGCGTTACTAGCTTTGGAGAGAGTGCTAAACAGTAACTTGGATAAGCCACCATATCGCGCTGAGAGGTTTCAAGAACCTTTACGATCCTGGGACTACAAGTCTCCTGGAGAGGAGCCGTATGACCCTTTCACCATGGAGGAAGAATACAGAACGCAGAGGGATACCCGCTACTCCAATAGCCTGGAGAAAATTACCTCGACCCTTCTGGAACTTGTGTCGAGAAAATAAAAATAATCTTCATACATGTGATGACCATTATGGAAACGTTTGATTAATGGTGTAAAATAATATTTTGATTTAAACTTAATGGTCACGCATTCACCTTTTGTAATTTGTAGTGGTTCGGATAAAACTTGAATTTGTTTGAAAAAGAAAAAAAAACTAACGTTTTTGTAAATGTGTGGAATGTGTTTGCATTAAAGCATGAGCCAACATGTTTGTCCTTTAATGATAAGCAACCAAAAGAAAAATTCTATTTGACGATGTAGTTTTTTTTTTTTTTTTTTTTTTTTTTAATTGTGCTGCGTAACACCTCATTTTTCATATTGATTTTATGGAAATATGGAAAAGAAGTGTTTTCAGTTTCACACTAGTATATCAAAATTGTACTATTACACATTAGTATTAAACAGTATTTTAGATAAGCCACCATATTGCAGTGAAAGGATGAACCTTGCTGGTTCTGGGACTACATAGTAATTAAAAAAATTAAATGATGTGCATTTTTTGTTTGATGGGAATTTTATAAATGTACTTTAACACAACAATGATATTCAATTACATATGCTGCTAAAAGCGTGTATGCATCAACCATTTCAAAACCGTAACAACTATAAAGTTCTTTCGTATATATATTCTTAAAAAACCGGCATTGAAGCCTTGTTAGGTTTGTCTCCTGCAGCGGCTTGAGAAAACAGTTTCTCGGGGACCATACGTCCTACGTCATCACGTTAACATACACTACTGTTTCCGGTTCGAGAAGAAGCCATCTTGTTTTCCTTCGTTAGCTAAATAAAATAAATAATACACAGAGCCGGACTTCACAGCGAACATCTCTAAGAAAGTGAGTATGGATAGAAATATTATGTTTAGTTGATTACGGAAGTATAAGTTGGCCGACGCAGTCGGAAGTCGGGGGAAATTTCTTGGAGCGTTTTCATTTGCTGTTCTTGACCAATAGACGATTGTTTCTGAAGATGAACATCGGCGCCATTTCCCTCCCCGCTCTCTGAGCCGCTTATTGGTGGCCCGCTGAAAGGATCACAGTCGGTCAGGAAACTGCGGCTCTTTGTCCACCATATTGGCTCCAGTTTTTTTGCACGTTTGAAGGACCTGCTTAATTACTGGCAGAGCCCGAATGGCGTCTGTTTCAGAGCGAGCTTGGCCATATAAACCTTGATTGGTGGAATCTAGTCCGAGGTTTGATTGGTCTGAAGGACAGAACCAAACGTTGTCTTTATTGGTTAGATAGTTTCTTCCTAGCTCCGCAAAGCTCTGCAAACATTCATATGCTGACCGCTGTAGCTGTCACTACGAGACTGAAATGAGGAAACCGCATACAATAACACGTTCTGTTTAGCAGTGAGGGTTTGCACCTCCAACATGCTAACATTAACTTCTCCGACGTTAGCACATTTCGGTCAGCAATGACCACCTTGAAAAAGCTAATGCTAAGCATTTGCATTTAAGTATGCTGTACTCAGTTTGTTAGCTCAAGTGTTCAATTATACATTTGAATAAAATGGCTTTTTTTTTTTTTTTTTTAGCATTTAACCTGATGTCTGTATCTTGGCATTCATTGTTTCAAGCTAACCCTGTGCCACACTGTTCAATCTACATGACTTTTAAGGTAAAGCCAAATGTATCAGACTCTATTAAAGTAAAATCATGTGGCTCTCTAGATGAACACTGTAAAAAGTTAGAGTAAATAATCACGTTTGCTCACATAAAAAAGCTTGAACCAAATCCTTTCTATGTTGTGGTAGTTATCAATGAAACAGTGTTTCTACGCACACAAACTTCAATGACAGTTTGAATATCTCACTAAAACCATACAGCAATAATAGCTCCAACCTCTCTAAAGAGGGTTAGTAGGACACTATGATCATTCCTTATTGATAAGTATATGTTGTTAATTCAGGCATTAAAGTTGGACAAAAGGATTTAGTGTATTATTCTTAAAAATGTGTTCAATCAATTTAAATGTGGCACAAAAGTGCAGCCTGGTATATTGCATCAGTTCAAAGTGCTCTATTGACATTGGCATTGTTTCCACTGTTTTGTCTGGTTTCTGGTTGTTTTTTTTGTTTTTTTTTTCCTGTAGTTGATTTCTTAAACTGTAAATAATCTTCAAAGTAAGCTGACAGACTGAATTCAATGGAGGTGTGTTCTAATACTTTTGGCATTAATGCAAGCGCACAGTGCTTTAGTAATGTAATTATCTGTCTTTAAAATACATTAGAAACAAAAAAAGAAGAAGAAAGTTCTCATATTTTATAAATCTTTTAGAAGTTTCTTTTTTTCCCCTTTTTCTAATGCAGATAAATCAGTGGTCAATAGTATCTAACTGATGTATAGCTGTTTTGCTGCATGGAAATTTGTTGCTCTGTGCTTTGCTTTGTGCATTATAATCTGCAACTTTTGAAACATTAGTGACATGACAAAATGAAAAAACTGGAAGTGCACCAGTTCATTGCTTCCTGTTACATTTAGCCTTTTTTGTCTATCCATTGTTTTTTAATTATTTATTTTTCTACATTGTGTTCCGGAAAATCAAGTTTGCACAAGTTAGCTTTTTCTTATTTATCAGAGGCTTTACAGTCCTTATGTTGAGTTTTGCTAAATGCATTTACTAGTGTTTTGCTTCTTTGTTTTTATTTTGGTTTTTACAAGAATTTGTGTTCATGTACAGTATATATCCTGTGTATATCAATGACTTTATTTCATATATCGACCAATATTTCCGATATATAGGCTTTTTAAAAACCGCAATAATGGCATTGTCCATGAAAATCCCATATCGACTGGGCTCTATTCCATTCCAGAATGGAGAACTTTTAGCTGAATGTACATTTTATGAGCAAATTTGACAAAGAAAATTTAAAGATAATCTTAACAACAATACTAGTCTTATTTTAGCATTAATGTATCACTTGCTAAAAGCTGTCAACATAATGGTGTATTAACCAAAATGTAACATGTGGTGGTTCAATAAAACTGTCAAGCTCTGTACAAAAAAACAAAACAATTATAAAGTTAAGTAATGACTAATTATACACAGATGCTTTAGGGGCTACAAAGTTTAAAAGTTAAAATGTGGGCAAGAATCTTTAACCATCCAATTAAATTTGCTTTATATATTTATAAAATACACTTGATATTCTACACCTTTTTACACTAAACTATTTAAAACATTTTGCAAATATCTTTTAAAAAGCCTCCATTATACAACTTATTGTTTAAAGTTCTTTATCACCTTTATGAAATGGATGATGTAAATTAAATATAGATGAGTATTTATTCATGTTGAAATTTTAATGATATATTTATATATCTAAATAAATGGGGAAGTTTTGTTATATAAATATAATATTTATATTAGTGTGCTTGTTGTTGGTTCAGTTTTTATGTTGAAATCTAAATTGAAATAGCTTAAGTGTGATTGAGTCCAGATAAACGTCTTAGCTTGGTGTTTTGCTTTGGGTGTCGTGTTATTGCATGGTTGTGGGTGAATGCCCTGCCTGGTCTTACTACCCTGAGGCTGCTGCTGTGTTTATGAAACCCAACGTCTTGTTGATGGGTATTTATCTCTAAACAGCATCAGTGAGAGCAAACATGGCCCCGATACGGGCAGCACAGGTCATGGGAAGGTCTCATTTGTATGATGACCTTGCCGGGTGACTTTACTGAGGCCTATTGCCTGGCTACGAAGATCCCACCGACTAAAGCTAGAGCTGCTCTGGCAGTACTAGACAGTAGGAGTCTGTGTGATTTTTCTTTTGCTTATTCCAGTTGCTAACTGGAGACCTGCAGTTTTTGTTCTAGTCTAGTCCCCATAGCTCTCACAAAAATAGAAAAGGGGACATTTAGCTTTGTTTCTCAAGAGTCTGTCCTGTTCTTCCAACCTCCCTCCACTTGTTCCACCCCTCCCATCCTGTAACAACTCTCCTCTCTGTCCTTCTCCATCCTTCCGGTTCCCATCCCCCTCCAGGTTTTTGATTGATAGGGTTTTGTCCTCTTTCTTTCCCCTCAATCTTAGGTGATCTTGTTTTATTGCTTATTAAAGTACAAATATGCAACATGACCATCAGGTCAAACCACCCTCTGCTCCCTTTCTCTTACTTTACGGTTGGGCCACTTGATGAGCTCAAATAGTAGATGTGCAATTGCTTAGAGAGTCAGTTGTGCATGAAACATCATGGGTTGCGCACATGAGCAGCGGTGTCCAGCCAAATCATTTGTTTTCTGTGGTATAAGTATGCAGCAATTCAATTGGTAAGCAGTAACAAGAAGGGCATTGTATGACATTGCTGACGTGGTCTTTTGATGACGTTTTAAGTGGAAGTTGCTGCGAGTGTAGTTTTTGAGGTCAAGGCAACAGTATCCTTGTTTACAGAGTTTCACCCATATCTCTCAAGTCTTGTTTATCCACAAATAAGACAACAATCAAATTGGTCTCAGTCACCTGAGCTGGTTTTTCACTTCGGTTCTTCATGGATTCTTCTGTATTCTTCAGTTTTTGATATTGATTCATGTCTTTTTAAGCTATAGATAAGGTGTATATTGTTTAAAATGTATCCATAGATGTTCCAAAAAGTTGTTTTTTTTGACATTTTGATTAAATGTCCCTCAGGTTGCAAATAACAAGAACGTGATGAATAGATTATAATATGTAGTCTTAATTGTGACTCAATGATTCTATAGTTTGTATCTGTGACTGTGAGCAAGGATGAATGAGAAAGCAAGGACAAACGTGAGATGTGCATGACTGTGCACGTGTGTGTGAGTGGGAATCAGCCTTGTGTGCTTTTTACTTTAAATTGAGTGGATGCAACATGCAACATCTCTTTTGGCACCGTTTCTAGCCAGTCAAGGCCAGCATTGCTGCTTGCATCACAGAGTCGTCAGCCTGTAGCGTCAGAGTGGAGGCGGGGCCAAGCTAGATATTTAGTTTGACATTGTAAATAAGCAGGGACCAATTGTCCGAGCAGCTGTGAAGCCGTTCTCATCCATCCGGCAGAGACAGGGAATGGCCTAAGGACAAACAATGCTGAGGCAAGCCACTGCCCCACAGATTTCCTGCAGTGTTTTCCTAAACTTTGTTTGCTCTTCTCATCTGTTCTGCTCTCCACTCTCTTCCTCCTTTCTCTACCCTGACCCCTATCCTGTAGCTCAAGGTAACTTAGAGCAGGAAGTTGGCTGTCGATAAGGGGGTTGGGCAGAGGAAAGAGGAGGAGCAGGGGGCGTGCTAGAGCTGATCTGTGTGTGCATCAGCCAATGGCGCAGTTGAGTCCTGCATTTTTATTTGCTGCTAGTGTGAGAGTAAGGTGGGATTTCAGTATGAGGCGGGGTTAGAGTATCATGTAGCATGCTAGATTGATTACTCCTGAATGTTAAAGGGGAAGGAAACGAGAGATTTTTTGCCTGTGCCTCGGGAGTGCAGCTGTACTGTTTGCCTGCTGCTCTGCTGCTCTTCTAATGCTTCTCACACTCTTCTCTGCACCAGGGCAGAGGTCAGCTCAAAGGCAAACGCTTGGGTCTCTGGCTGAACAGAGGGGAGGAGCAGAGGGAAGGTCAGCGAGTTTTCAGGGGGAGTTTGGAATGAAGAGAAATAGAGTACTGCTTTTCATGTTTTGGTAGGTCGAGGACTCTCCGGGGGCTGCTGTGGGAGACAGGGCAGTAAGTAAATGAGATAGAAGGGGGAGGGGCAGAAGTAGGGTCCCGTCTCTTTACTGTGTGGCCGGCTTTAGATCTGTTAAAATAGTCCAGTTGAGCCAGAGCGCCTTGTCTGTGTTGATAGAATCAGGGAACATGGAAGAGTCGTTGTGTCAACCTCTCCGCCTGCTGCTCTCAAGGAGACTTTCACAGGGCTATCTGCTTTGCTCTCTTCTGCTGAGCTTCAACAGGGCAGATCGTCCACCATGAAGGGCACAGGGGTAAGTCTGAGAGCAGGAAACACACACACACACACAGTCAGAAACTCTGACCACTTCAGTCACTTTCGGTTTACACATTAACAGTTAGTCTGTTAACTTTAAGATGTCTCGTTCTCCATCACACTGCAGCGATGAGACAGTGTCTGTCCTTTACAGTCGTCCTTAGATCCCCCCCCCCCCCCCTCTCACCCACACACACACACACAGAGAGCACTCTCCTTGGGAGATTGTTGTTGTCATTCATCACTTGTCACTTTTATGTGTCATCTATTATTTTACTGACTAGCATTTGTGTGAAGTATTTGTTTTCATTTGTTACCTTTTACATGTTCTAAGTATCATTGTGGAATGACCTCTCTCTGTCTGTTGGTGGCTTTTGTATTTAGTTAGAAAACAAATTAGAACCTTGGGACTCGCTCAGCACTTTGCTATTAGATACAACTTTACACTCATAGGTTAGCAAGGGGGCCTTGCTTTTTTTTGTGATAACAGATTACACAGTTGTTTGCGTGGTGGAGGGAGTTGTCTTTTCTCAGAAATATAGGAGAAAGTCATATTTTCATGATAATATCAGTTCCAAATATAGCGTTTAGGGAGTATTGCTCTTAAATCTGTTGTCCTCGTTGGAGTCAGAGGTCCTCGGGGGTGGAGGTGCAGCTGGTTTCTGTGACCTCAAGACCCTCCCGAGCCCCTCCTGTGACAGTGCCAGGCGCCTCGATGGGACAGACTGTCAGCGTGTCAGCTGCAGGGACTGGGGACGTGAGGAGAGAAATGGTTTGATCTAATCTCTTCTGATGGAATCTTTAGAGAGCATCTCTTCTCTCACTTGCTGCACACTTTCTGCTGCAAATGAAAACTTTCTTATTCCTTCTTCTGCTCCCTAATTGAAAGTTTCCATTGGTGTCCTGTCATGGACAAAACAAAGTCCTTTGGGGAAAGTGAGAGAGGAAGACTAAAAATAACTCCTAAGTTGAAGGCCTTGCTGCCAAATCCTAGAGTTGGCTGCAGTCTGCATGTGAATTGAATATTATTTGTGCCCTATTCTGTACTATAGTCCCGCTGAAGGACGGAAAAATGAAGCTAACTACTTCCGGAATAGTCGACTTTTTCAGCTTGTCACTAAGGTGACCACTTCTGCTACTCTGTTTTGGCCTTATCCTCGCTGTAATTTACAGATGTACATTGTCACTAAAGAATGTGTGGCCAGCGAGAGGGAGTCTGCTGTGTTGCTGCTTGTAGTATGCAGTGTACCTTTAGCCCTGCCTACTTTGATAGCAGAGACGGGGCCTAGCATTGGATCAAGGTCACAGGAATGTGAGATTGACTCCTGCAGTCTCGCCGTCAGCACTGACGAAGGAAGCAGCAGATGAAGATGAGAGGACACAGACGAAGTGATATCCAACGAGGATAAAGAACGCAGCTCATATGTGACTTCTTTATGAGGCTTCTTAGAAAGCACACAGCCTGAACCACTGGGGTCAACTAAGTGCTGCAGTGAAAGTTGAAAAACCGGTCCTTCTCTGCGCTCCCCCTTTCCCTCTTTCATCTCTATTTCTCCCTCCTCCCCCTTCTGTTTCCCTTTCTCTCTCTCTCTCTCTCTCTCTCTCTCTCTCTCTCTCTCTCTCTCTCTCTCTCTCTCTCTCTCTCCTCTATTGAACGACCTTGGAAGATCAGTGACTAGCACTTCCTGGAGTTGGCTTGAAGCAGAACCAAGGGCAAAGTTTGCAGGGTCGGTTCGCTCAGTCCAGTCACACCAAAGCCTTGTTGCACCACAAGCTCATGGACGTGTTTGTCATTAACACCTGCCTCAGTTTTTTTCCTTTAAATAAGTGTAGCAACAACTGTGAACATTGAAGCAGTTAATCTGTGATTCATGGTTGGAAACTTTTTGTTTTCCGTTGCTCCCAGGTAGATCATTTACTTTGCTTGCTGTACCAATGTTCACCTCTTTTTGTGAGGTATTTACATTCGTACACATCAAGATAAATGATGAGCATTTGGAAAAACAAAGGAATGTAGTACATTAGGATGACATTTAAAGCAATTTCCCCTGGGATTAATAAAGGAATTCGGATTTGTTTCTAAAACAGTGTTTATTTTTTTTGATATGTCTGTATTAAAAATGTCTGTTTACTATAAAACACTTTGTAAGCCAGACTCGCCATTCCCGCCCTTGCTTCCCAACATTAATCACAGTTAGCACAACATCTGGTAAATAATTGTTTAAAAGAGCAATTTACATCCCAAAATCAGTACTTTTAGACATTAAAAAAAACTCCTTAGAGTGTGAGTCAGCACACAGGCTGTTATGTTTTATCTTTTGATAGGTAATTTTTTCTTTTTTTAATTGTAATAAGGAGTAACACCATCAAAGGTCACTTCAAGGTTATAATAAAGGCCGAAGCTGTTACAGTAAAATAATTATCAGTTACTCTGTGGAGGACATTGCTTCTTTTAATTCAATGTAACATTAGAAATATATGTATTATATTTTATGTACATATGTAATTTTGTTTTTAGTGTATAACTACATTTATACTGTAATCATTTTAACTGCCGCGCTGTCTGAGAAGTTTATTACGTCACCATATGAACAGTATTCCTCTTGATTTTAAGTCATATTTTTTCTAACAACAGTCTGTGCTCCCAATGATTGGCAAAAAAGCTGTCTGTTCTGCTTCAGTGTGAGATCTGGGATGATGGATGTTCAGATTTATTTTGGAATGATAAAGTTTAGTTATTTAGGTATATTCGGCTCAAATGAGGGGCTGGAAAAAGTCTTCATTCATTGCAGCAGGTAGTTTTTTTACACTACCTTTCTTGCTAGTAAACCTTTCAGGATAGGAAAATAGTACATTTGCACATTTGAAATTATGGTAAATTGTATAATCTAACTTTGCTTTAACATCTCTTCCTTTTCTTATTTTTTTTCTCCTACCATTAAGAGCAAAAAATTATAATTTTGATGTTTTTCAGTCCGTTTAAGTCAATTTAAAAAGAAATTTGAGTCTGATGTAAAGTGGTATGATGTCAAAGTTGTGCGTGTCGCCGTTGCTGCTGTGAGTGGCCAATTGATGTGATGTGCCAGGAAGTGAGAGGTGGGGGTGGGACGAGATTTGGTCTGGCAGTATAACATTATCGTTGATTCAGCTGCTGCAACCAGAACAGCATTGCCTTTCTCAGTGAGGTTGGAAGGTAAATAATTGGGTGAAAAAGACAAACACACCAAAGAGATACTCTGATCCCCATGTGATAATAAACGAACGGGAAAGTACTCCGGTGAGAGAAAAAGAGAAGTTGAGATTCTTAATGACGCAAGCGCAAAATGCTAACATTTGACCTCGAAGACAGACGCATGTAGCAGGGTGGATAGGAAACCCAACACCTGTATTTCTTTTTCTGATTGACCTGATGAAGGACAGTGCTGCAAGGAAGAGGAGAGGACAGAATCAGTACAACGCGATCTCTAATATAGCAGCTTTTACCAACACAGCAGAAATGAACTGCTTGTCTCCTTTACACAACACTACATTACATTACGTACAGTGTTTTAAAGATCACACACTTTACACGACTGCGTTTACTTTCAAAGGTTAACTGTAGTGGAAATGTATGTAACATGAAATATGTTTCAGCACTACCAATAAAAAAAAAATATGAGCATGTTTATAAATAAAAACAAACTATTGATTTCATACCTGAAAATACAGTCCATGGGGAGCAGCCATTTTGGGTTTTTATTCCTGTACAGTGTTTACATTAGGTCTCACCTGCTTTCTTTGTTTTTCCTCTTTTATTATTTTGTAGTGCTTTTATCCACATTTTCTTTAATATTGCTTAATTTACTTATGCGGGCAACACAACGATGTGTGTTGGAGCTCGGGCTGCACAATTAATCAAATTTTAACCGCAATCACGATTTTAGTAGCCACAATGAAACTAGCCTGATTGTCGACAATATTTATATTTAAAATACAGGCCCTGCACGCTGTAATAATGTATTTATTCAGTTAGCCTTTGGTACAGTTCTTGTTTTTAAATTATTTTTTTTTGTACAATTCCATTTTAAAACTGAATTTTACACTGTAAACTATACAAAAAACAGATTTCCCCTTATATGATAAATAATCGTGATTAAAATATTGATCAAAATAATCGTAATTATAATTTTGGCCATAATCATGCAGCCCAGCCCAAGTTGGAGCGACTTCTTATGTGTCAGAATCAGACTGAATGTCAGTTTTTGTGAGTTTTTGCTGCGTATCAGAGCAGCCACAGCCGGCAGTCATCTGCCCAACTTAACCCCTAGTATTACATATGATCTTTTCATAGAGCTTACAATTAAAAATCAATATAGATTCCTGACCCTAACTGTAATTGAATAAAACATGCAATAGTATATTGAATATCTTTAGTAAGAGCCAACAAGACCAGGCGTTTTGTGCTCGTCACTGCAGGTAGAATAAACCATTAGAATGCAAGCTTCCGGTTGTTGTCCCCATCGACTCCTGAGACCCTTTGCATCTTTTATGCCATTGACGTGTATCAGCTTTTATGGGGTTTTTGCTCTTGCCCTGCTCTCTGTTCCACGATCGTGGAAGGATATGTCCCATTTGTGAGTGGAGATCATGTTCTTTATTAGCGTGTCTGCTAATGCTGTGGTCCCACTCAAACTTCCCATTGATGCAAAATATTGGGAAATATGATAATGTAGGTTTATAGTCGGGAAAGCATAAGAGTTAGCAGGAGAAGCAATGATCAAGGTCGTGATAATACCTAACTCACCTCTGTGAAAACACTTTTTAATTTCATCTAACTGATTGACTCTGCCCCTTGTTCGCTCTGTGGATGGAGCATTGCTTGTTTACGTTGAAGGTCACAGTGTGTGTGTGTGTGTGTGTGTGTGTGTGGGACGGGGGACGTGGAGTGTTAATGTATGATTTTTTTTTTTTAACAGCTTTCTACTATGAGTGGTTTTAAAGAGAGAGGCTGGGGTTGTGTGGAGGTCAGGTTTTTCAGCTTATGTTGCCTGTATGTCTGCACATCTTATTATCATTAGCATTATCACCCATTCATCCTTATGGTGTTGTTAATTTCTGAAACTGGGGATGGTTACAATGATTATCTCCTGCAGACCGTCTGTAATATAAATAGCTACCATTTTTATTCTTGCCTGGTCTCACATTTTTATTATGATCAAGTGCTGATACACTTGAAAAACCAAAGTATGAGTTAAAGTCACACTTTACTTTCATTTTGCTCACCCTTTCCCATTTGGCTTGGAGGTTCTCAATGATGGTGAAAGCCCTTGTTGCTGTAGATTTACCAATCTTGAACTTTCAGGGGGAAAACTGCAGTTCCTATCTGTCACTCTGACCTTTTGGTACGTTGGGATTAATATCAAGCAAAAGCAACTGGATATGGAAATGTCAGAAAGGGGAGGGGAGACATTTTCAAGGTCAGTTACTAGCCATTTCATGCTATAGCTACACACGGCCTGATTGATTACAGAAAGCCCCCCCCCTCTTCTGGCGATCTGTCTCATTGATTTAAGCTACTGTCTGATGAAAATTGAACAACAAACCAGGACACAGCAACAACTATATTATTCAGTAACTTCTATAGATCAGTCAATATAAAAGGCCTGCTTTTTGAATTAGTAATGTATCTGTTTAAAATACTTACTGCTGCTTTTAAGAGGGATGATTATAAAAAAAAATGGCAACAATCTTTAAGAAAAAAGAATATTAAAGTTTTTAATCGAGTTAACATGGTATGATCAGCAGTCATCCATTCACGCTTGTAAGCCCTGAAAAGAATGATCAGATAAAGAGACCTCCTTTATGTTGTCATGCCTTCCTTACTCGCCCTTGTCTCTATCTTTTCGTCTCTTTTGACCCACATATTTGGTTTGCACAGCAGCCTGGCGTTGGCTCTGTTCAACTCTTACCTCCCCCTGTTAAAGCCTTTGGCACTTTGTCTTAGCTCTGGATTAATGGTGAACTGGACGAGGCACTAACCCCTCCCTCAGCAACACACACACACACACAAATGCATCTCGTCTCTCTTGAGTAGCTCCACACACTTGTCTCTTGTTCTGTCACCCCACGTTTCTCATTCTTCCTCTTTGAGACGTTTCACCAAGGTGGGGAGAAAAGGAACGAGTGAAAGACTGTGATCAGCACCCTCCAAGCTCCACATGCTCAGACAAGCAGGCCTATATTACCCCAGAAGATTCCTGGCATGCCATAGTAACCTGCTGGATCCTCTTTCATTCCCTCAGACCTCCTCTTATAGTAGCGCCAGCTTTTATGTCAGCATGTGCTTGTGTGAAACATTATGATTAACTTAATGACTTTTGGATGACTTGAGAAAATCTCTCTGTGGTTGAATTATTTTGCTGACAGTATCACACTGTAGGTCTAGACCTCTTGCACTTTCCTTGTCCTTGCACTGGGGGGTCACTAGCAGCAACTATCACACATGGGATGTTTGTGTTTAGAGAAGAGAATGCTGTGAATGGACAATGAGGAAACCATTCATAAACAGGAAGCATGCAGGCTGTCTGGTTGCGGGTTTGTAGGGATTTCAACATCCTATAGGGAGAGGAATAAAAGCCTCTGAGGGCTCTTATTTATGATTTTAGTTTATTTTTAATTGTATGCTGCGATAGGATGAAGGGTTGTGACGCACAGGAAATGTTTTGGGAAAACACAAGCCTGGTTAAACTAATGTATCCTGCACCCTGGTGTGTTTAGTTCTTGATCCATTCTGTTTGTCACCAAATCTTTGCCTATGGTATCAATCTTTGTTGATTAATGAATACTTGGTGTGTTCTGTCCAGCAGAGTAAAAGATGTCCGCCGATTCATTTGGAGCTGGCGGCAGCGATGCACAGCAAACCCTGCAGTCCTTCTGGCCTCGTGTCATGGAGGAGATCAGAAACTTGACTCTGGTACGTCCGACTCTCTTACAGTAATCATTAAGATTTAACAAATCAATGCAGATGCCTCTACTTTAACACTGGAATTCCAGGAACACATAATTTGTGCTTTTTCTTGAATACTTGTGTGTTTGTTTCAGAAGGATTTCCGCGTGCAGGAGTTGCCTCTTGCTCGGATAAAGAAAATCATGAAACTGGATGAAGATGTGAAGGTAAGGTGACAGTTTCTTTTTCATTTAATCAAACTCACTTTACACAAACCACAACTGCCTCACAATTGTAGAAACCTTAACCCAAGAACAAAAAACAGGAGAGAAAATAATCAACAGTAAGCCGACGATTCGTCCCTTCCTACAGAAGAGTATCAATTCCGAGTGTTTCATGCTTCTCAGAGGACAGTCTTAGGTGCGCATGTGGCTTTGGAAATGTCGTGTCGAGTGCTATCCCCTTAGTTACCGTAAGTAGCAGCTTAGAGTGGTAAGGAGATCAGGAGATCGCTTGCATATCTAAAGACACGACCCTTCTGTCAGCCCTGACACTGCAGCTTTTACTGCACAGTTAAAAGCGAAATCCACAAAAAGTGTTCAGGCCATTAATACATGGTTAGTCTCACAATGTGATCGCTACCCCCAGTCAGTGTGTAATTGAAAGTGTGGGTGTGTTTAACACTCTCTGCTCTGTACAGATGATCAGTGCAGAGGCTCCAGTGCTGTTTGCCAAAGCAGCTCAGATCTTCATCACAGAGCTAACCCTCAGAGCATGGATCCACACGGAGGACAACAAGAGGCGCACACTACAGGTCAGAGACACATTTGCGCTGCACATACTTGGTCTTATTTGTGGTCGTCCTGGTAGTGCATGTGCTCTGTTTTAATCAGATCATACATAAAGAAAAGAACCAAATCTCTCTATTCTGTTTACTGGTATCCCACTAGTGTTAGACTCACTCTCATTTTTCCTCTGTATCTGCATCCTCTGCCTTTCTCTTTGGTTGCTTTCTACTCACTAAGTGCTGGCCCTGTGTGTACAAGCAGAGGCCCCACACCATCATCCCCTTGAGGAAACACTCTGTGTGCAAGTCTTTCTTCCTGCACTGACTTTAAAAGCAAAGCCATGCGGGTGCCGGTGACCCACTTTTCCCCCTACGGTGCCATTTTGCCTGTTCAGCTGTCCCAAAGTTTTGACAAGATGGAGAAAAAGAAGCCAGAAGACAGTGCAAATGGAAACAGTTGGGAGAAATCTGTGTAGTCCTTTTCTCACCTGGGTGTCAAGAGAGGAAAACTGTGGAGCAGAACATGAAAGCCTTTAAGTCCACTTTATCCATTCACATACCTCTGAGAGATTAGCAGTCCATAGATATGCATGTGTGTTCCAACACAGGGAGAAAAAGAGCCTGGAAAAGAGTCCTGTGATTTGTTTTCAGAGTGGTTTTTACACTAAAGTTCTGCTTTGTAAATATGTTCACATTTCTGTAGTTTTGCCCTATTTCAGTCTCCTATTGTAGTCTGTATTTTTATTATGAGACTATGTTGTAAGAATTAAAAAAAAAAAAAGCTTTCCTCTTGTAATGTGGACTTTAGTTTTATTTAACACACCAGATGACGTGTTACACCTTTGTCTAACTGAGGGAAAGCAGCGGCCCCTGTTTACACACACACACGCACACACAGAGCCTCCGAGTCCTATTGTGGTGAGGGCACGCCAATTGAGGTAACCATAGCAACGCTCATCAATAGAACAAGTGTAGATGTGACCTGATGTTACCAGATATTAATCAAGCTGCTATAAATAGCTTTCAGAGCAGTGAGGGCCACAATGGGGGGTCCTGACAGCCAATATCCTGTGGAAAATTCCACAGAGACGACACACTGCTGCAGATATAGGAAGCAGGCGAGTGTCACTCTTATTCATCTCCACTCATCTGACACTCACTGACCAATTGGTTGGTTTTTGATTATTTGTTTGGCGATGGAAACAGATTTTGATCTTACCTGACTGTAATTTTCACTTCTGATTTTTGTCGTTTACAATTTAAGGTTATTTAAAGCTCATTACAGCAAAATACTGTTGTTCAGCATATGTAAAGCAATAATTTTTGGGGGGAAATTACAAAGTCTGCACAGATGGCTTCATTTATTATTACTTTGCTACATTGTAATTCAGAGGAAAATGTGTTGATTTGGAAGTTTTGTTGCTAACTTTTTAACCTTTTAACTTTTGATTGAATTAAATAAAGAAAAGAAAGAAAATGCCTTTTGTAGAAAATTAATAAAAAATAAATTGATTTTAAGAATAAAAGCTATCAAAATACATCACACAGTTGAACTAGCTTCTTTTCAGATAAATATATAAAAATGTGTATTTTTCCGAGTCAAAAATGTTGTGAATGGGCACTAAATTAAATTAAAACATTAAAATAGAAAGGCAATGTTTGTGTGTCCAGGGATCAGTAGTTATTTGGTATAGAATCCTCTGCTATAGCCAGAGATGAGTGGAGAATGGCTCAAATAACCACAAAGACACACTGAAGACAATTTATGAGAATCAATGAAAACAGCAGATTGAAGCAGGAAATTGGTGCTACAGTTCACACATATTTACAGTAATCCAACAATCAAAGATGGAAAATTGAAGAATCCGACACCGTTATAAACGGTTCAGACTGCTGCTGTAGCTGTGTGGGAGAAACGTTGTTGCTCGGTGAGCCACATGCTGTAAGAGAAGGAACGCTGTGCTGACTGATTATTTTCCCTTTAACTCCATTTGTTCCGTCACTGCTGGGATCACTTTTTCCATCTCACTATGGAATATTTTGAGAGCGACGACCTTGTAACATATTCATCTGATAAAGTTCATGTCACATGTGAAAAAAAATTTTTTTTTTTTTTTTTGCTTGCAGAGGAACGACATTGCCATGGCAATTACCAAGTTTGACCAGTTCGACTTCTTGATTGACATTGTTCCTCGAGATGACCTGAAGCCTCCAAAACGACAGGTACGGCTAAACAAACTGTGCCGTCTGCTTTGCACTCTGCTCAGTGACAGATTGCACCACAATGTGAGGCTTTGAGGAAGCACGTCTTTTATTTTTTCACAAGTACGTGGAGCTATCTCAGGACAACACACTTATCTTTGTGCTGACGTTTATCTCAGGTACTCCTCCTTTTGTTGGCAACTCATAGGTGCTGTAAACATCCTTGACTGGAAGCTGAGGTTTTGACAGAAATGGCTTTCAGTCGGATGTTTGCAGCTTCTTATTGCCTCAGGCGGCCAACGGCAATCAAAGCAGTGGAGCACCTTGTACTTTATATTAAAGATTTGTTAGCATCACATCTCAAAAGCATGTTTATCTCAATAAAAAAAATTATTTTTTAAAAAAAAGAACACAATCATCTCATAATATTGCATTAATATATATTGCATTAGACATGTGTCTGTTTATATAGAAATGTAGTAGAGCTGATGCAGGAGGGATATTTCAATTTGCTGTCAAGTTGACTGTCTCCAGGCATGTAAACATCCTACACTCTCAGCTGTGTTGTCATGGAGCTGGGAGAGGGGTGTTTACGCTTCTGGTGATGGAGACACCTCATTAAGACAAAGCTCTGGTCATTAGTCACTTATGAAATGGTGTGACTGAGATCAGTGTTTATTGATAAATCAATGGGAGATAATCGTGACTCATTATTTCAAACCTTCGGGCCAAAAAGCCACTAACCCCATAAACTACCGGTATTTCCTTAGATTTTAGATATTATATTCCTGTTGCAGACCCATAGGGTGTGTTTACAATTTGGTCATGTAACTGGAAGCTTTTTTTTTTCAAGCAAATGTGAACCAGTACAACAACATGTGCCAGAAATTTCTGCCTTTATTAATGAATGATATACTTTATTCATCACTTCACAGTGAAATTATTTCCTCTGCATTTCAAATTTGAGCTTCTAGTGCAGTGATTCCCAGCCTTTTTCAGGTCTCAACCCCATTTTATATCACAACAATTCTCTCTAGAATTAGTTATTGATCATATTTTTATATTGTGTTACAAACACAGAGTAGGAAGGACAAAGTGACAATATGTGCCAGCTCAGATATTTTTAAACTACATTTCACTTGTACTAGATTTATATTTGAGAAAGTGAAAGTATAGATTGTGTGTAGTGTTTTTGGAAAAGAATAACAATTATTTAAGCTCTTTGAGTTTTCTGCCTCTTCTTGCACTGGATTTCTATTTCTGTGATGTTATGTATTGTACTCGAAGGGACACATCAAGGCATATCATCTCTGAGGACCGTCGTAACTCAAATACATAAAGCTAAAATTTCTTGAAAAACCTTGTCTGAATAAACGAAACAACGAAAAATATATATATATAAAAAAAAGAAGACAAAATTAACTTACTGGAATTATTATGTATTGTTTTTTCAATTATGCAAAATAAATGAATAAAAATAAATACTATGGCTGGGACTTTAATGCATTAATTAGTTTAAAATATAATTTTAAAAGCGAAATGTATTTTATTTTATTATTATTACTTGACATTTCCGGCGACCCCATTTTATTTCCAGGTGACCCCACGTGTGGTCACGACCCCAAGGTTGAAAACCCTGTTTGGCTGGATAATTCCTATTAATGCATGACTATGTCCTGCTGAGCCTTGCAGCTCATGTGTGGGATATTGCCCAGGATGATTCTTGTAATGGATCTCACATGTAGGTTACCTTACTCTCCTGTAGCCACATATCATCAGTTATTTATCACTCGCCCTCCTCTACCGTTACAACTGCAAAAATAATTAATGGTGATGTAATGACCTGATAGGCCTCATGTACTGTATGTGTGTGTGTGTGTTTCACATCTTTAGGAGGAGATGCGTCAGTCAGTAGCTCCTGCAGAGCCGGTGCAGTACTATTTCACCCTAGCCCAGCAGCCTGGAGCTGTACAGGTACAGGGCGCTCAGCAGGGCCAGCAACCTGCAGCTCAGACGGCCACAACCATCCAGCCGGGACAGATCATCATCGCACAGCCACAGCAAGGACAGGTACACAAACATCTTCCATATTGTCACCGGACATAAAACTAAGAAGTAAAGACAAACCAAATGGATCGGTGTCTCATTCAATCAAATATGTATAGCACTTTTCTTACCATAGAATTGCAAAGCAAAATGCTTTTTTTTTTATTAACAAAACAAATTGAATAATACGCCCACAACCCAAATCATCCAAGCCAACCACAAACCACCTTAGAATCACTATCACACGGGTCCATCCACCCCAACCGCGTAAAAATGAAAGCAAAACTACAAAACTGAAAGTAAATGTTAAACGTCCTCAATGAGGAACAACCACATGATAATATCCTACAAACAGAAAGTTAGCAGTTCAATAATATATTCAAATTGATCCTCTACTGTTGTTATAAATGTATTATTAGAAGATCTATGCCTAACAAAACACATTATTTTGCATTATATTTGTTTTATTAACTTTTAAAACTGGTAGTACTTTACCCAGTGCGCCGCCCATTGAGTTCTATAGGAGGTGAAGCATTCAGCATCATTTAGCTGCTTTTTCAGTCAAAATGACAACTTTTGCTGCTTTGGGTTGCTCTAATAATCAGTAAAAGTTAAAAAAGTCAATGTAAACCTGTTTTGTTTACCGAAATTTGATAAACAAAATCCGTGCCCCGAAAAAAATCTGTGACCACAGGGGGCGACAGTTCCAACTCTGCTGTTTCAGAGACGGCATGAAGGAGAGAAGAAGAGCAAAAAAATCCAGACTTAAACCGTTAAAATATACCTTCAACCATTTCTGACAAGAACACCAGTTCTTTGCAGCAGACAGATTGAACTTGGGTTGGCATTAATGAGCAGCAGTCGATCCTGGTTGCCTGTTTTTACATGCACAGAGCTTTTCTTCTCTTCTTCATGGCGTGTTGGAACTGTCGCCCCCTGCAGTCACGGATTTTTACTGGGCACGGATTTTGTTAATCAAATTTCGGTAAACAAGAGATTTACATGGACTTTTTAACTTTTACTGATTATTAGAGCAACTCAAAGCAGCACAAGTTGTCATTTTGACTGAAAAAGCTGGTATTTGATGCTGAATGCTTCACCTCCTATAGAACTCAATGGGCTGAAAGGGGCGATTGGTGTCATCAATGACGTCATTTCAACATGGCGGCGCACAAACTCAAACGACAAAGTAGTCCCATTTTTAAAAGTTAATAAAACAAATATGGTGCAAAATAATGTGTTTTGTTAGGCATAGATCCTCTAAAAAGGACATTTCAAAGTTTTTAAGCCACATTTGTAAAAACAGTGGAGGATCCCTTTAACCAAAAAGGTTTGATATTTAAGTGTTTGTTAAAGGTGTGTCAATAGTCTCTTTTTTTAAAAATTGGGTTGTTTCCACCCAATCCTGAGAATCCAGCTGCAAACGTTTACTTGGGTCATCCAGGCAGGTATTGATATTTACATTAGTTTCAGCTCACATCTAAGAAGCTGACCCTTCTCCCACCAGCAACAACAACAGACCCTGGAGACACACCCAGCACAAAGATGTGCACAGCCACTGTTGGAGTGAAGAACGCTTAATGTGAACTAACTTACTGAAGCAACAGTTTTCTGATCTGTTATCGCTCAACTAATGCTGACACACTAACAGCAGAAGGCCAGCTGTAAGGACGTGTGATTTAACTTGTGCCATCAGTTGTTTGGATGCTCATTATAAAACATATATACAGTGAGCAGTTTATTCTCTTAAAGCTGTCTTATAAATGCAGCGCAGGAGAAGTAAACAATAGCTTGAAAGGATTCCCGTTTTCCATCCTCTTTACAGTTTCACTAACATGCTGTTGGAAGTGCACATTCCTTCCTATTGTTATGCTGCCTACACTACCCAGTAACATAATAAACATTCATATTCAGCGCCACCTTTCAGTCAGCCCTTTTCCCCATCTCATCTATTCCTTTTGCTCGCTGCTTGTCCTTTGCTGATGAGGTGCTGTGCTCTTCATGTCGACCGTGCTGTCATACGTGTTTAGATTTTTTGTGATTCACAGTCGTCCTCCACCACAGTATTCCTGCTTTCCCAACTTTGACATTCACCCTGTGTTGAATTCACTGCAGGACAGTGTTTCTCTTGATTTTTAAGATCTTTTAAGAACTTGTAAAACAAGCTCTTTTGCAGAGTATCTTTTAAAACAAGACATCTACTTTACACACAGTTTGATAAACACTTAACTTTTATAAATGTGATATGTTACCATATTACTTCATAGACCACTAGGAGGCGCTCTGTCTCACTTTGAAAAAAGGCTGTTTTGACTAATCAGCATGGAGCTATATTTAAGTTAGGTTTTTAACAATTATTTCTTATTTTGATAATTATTGTTGGCTTCCTCTGAAAGAGTCACTATTATTAGTTTTTGACATGACTATCATTAAAGGTAACCCATTAACGTTTCTCTTCTGTTTTTTTTAGACTATATAGGCCTACATCCAAACTCTACCAATCTTTCATTTTTTTAAATTTATTTAGCAAACATTTAAGGTGCAAGGAGTGAACGAAGCCCAGTGGGCGTGTACAAGAGCTCCTCCCCTTTCAATAAACACAAACAATAAAGGCTAATAGACACTTAGAAGATCATGAGGGGAAGAAAATGCAAAATAAATCTTTAATATAAGTGGAAACTAATATATAAACAGACTTCACAAATATTAATATCAAAAGACAAATGAAAAATAGTGAACAAATTATTAATTGAAGATCAAAAGAAAAAAAGGAAACACATGAAGTAAATTGGTGTAATGTAGGAAGACTCTAATACATAATTTGGATTTATTGAAGGTATATTTTTATTTCTTTTATTAAATTGTTGCTTGTGTTTAAGTTAAACTAGTGGTTATTTAGCATTTCTTAAATATATTTTTTGTTTTTTCATTGTGTTTATTGGGAGTTTTTTCCAGTGACTTTTAATTATTTTTTTATTTTATTCAATTCTACAATATTTGCATGTATAAGGTTAAAATTTACATAACCTATTTGTTTGTAATAAATAGGTCAGCTTTCAGTTGCTAACTATTGTTCTCTGAGTAACATCACTTGATTGAGCCTTTTCTATCAACCAAACTAATAAATAGGTAATCAAAGTATGCATATAGTATCGAATCGATATCAGTATCTGCCAATACTTGAGGCAGCATTATTGTTATCTCTACTTTTCTATGACTTGTTTGTCAGTGATCATGTGTAGTGAAGTTGTCACGCTTGTCATGTCTCTCAGACATTTCTAAAACTATAATTATGTCACTAAAGCCGCTGTCTTAAGTATTTGTGTGCACCTACTTTGCTTTATTTGGGGTATTTGCGATTCCTGTCTTTATAATTTCTTCTGTTTTGCTTGCGTATTTAATAAACAAGCTCCCTGATGTCCTTCATTTGTGACAGTTCCCTGTTATGCGCTCTAACGTTTAGGTTTTCACGTGCCGCTCAGGCTCTCATTGGTGGGATTGTTGCAGTCGCTGCTTTCTCACTGTCTCTCTCTCATTTCCCCATTCT
Source organism: Gouania willdenowi (assembly GCF_900634775.1). Classification (NCBI taxonomy): domain Eukaryota; kingdom Metazoa; phylum Chordata; class Actinopteri; order Blenniiformes; family Gobiesocidae; genus Gouania; species Gouania willdenowi. Next base: position 12,751,661 of record NC_041054.1, on the reverse strand, counting down.
GTTCTGGCGGCCATCAGATGTTGCAAGGTGCCACCATGCAGCAGTTACAGCAAGTGCAGGTGCAATCTCAGGCCACACCCATCACGGTAAACACACGCTTTTTTTATATATATAACAGCTACACACACACAGCGTCTATAAAGTGTCGTGCTCAGGTGACCCAGGGCTATTCTGCAGGTTTTACAGCAGCATGAGATCAGGTGGCGGTTTCTGGATTAAGTGACTGACACAGGAGAAACTTAGGGCTTCACGCCTGCTGTGTCACCCTGCGTCTCTGTGCTTTGTGTGTTTGCCACAGGCAAATAATGTCTAATAATGCACGTAAACGTCGTGCTACTCGGCTTTAATGTTGTTTCTGAATATTTTCAGATTCCCTGCTCTTTTCTTTTGCTCAGTTTTAAAGCTCTGTCTGCACATCCATAGCTGACCTACTTGTGTGTGCTGTTTTGTAACGGAAGTCTGCCTCTCTTTCTCTCTGTTTCCTTCCTCTTTTTCTTTGCTCGTCTCTGGTTAGAGCGCACCTGTGGCCATGCAGGTGAGCGACGGCCAGCAGGTGCAAATCGTCCAGGCCGCCGCAGCTCAAGGTCAAGCTCAGACAGCTACAGCACAAGGCCAAACTATGCAGGTCATGCAGCAGATCATCACCAACACAGGAGAGATCCAGCAGATCCCGGTAATAAATCCAATCTGGCCAATAATGACGATGGATCAATCATCCACTCATAGATTAATGAGGAGAGACGTTGGTTAAATAAAGTCAATAATGCTCTAGTAAACGTAAGAAGAGGCTCTTTAAGTCTGTAGAGCTGCATGATGACATACTGTTACATTCAGCTGCCCTGGCTGACAGCTGAAACATGCAGGACTGCAGCTCTTCAGGATTTAAGTTGGGCATCTGTGCATTTGAAGGAGAAGTGTTCCTCACACGAGAAAGAAGAAAATGGCTGTGACCTCTGTGGACGACCTTTGCTAGTCTAAAGCCAGCGTTGTCTCCCCCTTGTGTTGTGTGGCTGTAGGTGCAGCTAAATACGGGCCAGCTGCAGTACATCCGTCTGGCTCATCCAGTCTCAGGAGCACAAGTCGTCCAGGGACAGATCCAGACTCTAGCCAACACCCAGCAGGTGAGCACCAAAGCAATAAAAACATCCAGAACGTCACTGTTTACTTATGTTTATTGTAAGTGCACAAATGTCTTTGATTTACTTTCAGATTACACAGACGGAGGTGCAGCAAGGCCAACAGCAATTCAACCAGTTTACTGATGGACAGGTAACCAGTGCATTCAATAAATCCAGTTTGAATACTGATTAGTACCTGACAATGCTCATATTTTAACCTGTGTTTACTCATTTATTTATTTGTTTGTCTGTTAGCAGGATCAATATACTGATTTTGGATCAGTTTAAAAAACATTTAAATTCCTCATCTCTCATCATTGGCAAAAATTAAAAATAAATTAACATCTCAGTTTGTAATTTTGTCAATTACCTCCTCAAAAACCAGATGTTAACATCTCAAGGGGCTTTCCACAAATACATTTCCAATTAAGAACTTTTGACTCAGTTTTGTTTGGTTAGTTCCTCATTTACCCAAAGAAGTTACATCTGGATCAATTCTGGATTGTACATTTTATCATGATTTTTCATTTTTTTTTTTAAAGATAAATAATAGGGATGTCTACTGTATTACTATTAATGAGAAAAAGATTTTGAATGCTAAAAACATTGTAAGAGAAACATAAAGAATTACAAGTGAAATCACATAGCTGTAATAAATGTAGATTCTACAATGACTTATAAATACCATACCCGTTCTCACACCTCTCCACCGTCTCTGCGTTTCCACAGCAGTTGTATCAGATACAGCAGGTGTTGCCAGCCGGACAGGAGCTGAGTCAGCCCATGTTCATCCAGTCCACTAACCAGAGTGGTGAGACACAGGTCACGCAGGTCACCACCGACTGAATAAACGGCGTCAGGCTGAAGCCGTTTTCTTCCCCTCGCACTCAACACGAACACCAGCCCTGTTTGACATCGACTGTGTTAGGTTTTTGAGGCCAGTGACTGAAATCATTGTAACATTTTAGTTTTTGTTGTAACTTTACCAACAGACTCCTGATATACTGGTTTTATTTCACACCAACATCCTCTGCTTCTCCACCAGCACATTGAAAATGTTGCTTTGTTTTCTAACCTGCCGTCTTCTACACTCGCCTGTGTTTAAGTGGTTTAAGGCAGCCATAGGAATTTTTATTTTTAGTCATCTTTTATTAAGAAGTTGATGCATGAGTGAAGCCATACAACATGAGGAGTCTCCTTTTCTTCCATGACTTTGTGTAGTTTCTCTGTTGTCTTGTTTTGATACTGAGGCATGAGTTTATGTGGTAAGGGCTTCAGATTGTACAGATTCATCATCATGCATGTAATGGGATGTGTGTGTGTGTGTGTTTGTTATTATCATGATCATGTTTTCTCTTCCATTTGGAAGACTCTACTTTCTTCCTCTTCCGTTTGTAACGTCTGAATGGAGTTTCTTTTTTTATGCAAATTCGAACAAGTCCGTATTTCTTTACCTGGATGCCTTTAAAGTCATGTCATGTCCAGACACTTCATTAAGAACATTTAAAAAAAAAAAAAAAAAAAAAACTCCCATGCTCTGGTCAAAGTCTGTTTTTCTCCTGTTTAGTGTTTTCCTTGTTTTCAATGAGTTTGGCCTCATAATTTTTGTACAGCAGTTTGTATTGTTGGTTTTGCATGTAGTTTAAACTGCCAGCATGAAATGCAATAGATGGGTATACTTTTATTTTTTTGATGTTTTTGTAAACAGACTTCATTTGTGAATAAAATGAAATCAAATCCAAAAACTGTCCTGCTTTTTGATTTTGTGCGAGTTCAGCACTTTGTGTGCTCTGCCGTCAAAGAGTTTGGAAGCAACTTGCCGGTTCTCGCTGAAAACGTGTTTGTCACGCTCTCGGACTCATGTGACCCTTTTTTCCCCCACTTGGCCATAGGAGGGCAGCTCTGCTCCAACTTACTCAACAGATACTCCATGAACATGCTTATCATGATCAGTAGGTGCATTGTTTGAAGTGATAATGTAATAATAAAGTTTCGTACTAAAATGTGTCGCCAACGCCTATAAAAAAAACTGCCTAATCCTGACTACACGAGCCGTGCTAATCCCATGACTGTTCTGTACTGGAGAAAAGTCTCAAGTGTCATAAAAGGGGTCGAGCGGGAAACAATAGTCACGAGTTATTTGGCCGGAGGCCGCTGAGCTCCTGTGAGATCAGACTGCATTCCTTACACGACCTAAATCATGAAAACAGGAGAACTAATTAAGGTAGAACTGAGAACGAAACGGTCGCTGCTCATGACATCAAACGCTTTACATTCAGCAGGTCAAAGGTCAGAAGTCACATCCCTTTGATGTGCTCCTTTATCCAAATGTGTTCAAACTCAATCACAGTAGTGTGGTCAGTCAGAGCTCCCAGTAAACATTAGTGAAATCCAAAGGCCTGTTCCTAATCGACTTAATCACTGAACAATAACTGCATTAATAAGTGCTGACGCGTGCTCGGCTCTTTCTAATAAGAACGATGAGGACTGTGAGAACAGTCAGGCTTAAGTCAAGCATTAAAAGGATTGTCTGCTGCTATTTTTCTTGGCTGGCTGCTCCGGGTCATTTGAAGGCAGCTTGGCTGTGGGCTGAAGGAGACCTTGTGATGGAGCCACAGCCTCAAGTCTGTCGCACCAAGACCTGAACGGTAGCGCACTCCCACTGATCCCCTGATCTTACTGTCAAAGACGTCAGAATGTGTTTTCAATCATTAATAAAAAAAATGTCACATGGTCTGAATGTCCTGTGCTTTGCAGTAGATGAATAATTCATTCTGTGGATTTGTAAGCACATCATCTATAATCAAATCCCTCATTGGAACACCAACTGCTGGGCCAAAAAAAAAAAAAAAACACCTTTATTTTCTGAAAACAACTGTCGAAAGGAAACAGAAATCAATAACACTAAATAGGTTTGTCATTGAAGATGAAGGCCTTTCTTTTCCCCAATTTTTAAGGTTTTACTTTGTACCAAAGGTTTTTTGCAATCCAAACAATAAAATACAGTTATTAAACTTTATCATTTAAAAGTAATCTAAAAATCTGGCATTATCAAAAGTAAGAAATGTGTTAATTATGTCTATAAAATAGCTACAGAGCTTAGAGGCGAGCTCTGGTGTCTTATAATAAATTGAGGCAGATAGACTTTAAGTTTTGCTTGAAGACTTTTCATCTAAGAGGTTCCTTTAGTTCTGAATCTGAGAATCTAGGGTGGATTCTGTGTAAGTGACCTATTGAGTGGCGCATTAGCATAATAAAGGTGGTTCGACCACATGAAACACATTAAACAGCCATCTGTTCATTTGTTTATTCAGTGTAGCATATATCACCACACATGATTGTAGATTTTGGGGAACCTGTGTTGATGGAGAACATGTAAACTCCTCAGACAGCACTTAACCTGTGTACATTAAACTGATTCATTTGTAGCTCAAATAATTTGGGGTAATTCATGATTTGTAGAGTAACCAACAACCATGTGTCATTCTAATATTATTATTATTATTTGTATTTTTTTTTATTAGATTACAGTATTTTGTTGGATTGTCTCATGTAGACAAAAACAATATTTAAGTTCATGTTTCCTTTCCCAGCACGTTGAAGCATTTTGAATGAAGTATCTCATGTAAAGTGCACAAACAGTTATGACAGCGGGGGGGTCATACAAATGTGATTGTCTGATCCTAGGGCCATATCACTAACGTTCATGACAGCATCTAAAATGATGACCAATCTAAATATTGTTATTGGAAAGAACAAAGGCCTGTTTTTGTGCTGACTTTGTGTTATTTTATGGTCGTTTGGTTTATTCTTCTCTCATTTTAGGCGTTTTTGTTATTGCCGTGTATTGTTGTCATCAGTTTCAAAGTCATTTTGTGTATTTTGTAGTCATATTGTTTGTTTTTTTTATGTTTTGTGCATTCGTATTTCTGTTGTCAGTTTGTCCATTTCTGTGTATATTTAGTCTTGTTTTGTGTGTTTTTGTTGTAGATTTGTAAATTCCACTTTCATTTTGTCTACTTTTTTTTTTTCGTTTTGTGTATTTTTGTTATTTTACTTTGGGGGCCATACGAAATTAACGTGAGGGCCACATGTGGTCCTTGGGTCGCCGTTTGCCCACATCTGTTTCCGAGTAAACATTCAGGATCATTGAATTATAATGAGTCTAAATGGGTTGGGTTTGATTTCAGCTGTGTGTGTGTTTGCTGTGTCTGTTTTTTTTTTTAACTGTGACAGACATGAGGTCGTGTCTACATCTCTGTCCTACACTGTGCTAAACATCTGTCTGTACAACACTGCACACACTCAGGGCCGACACAGCACTGAGGGCTGGTTGTGGAGTTACAACGAGTCCTTTGACTGACCATGAATGCCTCTCTGCCTGAGGCTTTGGCCTAACATCCTGTCTGATGGGAGTATATACTCCTTCCCTGCATCTACGAAGCTCACGCTCCAAACAAACTGATTGACATCATTACTTCAGCTTCGTACAACAGCTTTTAATCAAGAGGAGGAATGGATGGAGATGAAAAGCAAAGGAGAACAAAGATTCATTAAAGACAAACAGGAGTGCAGTGAAGGTGCATGTTAAGTATGCAATGGAAACAAAAGGTTGGAGGGGGTCGGATGGGGATGGGGTGTGTTTGCACTGTAGTGCTCTGCGGTGCACGAATGCTGATGTGAGTACTTTTAAGTTCCCATAGATCCTGTGAGTGGCTGTCGACTCCTGGAGCTCAATGGGCTCTGTGGGGCGTGTGTGAGTGCTCGGAGTGACGAGTGTGGTGGAAAAAACAGCCAAGGACGGAGAAGTGAGAGCACAACAAGAACCAACCTCTGAACACTCAGAGGCCTCTGGAGTTCATTCTCTACTCCAGTGTTTCTCAAATAGGGGTACGTGTACCCCTAGGGCAGGGGTCTGCAGCCTTTATACTCTCAGAGCAAACATTTTACCTCATCTCACCTGGATTAAAGTCCTTCCGGAGCCAAAACAAATACCTTCTCATCAATAAAGACAATATAATGTATAAAATGATATACAGTTAAAATTATATAGAATAATGTTATGTAAAGAAATTTTTTTTTTGGGAGTCATTGTAAAATAACTTGAATATGATATCACATGATCATGTCGATCAACACATGCTAATTGCTAATTTCTTGCCACATATCAAACATGCAAATTTAGCCGTCAAGTCGGCAGTCAAATGAATCTGTCCCCACACAAATAAAATCTTTATTTTCTTCCAGAATAGTCTTTTAGTTGATTTAGTTCTCTCACCAGGGATTTAAACCTTAACGTTAACCACAGGTGCAAGAAAAGTTATTGGCCTGTAGTGTAGACGTTATTTTTAGGTTGACAAATTGTTATGTCATGATTTTATTTTGTGTCAATGTCATTAATCACACTGTTCGATAATAACAATTCTTTATTTCAATGTTTTTATCAAAGGTATAGGGAGCCATTGCAGAAGAGTCAAAGAGCCACATACTGTAAGGCTCCAGAGCCATAGGGATACACAATGGCACTACAGGAGGTACTTAAGAGAGAGGGAGTAGAACATTTACAAATAGTGTCAGTTTTGGTCCCACCCCAGGCGTGAGATGACCGGAAATGATTAAAAAAAAACTATAGCAATATATTCAGGAGCCAATCAAACAGTGTTTTTCAACCTTAGGGTCAGGACCCCATGTGGGGTCGCCTGAAATTTCAGAAAAATTCAAATAGATTTTCAAAAACACAATCTTAAACAGCTGCATTTCTATACTTTCATTTGTGAAATATAAATCTAGTTCAGGGGTTCCTAAAGTTTTCACAGACATGCACCCCTTCAGACAATTAACCTGAAGTCATGTACCCCCTACTCCTGCACACTTAAAATGTATAATAATGTAATGTTATATACAATGTAGCCCTACAGTGAATTTAACCTATCCTGTTATAATATATAATAATAAGAAAAATATTTGCATTTCATGTGAGGATGCAGATGCTAGCCTGCGTCACACTGCATTAGCTTATCATTGGCATTAGCTAGCATTAGCATTATCTAGCATTAGCCTAGGAATAACCTAGCAAGAGCATTAACCTAGCATCATCATAACATTAGCATAACAATGGCATTAACCTAGCATTAGCCTAACATAATTATTGACAAAACATTAGCTTTAACCTAGCATTAGCATTATTCTAGCATCATTATTGACCTAGTATTAGCTTTGACCTAGCATTATCATTAGCCTCACAATAGCATTAGCCTTGTATTAGCATTAACCTAACATTAGCTTAGCAATAGTAATAATCTAGCATTAACCTAGCATTAGCGTTTACCTAATATTAACTTTAACCCAGCATTAGCCTGGCATTAACATTAGCTTAGCAATAGCATTAACCTAGCATTAGCGTTTACCTAATATTAACTTTAACCCAGCATTAGCCTGGCATTAACATTAGCTTAGCAATAGCATTAACCTAGCATTAGCTTTAACCTAGCATTATCATTAGCCTCACAATAGCATTAACCTAACGTTAACTGTAACCCAGCATTATCATTAACCTAGCATTATCATTCACCAAACATTAACTTTAACCCAGCATTAGCATTAGCCTAGCAATAGCATTAATCTATCATTAGCATTAAAATTAACTGCTCTATTTATATTCTAGTTTCCAATGTTGTCAGTTTTTTCCATTTCTATTCACGTACCCCCCTTTGGAGGGGATGAGAAACTAGCATAGCATAGCATAGCATAGCATAGCATAGCATAGCATAGCATAGCATAGCATAGCATAGCATAGCATAGCATATATATATATCAGCTCAAACATGATCAAAAACTAATTCTAGAAAAAAATGTCTTTGGGATTGCCAGAGATTCTTGATATCAAAATGGGGTCCTGATCCAAAAAAGGTGGGGAACCCCTGTTCTAAACACTGTTTGTTATTTACAAAGTGAGATACTTTAAAATATGTGTTATCACTCGTTGAATCCATCATGATGCTCTATAGCTGTTTTTAAATAGTTTTTTAAGCCAATTGTTGCAGTTGGACATAAGGGGGTGCTTGTATTCAGGAATAAGAGAAAGTGGGTGTTTGAACCACTATACTGTGCCTCCACCAAAGCAGAGCGAGTCTACTCCGCATGGATTGGTTTTCCCACATTTGCCTCTAACCAGTCGTTCCCCTATTTAAAGTCTGACCTTGGTCAGCTGTTGTTTGTTGTCACAGGCTGATGATGCCACACTGCCCTGCTCTGACCACTGGACTGAAGTAGCATTAAGAAGTGTAATGGAATAGTAAGAAGAGGAGTGCTGGGTTCGCCTCAGCCAAAGATGAAGATTGTTGAGTCCCTGAGGGTACGAGCAGAGCTGGTCTGTCTGTTAACGCCTGCTTTCCAATGGCGGCTGGTGTGTTGTGGACGGAGAAGACATGGAGAGGAGGAGGGAAAAGAGGAACTGGAGGAGATGAGAAAACAAGGGGAACAGATTTCTATAAGATTACTGTAAAACACATTTATGCAACTACAAAGTAAACTTGTCTTTGTCATTTTTACCTCTTATTTATTTCATCCAATATTCTGAAACAAGCCCAGTCATTTCCTGACTGTTTGTGATGTAAAGTGTGGAGTTAAAAATGATAAAAGTAACGATTACAAGTACTCACGTTACTGTAATTGAGTTGTTTTTATGGGTATTTGTAGCATATTTCTAAATTAGTATAGTTACTTGTACTTAAGTACGTTTTAAAAGAAGTAAAGTAATTTGTTACATATCTACACCACACCGTTACTGAGTAAATTATTATTTTCTTTTTTTTAAAATGATCAACGGACATTGTAAAAGTAAATAAAAAGAAATATACCAGACAAGAATAAAATACATCACATCATAGCCGACCAATCAGATTAAACGTAACGTCAAAACAGCATTGAATGCTGGTTATTTTCCTCAGTTTTAGAGTTAATACATTTAGCTCTACTTAGAGCCTGAAAATGTTATTATTTTGAATTTAATTTATTGGTGTTGTTTTATTTTTAAAAGAATTCTACATTTTGACAAACCTTTTATTTAATACAGATGCCTTTGTGGAAAATAAATTAAGATTTCGTCTCTTCATTTTTAAGTTTATACATGAGATGTTTGCTGTATGCGAGGGAACCGTGGCAATATTTATCACCAAAAATAAACGTGGGGGGTGAAAATAACCAGTAAAGTTTACTTTGAGTAAAATTTAATTGAGCTGTTTTTCACTTGTACCTGAATATTTTATGTATGTCTTATTTGTACTTGAGTACAATTTCAATCCAGTAACAGTACTTCTACTTGAGTAGGTTATATCAGTACTATTTACACCTCTGCTAAATTACTAAAGCATGCGTATGAGCTTGAGTCACATCCCATCCTTAAACCACAGGATTTGATATGATGTGGGTCCACTCTTTTCTGCTACAGTATAACAGCTGCAACTCTTCCAGGAAGGCTTCCCACAAGGTTCAGGGGTGTGTTTATGGGAATTTTTCACCATTCCCTCCTTTGTGAGGTCAGACACGGATGTGGGACGAGGAGGCCTGACTTACAGTTTCTGCTCTAAAACCTCCCACAGGTGTTCTATGGAGTTGATGTTCAGACCAGACAGGTTCTCCAACATGAAACTCGCTCATCTACAGTATGTCCGTCTCTTTGTGCGCTGGTGCACAGTCGTGTTGGAACAGGAAGAAGTCGTCTCCGGAGCGGTCCCCACAAACACGGGAACATGAAATTGTCCAAAAA